>NC_054742.1:3988387-4325202 GCF_018143015.1 Lytechinus variegatus | reverse complement strand
CAACAATACGAGGAGGAAATAGAATGAGAAAAAAAGTATACTGTCTATTGTAAATGGCTACTTGAAGAGTGTGCCTTATAAACCCATTGCAAAATTCAATCACACTTTCTAACCTCTGAATAGGCATTAATTTGCTACAAAATCAGAAGACATAGTATTTTCCATAGGATTGTGACATGAATTTAAAGGACAAGTCCACCCCAACAAAAACCTGATTTGAATAAAAAGAGAAAAATTCAACAAGCAAAACACTGAAAATTTCATCCAAATTGGATGTAAAATAAGTTATGGAATTTTAAAGTTTCGATTCATTTCACAAAACTGTTATATGCACATCTCGGTCGGTATGCAAATGAGGAACTGATGACATCACTCACTCACTATTTCTTTTGTATTTTATTATATGAAATATAAAATATTTTGATTTTCTCGTCATTGTCATGTGAAATGAAGTTTCATTCCTCCCTGAACACATGGAATTCTAACAATTTTAACATTTTGTGCTTCGGGCAAGGAGGTCCTAATCATCAAATTCGTAAAAATTGAAATATTGTATAATTCAAACAATAAAAAACAAAAGAAATAGTGAGTGACATCATCGACTCTCTCATTTGGATGTAACTGGCTCGTTCATATAACTATTTTCTTTCACTTTATATGTTTGTCATTTTGCCTCCGACGAAGATTCTGCTAGGATCGAAAGCTTAGGCCCCTTTTGACTCTCTATTTTCTTAAAAATAAGCGAAACTTTAAAATGTCATAACTTTCTAATTTTACATCCAATTTTGATGAATTTTTCAGCATTGTGCTTGTCTGATTTTTCTCTATTGATTCCAATCAACATTTTTCTGAGGTGGACTTGACCTTTTTGTGTCACAATTGGCTATCCATAGTTTGACTTAGACCAGTTTGAAATAACCAGTTTTCAGAGTACATGTCTATATTAGGCGGCTCGAGCTAAAGCCGGGTTAATAATCAAAATAACAATGCGCCTCGGAATAGAATATTTCTAGATAGATGGCACTATATAAATGCCTATTATTATTATTATTATTAGAGGCCAATGATTTTAAATATCTTTAATTTTTAATTTTGAAACTTAATTAATCCATAAACTAATTCTTTACTGATTCCTCAATGATGAAAAGAAATCATTCTGTAGATAAAAGTTTGAAATCTGATTTTCTTCCCATTGAGCACGAGAGCCTGTGATCAACTCTCAGCACTCACCCTTACTACATCCAACCATTTGTCTGATTTAGTAACCCAACCCTCTTACTATCCTACTCCTCTTGCTGTTCCTATGCCTTCCTTGACTGCCCCTCCTCAAACCACCCATCTCTAAACACATCTCTACCAACAATTAAACACCATCCATCACAATTGACAAAAATCCAGTCCATATCTATTTTACAGATATTTACTATTCATATTAAATACCTATTTTCTTGTTAGCAGCAGGTGTAGATCCTTTGTTGTTGATGCTAACCATGACTTTAAGGATAGTTACACCGATGGCAAGATTGGGTACAGTACCAGAGAAATTCTCTATGTAATGAGCAGCATGTCTACCAAAATCAGAAATAAAATAATACAAAGGGTCTAATTATGAACTTCATGTAAAATACATCATTATAATCAATTAAATAAAAAAATGCACTCTGAATCATAGTATTTTAAGTCATTAGTACAATAATCTTTTACATGACACAGATATTAATATCATCCTGTACGGATATGCTTTGCCATATGGCATTTTTTAAAAATAACTACTTCACAGGCATGTAGAAAAAAAAATACTACATGCATCACAAAGATTACGAATATTTGTTTCTATAAAGTCTTTATACTCACACCTTAGTCTCATATTTCTTTAAAATCTGCAATCATCATGTACTCTGAAATATCATCCAACTTCCACTAATCATAGAAATAGATTATAAAATCACACGGCCCGAATGGGATAGGAACAGACCTGGGATTGCATGACCAGTGCTCTATAAACCAAGCGTTCTAGGCTCCTGTCTAAGCAACGTAACATTCTCTCATTTAACCATTCTCTCGTTAAACTCAGTAAATACTTACTTAAGAGATTGAGTGAAGGTAAAGGAAGTCTTGCCAGCATCAGCAATACGAGAGCTGAGAGTAGCCATTGCTTCCTCAAAGATAGATTGATTTACTGATGACACAAAGCCACTCCTGATTGAAAAACAAAAAATTCATGTCATAGGATTTTACATGGGTCTCATTACAGACAAGATGTGCACATGCTTCACAAAGATATAAATCTGACTAAAATTCATACTTAAATTCTCAGTTGTATGTGGTAAATATTACTGCATTGATTGGATGGGATGGGTGCGACCGTGTTTTATTAATGAGATTGCATACCATAAGTAACGGTCTTTCAACCACACCTTTTTCTCGGCAGGATAGAAGCAAAAGTTGGGGGTGCGGTTTATCCACGGTGATAGGTCTGAGCCAGAAAAAACCAAGTCCATTTCCCCCTGAAGGTTATTCACAGGGAAATCGGTTTCGGTTATTTTATATCTATAGATAACATGATATTTTATGTCTGTTTTGATGACGAGACTAGAGAAAGGCTCAAGAAAATGATTAGCAGCCCGTCGTAACCCCTCCCGAACAGTTCACAACACATTAATCATGACCCTTAATCATGACATTGAGTCAAACACCTCCAGATTTCCAGTTTGAATAGGAAACAAAGCAATCATCACAATGTGACCCATTCTCTATAACATATATTGATTCAAGTCTTATGATTCAAGGTTTTTGATGAATTGTATGAGCTATTTAGTTTACCTTTATTTGTTACCTTTATCATTACACAATTCAAACTTGATCTCTTTCCAAATTGCCATATAAATCTGATATTTCAAAACTTCAAATTATCATTGATCCAAACATACACATCTAACCATGTGACAAAAAGTACAGATAACCCAAATCTTTGCTTCATTCATGATTTCATATACTACTGCTAACTTCATCATCATGATTGTTTTCATTTCATTTTGTCTCATATTATTTATTGATTTAACTATAAACACAAGTGGAATGCCTCTGGCCGTCTCACCTGCATCACGCGGTTCAATATAGCAGCAGTGCTGACTTTGAATACTACTCTAACTTGCACAAGATGTTCAGTGATACATGGTTACTCTTATGTCCACTTTTTATGAACTAGACCAATAAACTTACAGAGATATGATGGTTATTCAACAAAAAACCCCAACATGGCCAAAGTTCTTTGACCTTACATGACCTTTGACCTTGATCATGTGACCTGAAACTCGAACAGGATGTTCAGTGATACTTGATTACTCTTATGTACAAGTTTCATGAATCAGATCCATAAACTTTCAAAGTTATGATGGTAATTCAACAGATACACCCAATTCGGCCAAAGTTCATTGACCTTTGACCTTGGTCATGTGACCTGAAACGCGCACAGGATGTTCAGTGATACTTGATTACTCTAATGTCCAAGTTTAATGAACTAGACCAATAAACTTTCAAAGTTATGATGGTAATTCAACAGATACCCCCGATTCGGCCAAAGTTCATTGACCCTAAATGACCTTTGACCTTAATCATGAGACCTGAAACTTGCACAAAAATTTTCAGTGATGCTTGATTACTATTATGTCCAAGTTTCATGAATCAGATCCATAAACTTTCAAAGTTATGATGGGAATTCAACAGATATCCCCAATTCGGCCAAAGTTCATTGACCCTAAATGACCTTTGACCTTGGTCATGTGACGTGAAACTAATGCAGGATGTTAAGTGATACTTGATTAACCTTATGTCTAAGTTTCATGAACTAGGTCCATATATTTTCTAAGTTATGATGACATTTCAAAAACTTAACCTCAGGTTAAGATTTGATGTTGACGCCGCCATGGTCTAAGTTCATTGACCCTAAATGACCTTTGACCTTGGTCATGTGACATGAAACTCTAATAGGATGTTCAGTAATACTTGATTAACCTTATGGCCAAGTTTTATTTTCTAGGTCCATATACTTTCTAAGTTATGACGTCATTTCAAAAACTTAACCTCAGGTTAAGATTTGATGTTGACGCCGCCGCCGTCGGAAAAGCGGCGCCTATAGTCTCACTTTGCTTCGCAGGTGAGACAATAAACTTCAAATGAAGTTTGCAACTTGCATTACCATGAGAAGAGAGCAAGAAGGGCTTGGAGTAAGAGATGAAGACATCGTCCCATCTGATGAGCTTCTTCTGTATTCCATCCTGGACCATCTATCATACCATCATTCTGAGCCATCAATGTCTAGTAAAGATTAACAATAGAATACAATTACATTACTGACAGTCTAGGCCATCGATAATACCATCCAAACCTGGTAAAGATTAATAGAATACAACTGCATCAATTGAAATAAATGGCCTAGCGTCTCTTGGCAAGGCGTCAATCCACACTTTGCCACTCTCACCCAGGTGCTAATTGGGTACCGGGAGGAAACAACAGTCATTGTGGTTGGTTTAGCAAGTGTGCGCCTAACAGGCTGCTTGAAATGCTATGAATCCAGTGACCAGGTAATAATTGTGAAGCTCTTTGAGCATTCGTAGACTGATAAAGCGCTATATAAAAGTCAATTACTATTATTATCATTATTATGTTACATTGTGAAGTTTACTTTGTAGAAAGATAATAAAAAAAATTTGAACTCAGAAGACAAGAGTAACTCAATTTCTAAATCATAACCACAACACATAATATAATATTAGTAGATATAATCAATTCAATTCAATTCAAAATTTATTTCAATCAATTAATCATAAAACTTTACAGGTATATAAAAATTAGATAAAAACATGGGATTGGGAGCCCCTGAATGTTTTCATTTAAAAAACTTGTGGGTGGAGCACCACCATGATACAATTAAATACAAATAAATATAAGACATACATAAAGAGTGAACATCAAATAACAATGAAATACAATCTTTAAAAAAGGGAGAAAAAAAACAATAGGCTAATATAGGGGAAAAACAAACATGAAGTAATAATTATATATCATAGTGACCTGCAATGTGCTATTGGCTGGAGTTTTCATACTGGGAGAAAAAATGAACTTTCAGAAGTTTTTTAAACTTATTTAGAGTTTTACTTTGTTTAATATTTTAACTCATTAGTTTGCATTTGAGACACAAATGTTTGAATACTGACCTGAAAGAATCCACTGGTTGCCTCTAGATGCTGGCAGAGCAAGGGCAACATTTTGACAGCTTTCTTGGCCACTTGTTTTGGGCTGAGCTGGTCCAAGTGTGAGAACCCAATCGTCTTGTCCCATTTAGACTAGAAAAGGTAAAATCAAGAATTTAATTTGAGCATTGTAAAACTCATGATTGGCATTTTTCTTTATCTCCGTTCATGGAACTACATATACTTCATAGAACAAACTAAGGTTTCATATACTGCAAAATCCATAGCAATGCCAAAATACTCTTCACTCTTCATGTCTTCTACAAATGAGATTATAGCCAAAGTACATGTAGCTATAGTAATGATTAGTTTTGAGACCCCCTACCATTATTTTTTTTTACTTTCTATCATAATTTAAAAATATTTGAAGACTTGTCATATGTAACTTGGCATTTTCACATGGCACAATTTTACACACTTTACGTTTGTTGTCTTAGAGACAATCATACACACAAAGAAAAGTGTGTAAAATTGTGCCGTGTAACGTCAGTTACCTTGAAAATGACCGACTCACCTTTAGAAATGTCCTCCTTCCAAGTGAGGCAGGAAGGGCGTGGTCTAGTTTGCTATTGAGATCTTGAAGGAGAAACTCTAACTCACGAGGTTGAAGCTGCAAGACATGTACCTCCTGTGGTAGGTATGAAGCAAGTGTTGGCTTCAACAGATTTTGCTTTGTGTACATTCATTTACAAGAAGGTAAATTGATTATTTGAAAACAGACCATTTTATGCAACATTTAAGATTTTCACAGTGCTTACTTGCTTTATACCTTATCAAAGAGATTTCTTATGACTCACAATTGGGAAAATTATTTTTTAAAGTGAATACATGGGAATGATCATTCATTGCTATAAAATATTAAAGTATAATTTGAGAAGTGTGTTACAACTTTGAAATTATTGATAGAGGTCGATCCATGAAATAAATTATCAAAATAATATGTAGATACTTCAATTTTTATGGTATATCATACCTTTGTATTCATCTCTGTGTCTAGTATAGTCCTTGATACGAGCCCACAACCAAGAACAGAGAAAACATCTAAATCCAGCTCTCGAAAGAATGCTCTAGACCTAGACCAGTCAATGATAGGTGTATCCTTGTTACTCTTCTTAGATCCTTCCTTCATAGGATCAGCCATTGTGGTATCATTTGGTTTGTTATTCTCCTGTGAGACGTAGTCATATTCTGTCAGGACTGTGCTTTCACTTGTATCTTCATCTCCTTTCTTTTTATCACTGAAATAATGAAATATCACAATTATATTAACAATCTATACCTTAGACACAAACTGATGTATAACTAATAGCTTAGATTACCCAGCATGCACTAGTATATTATTTGGTGGGACCCTTTTTGTGTTTAGGAATTGACTGCATTTTTAGCTTTGCACAGCTCATTACACTCTAAGTAAATGAGAACATTTGCAATAACTCATCAATAGATAAACACCACTGACCCTTTTGGTAATAGTGATAGATTAAAGGCTAAAACAAAAGACAATAAAATAACAATCATACTCTAGCAACGTCATAGATCAACTAGCCCATGCACTAATACCTATTTAGCTCATGGTTGCAGTCTGCATGTGAAAATAAGATTTTGACCTTTCCAATTTGGTGATAATCACAAGAGAATTTTTCTTACTCTTTAGGTTTCCTTCCTTTCTTGCCACCTTTACTTGATGATGATGAATTCTGTGCTGTCATTAATGGACTCGTCTGAGGCTGCTCACAATCAAAATGAGCAACAGGAGGAATGAAACCTGGAGTAGCTGTTTAAACAAATTAATATCATAGAAACTTATTCCAATATTGTATCAATATCAGCACCATCATCATTAAATTCAAGATCCTCATCAACACCATAATCATAGATTTCATCATCACCCTCCATCATCATCATCATCATCATCACCATCATCATCATCACCATCATCATCACCATCATCACCATCATCACCATCATCATCACCATCATCATCACCATCATCACCATCATCATCATCATCATCACCATCATCATCATCACCATCATCATCACCATCATCACCATCATCACCATCATCATCACCATCATCATCACCACCATCAGGATCATCGCCATCATCACCATCATCATCACCATCATCACCATCATCATCATCATCACCATCATCATCATCAGCAGCATCATTACCATCATCATCATCACCATCGTCATCATCATCATCATCATCACCATCATCATCATCACCACCATCATCACCATCATCATCACCATCATCACCATCACCATCATCATCATCATCACCATCATCATCACCATCAAACAAGCATCTAACTATTGCAATCACTACCACCATCAGTATCAAATCCAGTGAACTATCTTTCTAACCTTCAAGACATGTTTCTAAGAGTTCTTGTAGTCTGGTGATGTTCTGTAGTCTTCCTAACACCTTGCCTCTCATCTCTGGGTCTTGAAGGGTTGCAAAACCATTGATTGCCTGAAAAAAATGACAAAAAATGGGTAAAAAAAATATCTTCCCCCCTCTAGAGAAAATATCCATATCCTATAGTAAAGAGGCAACTCTAGTTATAGCCCCATTGCAATTAATATGAGTTGCAGTCAATTCTTAAAAAAAGTCTCATGATTAACGATATTTTCTTAAAAAAATGATAAACACTTAAGATTTGTGCAGTTAATGATTGAGAGCGATTAAAACTTCTTTCTTTCAAACTAGTTCCGATAGAAGCAAATAGAAGCAAGTACTCAATGCACTTCTTAATAAAAGAACACATCTCTCCTCTCCAGATCCATAGTTCAGTCACAAGATCAGTGTCTTACTATGCTACATTTACAAAGTTTTCAAGCATTGAATTACTGTAAAATCTGTCACCAAAATATAACCCTTTTTTGCTTATCATACATTACATATTACCGTACATAATATACATAGCATCCTGTCAATAAATAACATAAATAGAGTCACATACCTCACGGAACCAGTTGATGCAGAGGAATAGATTGGTAGACATGAGTTCTTTCTCTTGTTTGGATAGTGAGTGTATCTTAGCAACCAGGTCATCTTTAGATGAGTATAGAGGACAACCAAGGAGAGCATCAATCCCTTCTAAGCTACCATCATGTTGAGCTTGCTCACAGAAACGAAGTAAACGGAAATGCGGGGCCAGACAGGCTGGGGAGACGCATCTAATAAGCCAATGACAAGATAGAATAAAAAGGTATCATTTTCATATTGAAAAATATATGCTCTTATTTATTCCAAAAACCCCCAAACAGGAGGTACTTAGAAAGCCTATTCATCTTTCTTTTTTTTTAATACTAAAGAAATTAAATGTAACAACTAACATGTACAATACACACATCTTTTATTACACCAAATACAAAACGCATATATGAGGATAAACACTTTGCTGAAAAAAAATTTGATGAAAATTATAACATGCTTAGGGTCAAGATAATGTAAACTCTCTATAATCCTTTATCAATATTAAAGATCAAAATGAAAAGATTAAAGTCAATAACTAACCTTTGTGCCTTCTTATTTTGAGCAACAGTCTTCTGTTTGTCTTTCTCTGCCTTGTAAATAAGTGGGAGGAGATTGATGGCCACACCTCCTTGTGACTCCTCCCCCTCCATACTGTACATCTCACCCATTGGTAAGCCATAATTCCTGTAGTAGTCAGAATAATTCTAACTGTATTCCACAAGTTTCTTAAAATAAAACTTTCAAGTCTCCAATTAATTATTATCCTCTTCACATTTCATATTTAAACCATTAACTCTTTGTGATTTTCTTTGTAATTTAATTGCCATAACCCTTCCTCTGTAGTATAAACCTTGTTTTTCTTTAAAAAAAGTTCTTCTGAGCACATATCTAAGAATTTTAGTAATTGTAATCAGACAAAATATCCTGAAATTTTCAGCCCATTCCTTGCTTCAGAAGTTGTTTGACCGGGCTCTAAATCCGAATAAATTTTGATATGAAATCACAAAATTTATCCAGTAAGACACATTATCCTCCATGTCATAACAGCACACATCCATATCATCTAGTAATGAATTGGAATGGTAATATACACTCTCAGGGAATTTACTAAAACTTGAAAAAGGCTTTAAATGCTCCTCATATCTCTCTCTTATTTTTGATTATCTGACTTACACAGTGGTGGCTTCAGCTTCAATATCAACCACAAAGTCTGTTTGAAAATCATCAAGGATGTTCTCACCAACAGTTTCCTATCAAAACAGAAGATGACAAGACCTTTATCATTTACCTTTCACTCAGAATTAGAAATACCCTTTGATTATACTAAGATTTTAAGATCTACTGAAATATAATTGATCTCTTTCCCAATAGAAAACTGGAATACTGATGAATTAAAACCCATAGAGGAATAGTGTAAAACAACTTTTTGTCTTCCAGAATGCTAACAATCACATGAAATATAATCAGGGGTCCATTGCAGAAAGAGTTGCAATCAATCGCAACTCTAAAAATCATGCGCAACTTGATTTTCAACCAATCAACAGCACGCATTTGGGACTTGCGATTGATTTTTTGACTTGCTTTTAAACGCAACTCTTTCTGCAACGGGCCCCCAAAAGAGCAGAATATACTAACATCATATACATTCCCATGTTACTATTTGGCATCACTCCTAAATAGAAACCATGATACAAGATAATTTATTTTGGTCTCTACATTTACACAGAAGTCTTCCACTGGCAAGTTACATAACATATACAAAATAATATAAAAGAAAACGAAACATATGATCACAAACAAAGCTGAAACCTAAAACTAAACAGATAATTACACACTCTAATTTGGCAGTACGATGAAAAGAAAATACTGCTCAAACATGCAAAATGGCATTTTTTTTTGTTATTTTTGTTGAACATATTCCTCTTTCATCATTGATTTTGACTAAAGTTAAAAGAACAGAAAATAAATAATTGTTGCCAATTTGAGGATAATTTGTCTCACCAGTATCTTAGGATGTAAGTCACCCTTCTGAACAATGTTTGCCAATTCATCAAAGAATAGAGCTGCAGCCTCGGGTGCTTGACCACAGCTTGATTTGACCAGATCAAGAAGACCTATCACTTGCTTGAAGATATCCTGAGGTAATGATGCTAGAGCTTGCTTACCACTCCCAGAATCAATCCTTCAAATTAAAGTTAGAGATAAATGAAGGTGATAGTTAAGAAGGACATAAGTATGAGTCATCAAATTGTTTTCATAGAATATCATGAAAATATGGTCTACAGCAGAGGTTTGCTCTTCTAGTTTACTCAAATAACAACAGAAACTGTTAGGATGTCAATGTGATTTCAGTTCCATGCATGCTTATCTGTGTGAAGTGAATGTAAATCAGAAAGATTTGAGTCAAGGTGCTTCTTTTTGGCTTTACAGCAATCAACAGTTCCTAGGTACATCATAAACATCACAATTAAAGTTTACTTCTTCATTTAAACAAAAAACCAGAACTAAAGTTGGTATTAAAAATGAATTATATTTTAATGTATACATATATTTCATGTATTTTTGTTTTATTTTGTCACTTTGAAAGGGGTTTTCACATTGAATAAAAATCAGAGGTGATTCAATCACTTCCTCTATACATTTAATAGGAATCATCACACTGGAGTTAAACTGGTCAAGTAATAGAAGTAATCCAGAGGTCATGTAACTGCATTAAAATGTGTATACTAAACCAGAATACTACAGAGTGAGTTAAAGCAGGCAACAGAGTTACAAAGATGATGCACTATTACCATCTGAAAATGCTTTTGCATGAGTGAAAGGGTACGAAATAGAAAAAGAATTCAACTATACCCTTTCCTAGCCATGTTCTGTATAACCATTAGGGCAGCTACCACTCCCATGCGCTTGTACTTGGGACTATTGCTTGTTAGATTCTTACGGACAACAATCTGCAACTCATCCTAAAGAGAGAGGAGGAAACAGCAAAAAGAATTCAAGCTGACATATAAACAAGTGGAGCGCCTCTGGCAGTCTCGCCTGCATTACCTGATTCAATATAGTGGCAGTGTGACTTTGAAAACAAATACCACCAACATGGCCAAAGTTCATTGACCCTAAGTGACCTTTGACCTTGGTCATGTGACCTGAAAGTCGGGCAGGGTATTTAGTAATATTTCACTACCTTTATGTCCAAGTTTCATTAGCTAGGTTCATATACTTTTAAGTTATGACATTTCAAATACTTAACCTGACGTTAAAATTTCAATGTTGATGCCGCTGCCACCATTGACAGAAATGCAGTGCCTATAGTTTCGCTCTATAATTTGTGTAGCAAGATAGTGGTCATTTTCAATTTTGCTCAAATAAATTAGCAAATATATATTTTTTTATTTCAGGGGGTTTATAGTTTAAAGTAAAACATGAACTGATTCTAAATTTTAGATTATAAAATGAAAAAAAAATAAGAAAGTTAAACATTATTTTTTAGCTTCTCCTTTTTTCTTCAAATTACGTATTAAAGTTGAATTAAGAAGATGATTCAAAATATTGAGATATTTACATTAATAGCAACCTTACAACCCACCAAACACTAAGAGGTGATTCGACCCCCCATTTTCTTTTTTCAAAATAGTGAATTTGAACGATTTATCCCTACCCATTTTCCCTGAGTTCGTTCCTGCAATGCCTACCGAGACGGGTGTTCTTTGACTGTGACGTCACCGGGGGTATCGTAGTAAACAAGGCAGTGCTGTTTTGTGTACTATGCACGTACGCCTTCATATTTACTTTTGTGTCAAAACTTCATTTTATCGCTATTGATTTTATGTGAACGATGTTGAAAGGAAGTAATAATTATCATAAGACATATTGTCAATAATATGACCCTACATTGTTAAAACTGTTCTTCTTTGTAGCAATTTTAGACGATTTTAATGCCTTGTTTTCGTTCCGGACTGTGTCCGTGGCGAAACAATTGAATAAACTGCAGTTGAAGTTGTATCTGCGAGCCGGAGAACTTGCAAAAAGGAAATGATTAAAATTATATTTATGGCCATACTATTATTCCAAATATGTAAATTCCCTCATAATGATACCATAGACCCTAAAGGAATAATTTCAAGGCGAATAATATGAAATTTGACCAAGATCTTCTCACCAGTCGATAACGTAGCAGACGTGTTATCATGATATATTTATCCGCGTGTGACGCGGCTCTTGCAAAAAACACAGTTGGTTGCGGAATTGCTTTGTGCCGACCGGCCACCCGCTCCGGCGCAGCTAGCTGTCGAGCTGCCGGACCGCATACCTTTCATGCTGTCTTCAACTCACTTGCGAATTGCATTTGTATGTGTGACGGTGACCTCTAGCGTAATTAAATATACATGTAGAAAACAACTCGGGAGGCCGAGAAGAATAGTAAGTTGATTCAAGATTGTTCTGTGGAATGAGCCATGAGTGGAAATGATCCACAGGATATAAAAATGGAGTCAAAGACAAAAGGAAAGAAGAAAAAGACGTCAGGGGATTGCAGCATGGTCATGAACTGCGGTTCGACCATAGAGATATATATGGGGATGGTCTGGGGGTCGACATACCAGAACACTACCCCACTACAGTGCAGTACACTCAATGCCTGGGTGTACTTGAGTGTATTGTATATAGCATATAGGCATGCAGCGCGCGCAGAGCTGAGCTAGCCGCCGGAATTACTTTCCAGCTACTCACTTGATGGAACATCGTGATAAAATAAATGAGAAATAGTGAAAATATCATTCAATAACTCACTGTTTTCAATCTTTCATCATGATTTAAGAGTTCATGATAGTTATTCATACTGTTCTTTATACAGGTAAAGTAAAGATTTGTACATATGATTCCTATTTGTTTGACTTGAGTTGCTTTGACAAAAAATTGTAAAATCATCTTTCTCTCTCTGCATAGCATTTCTGTATTACACCCAGGCACCTCTTACACTAAATTCCCTCCGGTGACGTCACACTCAGAGTGATTTTTCTGTACACTCGTCTCTCGGGCTCTGACAGGTGGCTAATTTCATAGACTTTCAAAGCAAAATATCGAGAAGGCAGAAGATTTTTGTGACATGCTATTTGTTTTAACAACTGATATATACTTTATATTATGTGTGGAACCCATATTTATGGAAACTCACCCCCTTCTTAATTCAACTTTAACAACACATTTCATCAAGGAGCAATGCAACAGTCACTATTACCTGGGTCATTGATAAGTTATTAAGAACACTACTTACTTGGAGTGTAGATCCAGAGCTACCTCCTCTGTATGCTAAGATAGCTAGAACTGAGAAGAGTTTCTTGACCTGGGTCATTGATAAGTTATCTAGGTAGTCAAGAACACCCTGTGGAGGTAATTAGAGAGAAATAGTTCAAAATGAGATCAGAGTACTTAGATTTACATATTATTAATCAGGTCTTCAGTTTTAAACAGACATTGAATAATAGCACTGATTTTTTTTTCTTATTTTCAATAAAAAAAAAGATGAATAAATGAAATTGAGAAAGTTTAAAAAGTAGGATGATGAATGTCTGAATGTACAGATCACCAGTATGATTTTGTATTTAAATTTCTTGACAATCTCTTTCTCAGATTCTTTCAGAACAGTGAAATATGGACTGTCCTTTCACACCTCCCAGGCTTTTACTGTCATTATCATAATAAAACTCATTAGTCAATGTTAGGAGCTTCACAAAGCATACAGTACACCTGATTATATATACATATAATACTCAAAATTTCAATATGTATCTTAAAGAAAATGCGTTCAGTTCAGTTCCTGCATGACTCTCTAACATGTTTCGTGAAATTTGAACAACAAAGCTCTGACAAAGCATGTTCAAAACAACCAGTTCAAAAACTAACTGCATTTGCAAAGGTTTGGTAAATGGGTGACAATAATTAACCACATTCTACACAATATGCATACATGATGAAGTTCATGTCAAAGTTAGATCGAAACCAACATATAATTAATGAGTATACATATTGTAACATGATACATAAGCATGCATAAGCTTTGTTTGACCCCCGTAGACCAATTAAACATGACATATTCGGACTTTCGGACAGGTCCAGGTCTGAAAAAACATTTTCCCCTATTTTTTCCTTCCTCTAAAGCTTCTCGCGGCCCACCATTTGAGGGGCACTGTCTTAGAGGACACAATATCCCTTGGAAAACAAGTCGGAGCACACAGATTTGTAAGACAATAATGCACTTATACATCATAATTTGAAAACAATTTGAGCTAACATGTACATTATAGCATCACTGGCTTTCCATAGTTGATGTCCATCTTAATACACTACTTGTCAGGTAAAACCAGGTTGGTTGGACTCCTTGGAAGGATGAAAGACTTACTTTGATGAAAACAGCAAAAGGTGCAAGATCCTTGGTATGGGATGCTGCAAGATAAGAGAGAATGTCAAGCGCTGAATCCATCTCATCTGATAAACCACTGCCAATGTGTGTTACCAATGCTCCTACAACCTCCTATAGAAAAAAAAGATAGACAAGACTGTTCAGTGCCGAGTCCATTTCAGGTGATGGACCAATGCCCCTACAACCTCCTATGGATAAAAAAGATAAGCAGACAAGACTGTTCAGTGCTGAGTCCATTTCAAGTAATGGACCAATGATCATATAAATTATAGCAAATTACAGTGTTCATAAAACTCTGCATTCCAGCCACATTTGTCTCTATCAAAGATCTGCCTCTGGAGGAAGTGGTAAAGAAACATTCTTTAAAATGGCAATTTGATCACTTTTCTTACAAATATAGTCCTTATAGGAAAATATTGCATTCTACAAATTTTAGACTATTCCATGATGTGGAAATAGTTTCACACAGAAAAGAAAAATCATCAAGTTATTCTATACTGATTGGGCACCCAATCAAATGTTTTTTCATATATAATCAGAATATTAATCCTATAAAACAGATTTACATTTCATATCCTCCACAATATATCTGTTTAAAGGGCATTCTCATAAACTCTAATATTGAATGATAATAGTGATCATCTCTGCATTGTAACAGAAACAAAACTATTACTCTCGAGTATTAACCCTATTTATGCCGGGGTATTTTGGGAGTTCATATGGCCGGGGGGGGGGCCTCCCAGCCCCCCCATAAGATCTCGGCCGTCGACCGCGCGGAAAATTGGCACGCAGGTTGCCTGGGACATAATCTACAAGATTGCATAGTGATTTATTTCATGCAAATTGCTATTAAGTGATTATGCTAATTTATGCATAATTAGTATGCGAAATCATTATTTTTCCTGTAACTCCCTAAATAAAGCTCCAAATGTATTAATTCTTGGTATAGAAAGTCTTTGTGGTGTTCTTAGCAAGTGTACATGAAAAAAATTGCGATATCAAATCATTTTCTTATGTATTATATTGTTTTTTGGAATTTCTAATGTATTTCATTGTTTTTCGACCTTTTGTTTTTCATTGTTTTTTCGATGAAATTTGTTGGGGACCCTTCTGTGATCATGAAAAGCATAAAATAAATACATTTAGACCAGCAAAACTAAAAATAATCATGCATTTATGAATTTTGGTTGATAACACAATTTGCATTGACTTAGGACACAAAATCACATTTTTTAGCAATTTTTGGTCTGACATGCACTTACATAATGTTGCGTAATTTCGGAACCACGTACTCGGGTGACGCAAAATTGGTCTCAAAAGTTGCGCAAGACTTGAAAGTAAAAAGTCAGCGAATGGCGCGGTCCAAAAATTTCGCGCGGCGAAAATATCGCGCAATTTGTTGAGGGGGGGGCCTCCTAGACCCCCCCCCCCCCGGCCTAGATAGGGTAAAAGTGATTGGTTAACATTGGTTTGACTTTTTAAAAATCTGAGCTAGAAGGTCACACTTGTCACCTGTGTCTGTGATATGTTACAAAAATGAAGCCCAGAAAAAATTGCGTTCGAAAATAATTATTTAGTGCTTCAAAAATTGAAATAAAAAGTGACCGGAAACACCATCTTAATATCATCCCATACACTTATGTGTACTATTTAGGTGTCTATAAGACGCCTATTTACAAAATCGGGGTTTGCCTTGTAGTTTTAGCTTTTCATTCTCAATAATGGTTGTTTTCAGGGTTTATTAGTTCAAATACATGCACTTGTACACATGTTTCATCTTGGTTTGAGAATTTTATAAATCAGCTGCTCACAAAGTTAAACAATACCTTTAAAGCAGAATGGATATTACAGTAACTTCACCTTAAGTTAGATAATCAGGGTAAATTTGTTTATCTTACCTGTTTACTATATACATCAAATGCATTGAATGCTGTTTGATAGACCTTCGATCCAAACTGACTGACTTGAGGCTCAGGCGATCTCAATAGTTTCTCTGCAATACACAGCAATGATCCTAAATAATCTCTTATCACCTAGTGATACAAACACAAGTAATCATAAAAACAATTAACAACAATGAGTATATAAGTCATAAAACGATGAACATCAGTGTTAAAAACTGTTAGAAGACTTGGTATTCAAACCTTTAAAATAAATAGCTTAAACTTTGGTGATTATGCACTTTGCAGAGCAGATCCTGAAAAATATTTAGATGAGAAGCTACTAGTGCCAGAGACAAGACATTTTTCCTCACCCCAAAATCTTTTTTTGGTCCTTGAATACACTTTCACCAGACTGCATAAACACAATTACTAAGTTTTCATTCTTCTACTAAATCACCCATGCACAGGAATGGGGCAGATACATAAATGGACAATGAATATGATGCACATAGATTAAGCTACAAAAAGACAATGAACCAGTGCAAGGGAATCAAACAGTGAAGATAGCTATATGCAAATAAATATTCAACAAAACAGCTCTGAATGTGATATGGTACCTGGGCATGTGATGTGAATGTTGCTTGAAGCAATTCTTCTGTGAAGTGTCCTTTGCGTACTTTATGTCTGAAGACTGCTTCAACAGATTTCTTTCTATTGGCCACAGCATGAGATATGAGAAGTACAAATATATCAAGAACCTTGTGACCGACTGCATCTGATACATTCTCAATAGCCTAAGAAGGAATGGGATACAAATGACTATAAATCTCTATCAAACATTATTATGGAGACAAACAAACACAAACTTAAATGTTACTTTCAATTGCCAGGATTAGAAATCTCATTAGATAGTAGCACTGTCAAATTAAAACTCTTAATTTCACAAAACAGTTATATGCACATCCTGGTCAGTATGCAAATGAGGAGACTATATGAAATAAGAATATTCTCATTTTCTCCTCATTGTCAAGTGAAAAAGTTATTAATTCCTCCCTGAACATATGAAATTAGATATAGTTCAGTCAAGTCTGTCTTTGGTCAAATGTGTAAAAAATGAAATATTGTACAATTCAAACAATAAAAAACAAAAGAAATAGAGGGTGATGGACATCATCAACTGACTCATTCGCATCTCACTAAGTTGTGCATATAACTGTTTTGTGAAAAATAAACAAAAGTTTAAAATGCCATAACTTTTTTATTTTACATCCGATTTTGATGAAATTTTCAGTGATTATGCTAGTTAATTTTTTTTCTATTTATTTAAATCAACATTTTACTGGGGTGGACTTTACCTTTAAGTTCGGACTGGGGTAAGTTGAGCCAGCCAACATGGGGCAAGTTGAGCCATGCTTATTCTTATAGTAATGTATATATATAAAACAAAATTAAAAAGCCATCGATATGTAGGCAGAAAGGAGCAAATTTACATGACTCCTATTAGAGGATGTTCGTTTTTACCATGCCTAGAGAATTAGCAAGTGAAATGACTTTGAATAAAAAATTGACATGCTGGTTCTTCCCCCATACATTTTGTAAATAGTTTTTGTGGCTCAACTTACCCCAGAGGGTGTATAGGGTGTACTGGGTAAGTTGAGCCATTTGACATCTCTTTTTCTAATGTCACAATGACTTTCAGTGTGGGGGCAGAAAGTTATATATAGGTAAAAATAATTTCAGAAGAATTGAATTTGAAGGCAAGGTACTAATTCCTACAAGATTATTAATCATATCAATTTTAACATGCAAAAAAGCTCAAAGTGTCACAACTTATCCCGCTTTCCCCAATGCATAACTGAATCAACTATCATCACAATTACATTTGCAAACCATCATGATCATTCACTCCGGGGGAAATCCATGAACAGTTTTGCCAGCAATTTTTTTTTAATGGACAAAGTTTCTCTCAGTCAATCGGATGCAAGGATCATAAATCACTTCAATGCTCTGATGAGAGACCACAGGTAAAACAAATCAACATCCAAGATCTTAATGAATTAGTCCTAGAGCTATTTATAGGATCACTACATACCTTCTGCCATCCATCTGCTAATACTTTGTTGAATCTCATGGTTGATTTAATGGTTTCTAGGATCAGCATCTCGCTATCAACAGTCTTCTTATGACTTGATGCATTCCTGTTATCAATAAAAGAACAAGTTTAGGATAAACAAAAGTATATATTTATTCGATTATCGAATAAATTCTATTGGGAGAGAATACATAGTTTTATAATGTAAACAAATACTGACTGTTAACCAGTTCACTGCCCTTCAGAAGGAGGTCAAATTCATGTGTACTTCTGTTGTTGGAAGTTGGTCAAAACTCGCACCTGGAAGGATTGTATCACATTTAAGGGCGCGCGGTAATTCTACACATCCGAAACGTTCTAATGTTCTGAATGCCCGATCAGCGGGGATGAAATAGTCATTCACTTTCTAATTTCCGTCTGGGAAAGACATTTGTTTAGTCTTGGCTTTCAACAGAGATGAACATGTGAAAGATTCGCCCTTAAAATTTTGTGAAAACCATCAGCGATCGGGAATCATCTTCTTTTTTGCATTATGAAGCTAGAAATTCAGACCGATTTACTTCTGTTCTGATATTTATGATGATTCTCTATGTCTTGCCTGGCCTAATATTGTCTCATTTTGACTTGAGCTTGAAATGAACCAATGTTTGTATATGACGAGGAGCTACGGTACTGGACGTGTTTAGATCGGCTGGGCCCTAGATCTAGAGCTTTTTGTTTCAGCAACGATGAGAACAAGTCAACGTGACTTGAGCTGCTAGATGGAAATCAGTTCATTCTGCTTTTCATGAGACTGTTCATTGAGAGTCTTGTCATTAATGAGCAGGATTGGGACTGGCAACAATAAAGCACAGTGCCACAGACAGGTCGGCAACCGTCAGGATACGGTCAGATGTTACTTTGGTTCCTCCTAAAGTTGGGCCTGAGGCGATGATGAAGCGATGATGAAGATGAGGCGATTGTCTGAAGGCAGCAGACGGAACGGGGACCAGGGTGGACTTTATACCAGTCAACTTACAAGTTCCAGTCTTTACAAGACCTAGCCTATCCGGTGAGTGCGGCAGCAGGAATAGATCTAGATTCTAACGTTGCGTACCGCTAGATTATATTACGTTGGGATAAGGCTAGAATTTTGGAAAGAAACGTAGGCCCTGGAAGAAGCCTGCTTACCGAGGTGATATGAAACTTTATAAGGAGGGCTAAGGAGAGGGCCATCACCACGGGAAACCACAACCTTGGAGTGGAAGGCTACGAGGTGTACTGGTGGGGCCGTGGGGGTACTGCGCTTCGCAACTACCCAAGTGACCTCCAAGGGAGACTGAGATACAGCTCCATATCAACCTAAATAATCAATCATGTGGGATCCAATGATTTGGGCTGCTATAGTGCCAAAGAATGTAGACAAACTGTAGACGATGCACTGAATTCAACCAGAGCTCTACTGCCTTGGTGCCACATATGTTTCTTGAGCATCTTGCCACGCCTTTACTATTATGCACAAGGACGAACTATCACCTCACAGGCAGCTTTGGACAATGTCAGGAAATCTGTGAACAAGTATATGCCAAGAGAAGGATTCGGCGCATGCACAATGCGTCATTTATCAACCACATCTTCAACTGTCAGGAACACTGGTACTACAAGAGAGAAGGCATTCACCTGTCAGACGAAGGAAGTGACATCCTGATTAATGATTTCTAGAGGGCAGGTCAATTTGCCCTCAATGGACAAGACTTTGAATAAGAGAGATGTAAGAGCACCAGGATTGGTGAGTGCAATTCCTTTAAATTTGATCTGGGAACAGCAAGACACTGGACAGGCTAGGAAGAGTTGTTTCATTACAACCCATGATATTTGGCTCTTCATATACTATCGTAATGGTTTCTCATGCTTATATTGGTTCATTATCCGGTTAACCAAACGGTATCTTCGGCTCATACCAAAGAGAAAATACAAGACGAAACATTAACCTTTAATGAACTAATGAATAATACTGATAAAAAAACTCCATAATTAAATCAATAGCAAGAAGTGCTCGAGGGTTAGCAACTGGCATTAAGCCAAACTGATATTAGGAAGTTCCAGTTTTGAATTTAGTTTGTTTTACCTTACAATGCAATCACATCTGTCATATTGGCATAGACGGACACTCGCACCTGATTGGACATGGGTAATGGCGTTCTTTCTACCTAATTGCAAGATATACAGAAACAGTGCCTATCCAATATTTCTTTTCATGGTACGAGTGTTGCTCTGGTCAGTACTTAATTATAACATAGTTTGATGTGTGCGACTGAGTAAATCAAAGGATTGACCCCCCCCAAAAAAAAAATGGTAATAATTCTGGGTGTTGTTTTGGGGGTGTTTTTTAGTACATGGCAATTTCATTATCATTTCTCAAAGCATGCAGGGGAAGGAATGACCAAGACTGAGCTCTGTGAGCCAATGGCGGGGAAAGGCCAAGAATATCGGATATTTGGTAGGGGGATCCTCGTCCAAGGAAACTGGGACACTGGGAGGAGCCACCATCCTCCCAGCTGGTCACGTGACTCGTGACCCGGTTCCCCCTATGTGGTTAATTCTTAGCCTTACTCTCTCCTTCATCTGCCGGCATTGAAATTTATTAATATTACTGCAATACACATGTTTGTGAAGCATTGGTGTAATAATTAATGGTTGATATTACTGTGATACACAAGTATGTGAAATATTGGGGTAACAATTCCAGAATGGAAATTAAAAGTTGAGAAAATGGCAATATCTGGTATATTGTGTCATATTGCTTCTAACAACTGAAATTACATTTTGAAAAATTGTTTTGTAACACAAGAAGTCTCAACATGCTTCCAAATGTTTCTTTCAATGCATGGTAAACTATAAGCCATACTTCATTGAGCTTTGTATGAAGGTCTTCAGAACAAGGCACACAAATGATAGGAAGCAAGACAAATCAAAAGAAGTGTAGTGCTCTTTTTGTGTCTTTCTCTTTTGCTATGCCTACAATGCAATCATGTATCCATTATACTCTCATTTGTAAAATATTTGGGATTGTCTTTGTTGTTATTACTCATATGATTTAAATGATACATTTAAAACACCATACCTAATCTAAGATGACCTCACAAAGGGAGTAGATAAAGAGGATAGATAGGTAGATCAACTTAACCTAAAGTAGAAGACCTCACAAAGGGAGTAGATACACAGGATAGGAAACTAAACCTGCCCTGAAGTAGAAGAACTCATAAAATGAGTAGATACAGAGGATAGGAAACTCAACCTAAACTGAAGTAGAAGACCTCACAAAAGTTGTAGACACAAAGGATAGATAATGAACTTATCCTCAAGTAGAAGACCTCACAAAGGGAGTAGATACAGAGGATAGGAAACTCAACTTACCCTGAGGTAGATGATCTCGCAAAGGGTGTAGATGCGGAAGATGGTGGAAGAGATGTGTGGAAATCCAAGTTCCTTCTTAGTTCACTGATAACCTACATTAGGGGAAAGAGTCAGAGATAAGAATGGTGTTTAAAATTTATCATAGAAAACAGAGAAACAACATTTAAATTGGTAACCAGTGTTTTCACTACGGTGGTCTTTGCTGGCCAACCAATTATGACAGGCACACATTACAAAATCACATCGCCCAGCTGGCACTATTTTCCCACTGACAACACGAAAAAAATATATGATTTTGACTTATAACCATGCAATTATGGTTTAAGCCTGATATCTTTTTATCTAAACACTGAAATCAACTTTCTGCCCCCCCATGACATTATTGGAGATATTTTTCCACTCAAAAGACCATGGTGTTAGCCCTAGTCTTAACATACTTATAACAAATGGTGTAATAACAACGTTCAGTTACATATTTATATAAATAGTATAATCCATAACAAAGAGATTCTTTCTTTTCTGTTTTGTTAAAAAATTCATAATGCCCTAAAAAAATTCTGCTGATATTACTACCACTAGTCAAGTTCAAAACCTTCTTTCTTCTATATTTTCTCCTTTTATCTTTTCACTTTTCTTCCCCTTGTTCTATTTCTTTTATAAAGCATTTGAATACAATGATGCTATTTCTAAATTCTGAATAATCCAACTGTTCTGTTTGCAATAAATAATAAATACATAGATAAATGAATATTAAATAAATGAATAAATAAATAAATGAATAAATAAATAAATAAATAAATGAATAAATAAATAAATGAACAAACAAATAAACTCACCTCCAAAGAGTCAGTAGAAGACACAGACTGGAGAATAAACTTGATAACAACAGGTAAGTCATCTAGATCAGCAGATACAAGACTCTGTAGAGCTGAACCCCGAACCTAAACAATATATCAGACAAACATCTTTATAATGAATCAACAGCAAACAAGTGAATTTATGAAGATGTGTATCTATCCTTGTATGACATTCAAAATGGATGGTGTTTTAAAAGCTGTTTGTAACTTATGCATGAGTTTACCTGACTTTGTTCTGAGGTACTAAATGTAACCCATCTGTGTAGAGGTATATCATTAAGCACAAGAAAGGATCACAAGAGTCATGAGTAACTTGAGTATTATCACCCCCAGATGTTTAAGGGTATGAATGTGCATAATAACAAACTTCTCTTCAGGAAAAAAATGGAGGGAATGAGTGGGAGGCTAAATAACAAACATTAAAACTTTACATCAGACATTCTAATCTCTTAAAATTAATAATTTTTTAAATCTCTATCAAACTAGCTTAAGCTTTAAATAATTCTGTTTTTTCTGTACTTAAATCATGTTTCAATTATAATGAGCTGGCATTAATTTTCTCATTAACATAGTGGTAAAGCACAACATCTTATTAGTTACCTCTCTAAGAAGTTCTGGAGTTAAGTTGAGGTTATCCAAGGCATCAATGATTGGTACAGTCAGCTGAGAATTACATTCTAACATATTTCTTTAACAAGAACATAAGACAGATAAAGGAATCAACAAGTCAACTTAATCAAATATCATCCTTAAAAATGAAATTTATATTTATTTTTATTTTAAATGTTTTTTTAATCATATTTTAAACAATCTTAAAATACCAAGTAAAGGGAGCCCTTGGAACACAAACCTTAGTGCTAGATCACAGCAATGAGTTTGATCATTGATTACATTGATCATTATATGCAATCAAGTATAAATATCAAATGTATGATCAATCGCTATGTTTTGTGCAAATGGCCCTGGGATGAATAAATTAAAAAATAAATAGTATTATAATTTAATTTGATGTGATGTAATATTCAAGTAAAAAAAATCAATAGAAATGTCAAAACAATTGGTAGATATGCTTACTTCAATCTGTTAGCTAGCTCATTATGTTCTTGATCACTAACTACTTCTGGAACACAAGCAATGATCTCTCTCTGGACCGATGGTGACGATATCTCTACCATCTCAAGCATCTTATCTGTCATCTCCTGTTACGGTAAAAATTTGAAGATGAAAAACATCACTTTTCGTCACTTTCCTTACTTACAAATACCAAATATTACCAACTGTTTAAGAAAAACCAAACCTGAGTATCATTGTTGAGACATGACAAATGATATTTCACACATTTACAGATCCCTATTTTAAACCATCTATAAACAGTCAATGAATCTCTTCATCAGTAGAATATTCAAAATTAATAAGATACTAATAAATGTGTACTGAGGTACTCCATCTTTAACAGACCTTGCTGTTGATAACATTGTCCATCCAATGAAACTGGTTGAGAATAAGTTTAGGTAAGTCAACGGCCTCACTGTAGTCAAACATGCTACTGCAAGCATAAAATGATAGCAGAGGAAACACAGAGTATAAAACCAACATGATCAAATAAAATTGTGTAGATTTAATATGATTTATACAATTTTCAAGAACTAATAGGAAAAGATAAAAAATCATTGAATGCATGGAGTCCATTACTGCAAATTCATTGAACATATATTTTTACTACTCCTTCTTCATATCAATATTAATAACAATAGACATGGTGTGCTAAATCTTCTGACAGTTCCCAGGGTCTCATTCGATAGGATTGGTTAATATTGTTTAGCAATGTTTAGTTGAATCATGCAGTTCATTGCAGACAAAACATCATATTGATCATTACTTACTCTTCTTCTCCCATAAATTCAGGCAGCTTTTCAAGCAACATATTGACCAGAGCAGGCTAACATATAAACAAAAGGAAATAACATTCATGAGAATCAAATCTAAAGACAGAAAAGTGAAGTGAAAAGTGTCAGTTTTTACTGGTCTAAATCAATTTTATGTTTACTTTCTAAACACTCTTTTCTTTCAAGTATATTTACTTTTCATTTACAATGCATGTATTTCTGCAGATGCTCTCCTCTGTAAACAAATAAAAAATCTTACATTTGTTTAACAAACAATGAATAAAAACCTCTACATAAATTCTGATAAACTACCTTCTCTTCAACCTACATGACTTAAATTTGATTCCAATTACTATTCCCATTTCCCTTCTTACTCAGAAGAATGAAATGATTGCAAATGTTTAGAAAGTCCTTGACTTGATTAGCTTTCAAAATAAAGATAATCATACTGACCTGTAGTTCATCAATGGCAAGAATCAATCTGATGAGACTATCCTGATTCCCTCCCCTGGCGCTGAATAATAAACACAAGAACAGTCAGGTTTTATCCTTCCACTTATTTACATCATTAAAATAATGTATATATTTACAGATTTCATCAATAAATCTTTAATGATAATAAACATAAATTTGTATTGTGCAACTTTTATATGAATATATTTAGCTATGCTGGGTCAGAGTGCTTTTTACTCAATTCTACAGGTACATGTACACAGCAATTTTTTTTATTAAAAAGATAGGTTTACAATGTAGATTTGAAGGTTAGTGATGGATAGCTTCATACATCAATTGCTATTCCACAATTTGGGGGCAGCAAATGCAAGTGCGCAATTGCAGTGTGACTTTTGTTTTGTAAATGGGGATCCGGAAAATAATCTTTATGTAATTTGAATTTTTAATCTTAATCAGTCTTTTATGAATTTTTAGCAACTTTTGGTGAAGGCTTTTTTTTTATACTCCACCAGTTAAAGGTATTGTTTAACTTTGTGAGGAGCCAATTTAAAAAAATCTCAAACCAAGATGAAACATGTGTACAAGTGCATGTATTAGAACTAATAAACCCTGAAATCAAACATTGAGAATGAAAAGCTATAACTACAAGGCAAATCCTGATTTTTTAAATAGGCGTCTTATAGACGCCTAAATAGTACACATAAGTGTATGGGATGATATTAAGATGGTGTTTCCGGTCACTTTATATTTCAATTTTTGAAGCACTAAATAATTATTTTCGTACGCAATTTTCTCTGGGCTTCATTTTTGTAACATATCAAAGACACAGGTGACAAGTGAGACCTTCCAGCTCAGATTTTTTAAAAGTCAAACGAATGTTAACCAATCACTTTAACTGTAAATGCACGTTTATTAAAAGCGTTAATTTTTTTTCTCAAAATAAACTTAATGACTAAGGGCTCATATATATATATACATATCAAGTCAGAAATCAACATCAGATCAACTTGTTTTAAAATTAGTTTTACCTCTCACATTCAGCAGAGGAGCAAGTTGGGAGAAGACTGTATTTGAACCTGGAAGAAAAGAAAAAAAAAGGGTCAACAAATAAAGAAGCATTTAATTTGAATTTTGAAAAATATGCATAAATTAGCTTTAAAATTTTTTAAATCAAATTTAAAAAATTGAAATTCTATGTAGAACTTTTATGAAGCTCTACCAGTTGTAAGCTAAAAAATCAAAATTCGTCAACAGAAAATGAAGAAGCATTTTTGGTGAATTTCAAAAAATGCTAATAAATTAGCATAATAATGAGTTTCAAAATTCTGTGTAAGTTTTGAAGCCCCCACCAAGTGCTATCATATGAAGCAAATAGAATTGAAATCGGACTTGAAATGCCAAAGAAGCATTTTGAAAATTGTAGACGGATGACAGACGACAGATGACGGACGCCATGACATAAGCTCATCGGACCATTTGGGCCAGATGAGCTAACAATTATATGTGTAACAATACACAGTATTACTATACCCAGTCATAAGACAATCAATGACTTGTTAAAAACATTGGCCTTACTTTGTCTTCGTGTGACTGGTCGAACAAATTCAGGCATTTGGTATGTGAACCTAAAATAAAATTTTGAGGTGTGCAGTTTGATGGCCACAATCGCCCAGAATTTAAAAAGATCCAAAAAGGATAAGTTCCATACAGATTCAATGAGTAACATAGTAATATGTCAAGCCTATATTAATAGAAAACTGAAGATTCTATAAGGTAAAATATCTAACAGGTATCTCTGAAAATGTTACCAAAATAACATTTGGATCTCTTGCTTTGATATGTGGCCTTCAATACACATAAACTTTTGAAGCAGAAGATACAGAGAAATGTCTATCAACTGTAAAAACAATCTTTAAATTTAGAATAAGTACCCATCATTTACTCATGGAAACTGGAAGACATAGATGCCCAGATAAAGTACCCTCACATTTAAGAAAGTGCAACAATTACAATTAAGAAAGGGTTGGGGATGAATATCGAATAATGTATTGTAGTGCACACAACAGAAAAAGAAAGGGGGTAGCAATTTAGAGCTCTTAGCAACCAAGACCCATTTATGAAACTTGAACAATATAAGTTCATCAAAATCATTATAAATATGAGAAGGTTCTATCATCCATCACATTTTCTTTTTCTTTCTTGCTGTTATTGGTTTTAAACAATGCTCTTTTTAAAAAAAATATATATATATGCGTCATATATGTCTT
Organism: Lytechinus variegatus; assembly: GCF_018143015.1. Taxonomy (NCBI): domain Eukaryota; kingdom Metazoa; phylum Echinodermata; class Echinoidea; order Temnopleuroida; family Toxopneustidae; genus Lytechinus; species Lytechinus variegatus. Next base: position 4,297,706 of record NC_054742.1, on the reverse strand, counting down.
TCATTCAGGCTATTTAAAATCAAAGGCGTACCTTTCCCAAAGATATTTCTATACCATAAATTAAAGATTTGTTTTTTTAAGTTGATAGTTGATTTCACTTTATAATTTTTTGTTTCAATTAATTGGAAAACAATGAATATTGAATTATGTGATATTATAAAGATAATATAGGCCTACTATTTTCAATACTGTTTTTTATGTTGTCATTGTAGATATTCTAAAACAAAAAGTCAAGTGAATGAAGTTCATTACAAATCTGCATCAAATTCAGTATATTTCTTACCTGACTGGATCCTCAATATGATTTTGGAGACCTGATATAAAATCTTCAACTGTCTATATAGCAAAGAAAAGGAAAAGAAAATTATTTTTTTAAACTTAAATCATTGATTATTTATAAGTCACTTTAAAAAAATCAAAACAAACTCCATCTGTGGAAGAAGAAACATCTCAAAACAAAACTCATAGATTTTCTGATTGGTTTAGATATCAATAAATTTTGCATGAGAGAAAGTAAATGCAGGTCTGTAAGAATTTCAAAATCTAACCAAAATAAAAGGATTCCGATTGCTAACATTCACAACTTAAAAAGATTACATTCATTACATCTGAGTTCAATACAGTTGAAAAAATCATGAATGAAACTTCTAGTTTACCATGAAATATATTCCTCAATGTTTTTAATGGGCTCAAAACACAATCATCTGGTGGTAGATACATAGTGGAATACATTTCACAGTAAATTAAAATTATCAATTGACAATTTTTCAGCTACATGTATATGTATACTCACAACTTGTATTCACGATTTTAATAATATAATTCATTCTATTTGCTTGAAACCCATCACAATTTGAAGATAATCTCAGTTCAAGTAAAATTTGAATTTAAATTCTTTTGAGATGGGCCCAAGAGTTCTAAATAAATAAAAGTAACAATTGAAAAAAACCTGGGTTGGCCAATAATTGCTGCATATGTGTACACACTTTATCAAAAGTATGTTTTTAAATAGGACATTTTGTTTCAAACTTTTAATCAAATGAATATTTGTCTGAAATTGTAGGCATAAGTTTACATGTAGAGTATATGTTAGAGAACAATAAGCACCATATTGGAAACCACTGAATCAGTAAACAGGATTCAGTAAGTTACAGATAACTAAGAGTTGAGCCTTGATGATAAACAGTGTAAACATAGTGTAGTAGGTCACACCATGTATCTTTCTTGGGCAAGTGTTGGTCCTGAAAAGGACCACCCAATCTCATTGGAGAGACTGAGGACCAACACTTGCCCAAGAAAGATACATGGTGTACCGTGAAACCTACTACACTATTCTTCTTCGCCATGGAAACCTTCAGAAATGATAACATACCTCTCCTACATTCATCCTAGACTTGACTGATTTCCTCAGCTTTTTCTGAAACATCACCTGGTCTACATCTGTAATTTGTTGTAAACAATCATATTAATTAGATTTCAATTTGATAAGTTTTAGTCTACTTGAATTTGTGTCACACTCATTTATTTTAGTGTGAAGCATATCAGATTTAATAAATATGGCAAGTTCCCCCATGTCTGCGCAATCCCCCATGTCTGCGCGATTCTAGTAAAAGATACGCAATGAACACAAACTTTACACAACACACAGATTTTCATTAAAAATTCCGACTCAAAATGGTGGAAAATTAATGAATTTTGGGCATTTCATGTGACGGCCTCAAAATGCAGCATTTCTCATCAAAATACCTGAATCATGTGCAAAGTGAATGGGTGCGCAGACAAGGGGTACCTTTTTTTCAATCTGAAAATGACTGCCCGAAGTTTTTAAAAGAAAATCCTATGTTTCTTTCAAATTTCTATGAAATATTTGGTACACTTACTCATAATACTATAAGGAACATTATTTACTGAAAGATTTTGTGAAATAAAAGGAAATTCATACATTTTAACTCAAATAATTAGGTGCGCAGACTTGTGGACCACCATCATATTTAATTCCAGAGATTGAAATGGTTACTTACTGAGTTGATTAGGATGATCTCCAGCAATAAGACAGAATCCAGCATCCATTACCATCTTTCCAAATGTTGATTTGTCAACAATAGGAGCCACATTACTTGACCTGCCCTTGTCAGCACTTGTTCTTGCTCTTTTAGCTATAATGAAATAAAAAAATAGAGAAATTTGAAGCTGAGATTACTCATTATACTGTGTATTAATCCATTCAAACTGCAGCAGATACCACTAGACAATGAGCCTTGACTATGAGCTGAACTATGCACACATCAAGTACTCTGAGGTCCACTTGCAAAAATTATGACAAATTGAAAATGTCAAAATCTTTGTCTAAATTGAGTGATTCCAATGTTTACTTTTTTCTTTGCTCACACTCTTATGGTCTTCATTTCCAGAGTTATGAATGATACAAGTGTTACAAGAGCTGAGAAATTGAACTTTTGTTGTTAAAGATTTGTGTCACAACTACATGTACATGTAGCTATCCTACCATTGCTTTTGACCAGAATTTAATTTAAATTTGAGTTCAGAATATGGGCAATTGGGTAAATGGTTTAATATAATGAATATGCAAGGACAGGGGCAGCTTGCTACCTTGCATGCATGTGAGTATATAAAAATGGAACTAATAAAGACTCGTTAAGGTTTGGAAACTTCAATGAGTCTTTAATCAACTTTGACTTCAAGTAACTTCCTACCTTTCACTGCACCCTCAGTTGATGTAGGGTTTTCTTCTGGAAGTGATTCCCTCTGTCTCTTTGGTTTTCCTTTGGACTTAGCCATGTCTAAAAGAAAAAAAATGTGTAGATCACAAAAAATAGGATTTGCACAATTTGTCCGTGTTGTCACTTAAGAGCTCAGTGGCGGTCGCACAGAAGCCTTGTTAGCCTAACAGAGCTCTAACAGTAAGACCAGTCACATCTTTCGAATTGTGAAGTCAAAACATTTATTTGAATGTGTAAGTAATGCATTGTTGTAACATTAGGCATTGCTGCCTTATTACTGGTTGAAACAGGGCCTCTGTTAGCGCATTGTTAGTGCTAATGTTTCTGTGTGGTCAGAACTGATTTGTAAGCTAATTTAATTAAAAGAAATGTCTTTTTATCAGTCAATCACATTACTAACCATTTCATTCATTTGCATCCTCAAAACAAATATACAAAGCACACATTTCTATTTTCATTCTGTAAACAACCAATCAGCCAGATTTGTTAATATAATAACGTATATTTTGATTGAAATCTTCTTTTACTTGGTCATGAATGTACATCTACAGTCAAGAGCATTGACGCTGGTACAAGTCTTGCCTTGAACAATTTTTCAAAGACAAAGTTCTTTAATTCATGAAAAATTGAGGCAAGACTGAAAAAATAAAAGTCCAAGTTTTGTAGTTTGATTCAAAGCACTCTTCCAATGGGTGATATCTCAACTTACATACATGTGAGAAGTCTCAACGATGAAAAGTGAAATTGAGAGAAATGCATTAAATTCTCATCGTACAGAATACCAATGCTTTAATTTATTCAAGAATTCGGAAAAGTAAAACATTGGATGATGTTTGAAGGTTTGCATGGTGGTATTAACAATCACAGAAGTGGTTTATGGTACAACATGTGTAAAGTCCTAGAGGGACTGGGATAAGAAAAGTGGATAGAGTTGGAGATGAAATGGAAGGGCGAGAAAGTGGAGTGAAAAGTAGAGTATTCTTTTCAAAATGAATGTAGTCCTTAAAAGGACTGCAAACCAGAAGGAGTGGAAAGCCGAGTATTAGGCAGGCCTGAGTAGGTGAGGGAAGGCTGGCTGGAGTTGGCGAATAGAGTACTACATTCTTCTGCTACTACTCCATTTGCCAACTCAAGCCAGCTATCTCTCACCTACTCAAGCCTTCTACTCAAACCTGCCTACTACTCAGCTTTACAGTCCTTTTAAGAATATGTGGCGAACAAACGGGTGAGCTGCTGCAGCAGGGAATAATTTTCCTGGTATCGCATTGCAATTTGCTCCATATTTTAAATGACTGCTATGTATAAAGTCTTTTGTATAACATATTTTTACATAGGACTGTACATTACTTAGTTGAGAGCTTTTCTCTTATGACCAAAGATGCTATTCAAATTTGTAACTTTAGCAAAATTATCCCCTGTGCAGAAAAATCTTTTAATCACTAACTTCAGTCCATATAAAAATTATGGCGAAGCCAAGCGAAGCAATGTCAGACTGTAAATTTAAACGATGACGTCAAGATCAGAGCCAAAAAACAGCCGTTCCGAAATGCGATATTTGGAGAAGCAGTGGGCATACTGTTTATTGACCTCGAAAAGTGACTGAAAGAGACTTGCTATGACATTTGTGAACGATTTCTGGTGGAGAAATTTGCTCTAAGTCAGCCAGTGCGTAAAAAAAATCAATGATTTGTCCCCCAAAACAAGAGAAAATAAGCCAAACATTTCCAACCTTATTTCACCACACAGGGAGTATTAACATACATGTAGAACAAGGTTATATCATAACTTTGTTCATTGAATGAGTGGGTTGTGCTCAAGTTGTCCTCTGTTTTATATTTAGGACTCACTGTGTGACTGTGGTGAAATAAGGTTGGCAATGTTTGGCTTATTTTCTCTTGTAGATTCACCACAGACAGGTTGGTTGTACTGACAGCACTGTGTTAGTGATTAAAAGCTTCTAAAATGTTATTGTTTAATAAAATTCTTGGTGCTACGATTCTACTGGTTTCTTAATTTAAATATGAAGTTTTATGATTATTGGTATCAATATTTAATTGCTGTTTGTCAATGTTGATGTCACTGAAAGAAATTAAAAGAATCAACTAATTTAAAAATATATTAATATAATAACTTCGGAGGAGAAATAACCCTGACCCCTCCCCTCCCCCTTATTTTATTTTGTTCCTGCTTAGCGAGTGTACATGGATGATCCAGAACAGGGTACATGTAGGGGAGGGGCAAAAAAAAATGACTTGGATAACCTAGCCAGGAGGTTCATTTACTAACGTATGCTTACTCTCCACAGAGCCAGGGATTCGATTGCATTCATCATGGACCTCCATGCATTCATCTACACGTGCCGCCAATGAACCTAAAACTTTCGCCCCTGAGATTTCTACTTTCCTTCTAAAAGATCTAGCCCTCAATCAGCGTCATTTCTGACATTTCTACTATATTGAATTCATTTTAAACAAGAATTCATTATAAAAACAAGAAAAATGTTATGAAATATGAAAAGATCGGAAAAACTTGCCACCGTGTTTACGTCACCATCTTGATTTCATTGTCTTTCGCTAATTGGTGACAGCATGCAAATAGCATGATCTTTTTATAACATTTTTCTCCTTTTTTTTAATGAATTCTTTTTTAAAAATGAAATCAACATCGTAGAAATGTCAGAAATGAAGTTGTGTCCCATGGACATGATTTACATGTAGGGCTAGATCTTGTGGCCCAGTGGATTAGTCACCGGACTCTGAAACAGTGGGTCGTGGGTTCGAATCCCAAGACCCAACCATGGCGTAATTTCCTTCAGCAAGAAATTGATCCACAATGTGCTGCACTTAACCCAGGTGACGTAAATGGGTACCTGGCAGGAATTTATTCCTTGAAATGCAGCGCAGGTCACAGCTGCACTGCTAAAGCCAGGGTAATTATGCTGCATATACTGTAGAGCGCTTAGAGACTTCTGACAATGTAAGTATTAAGCGCTATATAAGTATAATTATCATCTTTTAGAAGGAAAGTAGAAATCTCGGGGGCGAAAGTTTGAAGTTTTTGGGCAGTACGTGTAGATGAATGCAATCGAATCCCTGGCTGAGTGGCTCTGTGGAGGGTAAGCATACGTTAGTAAATGATTTTTACTCCTAAGTCTACGAGCCTCTTGGCTAGAATAACCGTCATTTCTGGGATTTATTTAGGCCCTAACAATTTCTGACATTTTACTATCTTCTTCTTCTTCAGGGTAGACCTGTGTCCTTCACACTTGAAGATTAATACAGGTGATTTGTGTGTCTGATGCTTGTGCTTGACGGTGAGGAGTGTTAGAAAAACCAAGACTCAACATGACTTGAATTCACATCCTGTATAATACAGATTTAAAATACTAATGTACGGCCGCAGAAAAAGTGGCTTTTTTAGAACCTCAAGTTTGTACTCAAAAGTCTGTGAGTTGGGCAGATAAATTTCATAGAAACTGAACTCAAATTGACATTCAATTACCCAAGAACAAACACATCTGTGAAAGAAAGCAAAATAAACATTCATGCATAAATAAAGCAAATTATAATTTTCGAGAACATTGTGGCGTACGGGACATTCAAAATGTGTCGTACGGGACATCTCTAAATTGAAGCCAAACTTTCTTACTTTTTGTTGTCTCTTTGACTTCTTCAATCACATTATTTGACTGATGATAATGATAATCCTATCAAACTAAGACATTCATTAGGTTAGAAAAAAGCTATGACATGTAGCTGAATATTTCTGTCAACATATCATAAACAAAATAATGTGTCGTACGGGACAATTGTGTGTCGTACGGGACACTTGTGTGTCGTACGGGACACTTGTGTGTCGTACGGGACACTTGTGTGTTGTACAGGCACTTGCGTGTTGTGCTGGGCAGCCTGAATAAAAAAAATGAACTTTTTATCAATCAGAAGGAGCATTGCCCCTAAATTCTTCCTTTTTTATGAAAAATCTTTTAATAAGTAGTCATTCAGGATAATATAATTAAGTAACCTCAATATATACAATCGGGAGCAATATGTTATAATTTTTTTCAGTACTTCACGTTTATAATTTCGTGGAGCTCAATAAATCGCTCTCCTTATTTTTTTTGAGGAGCTCAATTGAGCTCCTCAAAATCGCTCTCTGTGAGGAGCTCAAATCAATTCATTACAATACAGATTTTTCTTAACATTGTATATATGCAATAGCTGTGTTAGCTATTAATTAATCTGTGGTGAAACTAGGCCTGGGTCATGTCAATACCTTTACAAGATGTTGTACACACTCCTGAAAAAAAAAATTGAAAAATTTCAAATTTTACATCTTTAAATCCATGAAATGGCCTTCTTTTTTCCATAATTCCTTGAAATTACTTTGATTTAGTTAAAAACTATCAGAAAAATGAAGAATATTCACCACTTTCCCGACTCTGATTTGAAATCACCTCGGTAAATATTGTAGTCCCACATGTAGACTTCCATGGTGTTGCCATGAAAATCTACATATGGGACTGCAATATTTACCGAGATTAATTAATTAAAATCAGAGTCGGGAATGAGATGAATATTCTTAATTTTTCTGATAGATTTCAACTAAATCAAAGTAATTTCAAGTAATTATGGAAAAAAGAAGGCTATTTCATGGATTTGAAGATGTGAAATGTGAAATTTTAGCAATTTTTTTTTTTTGAGGAGCGCGATTTTTTGCTCTCCTTATTTTTTTTAAGGAGCGCGGTAGGAGCGCCGGCGCGATCGCGCTCCTCAAAAATAAATGTCTGTTTTTTCATGATGGGAAATGTACAAGTGTTCACAGCATTTTTATGAGCTGAAAAACTTGAGGTTTTGTGTTATATTTTAGTGAATTAATTGATTTCCAAACACTATTTAAACAATAAATGAATGAAACTGTGTGTAAATTATGGGGCTAAAATGTTATAATTTTTTTATATAAAATGTATACATGTATCTACATGATATATGTCACAACTGTCACTTGTAATTCCACAAAATATTTTTTTCTAAAGAAATGCGGTTCTACTTTTTCGAACCCATCTGCATTTCATGAAACCATATGGTTTGTCTTATTTTCCAGATTTTTTTTACAACTTGAAAAAGTAAGGAGTTTCACTACTGTATATAAAAAATAGTGATCATCAAGGGAAGTCCAAATAGATGATCATGATGATTGATATGTACTTTTTTTTACGTTTTATAATAATTCCACATTAGCATGCAAGAGGAATTCATCTTCCAGGCTAGGTTGAAATAATTATAAAGGTTTTCTTTTCATGCTCAATGATAAGAAATTAACCTGCTCTGATTAGTGAAAATCACCAGTTTAGTTGAAGGGATTCACAAAAGAATAAGCCTACATGAAATCAATTAAAATGTTTAGAATCACCTATTTCATGTTCTATGGAGATAAACAAAGTACTTTTTCAGTTCACTTTATGTTAAATCAATTAAATGAATTGAAATATGCCTACTATTTATGGTTTCTGAATCAAAATCCTGCAATTAAATGCATTATATATTGTGTGTCATACGGGACATCCCGTACGACTCACGCTGTGTCGTACGGGACAACTTTTAATAGGACAATAATTACAAAATGAAGGGCAGTAATTAGATCCTTATGGGATAAATCGATCACCCATGAGTCAAAGATAGAGAAACTGATTTTATGAAATTGCATCATCAAAAATAAAATTGTAGGAAAAACTTTTGCATTGTCATGTGTCGTACGGGACATTGCCAAAAATAGGTTCGGAAAAATCAGGGCTGCCCCTATTTTATTTTTGATGATGCAATTATGGATCATGAAAATGTTGTAGATATTTAAACATTCAACGATATATTATTCTATTGACCTGCAATATTTTCAATCTTCTCGTGCTTTGCAAATAATTGTTTCAGGCGGTGTTTGTACTTGACTAGGTTCAATTAGCAAAATTATTGAAAATTTAAAATTCCATTGTTCCCCCAATTAAAACTAGGCCTATATTAGGCCTATCTGTCTTCACTTTTGGTTAAAACTCATAATTTTCATAAAATTTAGGTATCATAGTAAAATATTACACTACTTATGGCTTATTGAAAGCATGTTGAAATTTATGATATTTTTGAAGTTCTAGTGTGGAATCGCCCACTAGCGCTACAGCAGTAGCAGATCCACCGCACCAGCCCGGACCCGGGCCGCGGCCGAGACTGGAGATGGTCGCTGCAATCTGCGCTCAAGCAGCTCGCACGGGAGTCATGTCAAGCATGAGACAAACTGGGTCTGAGCTGGTGCCTGACGTTCAACACGAATATAAACGCAATAAAACAACTAGAAAACGAATTCTGTACCTGCAAATCAGTTGATGAAATGGTTCAAAACAAGGAAACAGCTACTAGACTGAAGAGTTTTTAACGTTATGATCATGACGACATTGACAGCAGTTCCAAGTTCCGGGTTTAAAGGAACCGCGCGTAATGAGCAAGATATTTCAGTTTTAATTTGCCAATCTGTTTTTTTTTAATAGAGATTAAAATTACAATTTTTCAAGAATTAAAAAAAATATTCAAATTAATAGTATTATTATTTTTATATGAAAAATACTTTATAGGAAGCCATAATACAAAAAATAATCCTGAAACTACCTGATCAGTATGGGAAATTCGGGCAGCGCAGAGAGCTCTGGCTCGAGGATAGGAGCGCGCGGAGCATCATAACTTAATAAACATAACAGACCATATTACGTTTGTCACACTTTGTTCACAATATCAAGTCGACGGCATGTTAATAATTATGCAAAGAATGAGGCCTAGAGACAGTCAATGAAAAAAATCTCTGCGAGCTGAGCTGCATGTGTATAGCTGGAGGACGACCATGGATGGGGAGCAAGATCAGGGAGGAAAACGTCGAGTGTTTGCCTGCTCATCATGCCAGTTTTCAAGCCCTTATGATTATTATGGAAAAAGGCCTGGGTTTTTGAAATCTATCGTGTAAGTTAAATAAGTTAAAATTCTCGGTTGAAAATATTTCAAATTTGTAAAAGTAAGACTAAGAATGAACTTGTAACTTTCTTGTAATGATAAACAATATTATTAGCATATTATTAGGGTGCTTAAACTTTAGTTTCAATAAAATTTTGAGTTCATGATTTCTCCTTGTATTATGACTATGTTGTAACGTTGTCGTTATACTCACACAACATGAACATGCAAGGTTAGGAATAACTTTTTTTTGCCAAAATATCACAGACATTTTCAAATTGAACCGGTAGTAGGAAATCATACCAATTCCAACTTTCTTAAAGGGGAAGTTCACCCTGAAGAAAACTTTGTTGTAAAAATAGCAGAAAAAATAGTAAAAAATATTGGTGAAGGTTTGAGGAAAATCTGTTAAAAAGTAAAAAGGTTAATAGAGTTCAAAATTTGGGATTTGTGACGTCATAAACGAGCAGCTGCCCCATGTGTTATGTAATATAAAATGTATGAATTTCAAATTTTGTATGGTTCCTGATGACTTAATTTTGTTTTCTTTTCATGATCGGGTGTGAAATGATTTGTCTATTGATATACAAAAGTTACAGTGAAAACCATTTTCAATTTTCTGAGAAAATGACATTTCATTGATTTTTTACCATTCGCTATGTATAAATGCTGCTCGCATATGACGTCACAAATCAAATAATTGAAATTCTAATAACTTTTTAATTGTTTGATGATTTTTTCTCAAACCTTCGGCAATATTTTTTATTATTTTTTCTGCTATTTTTACAATAAACTTTTTGTCAGGGTGAACTTCCCCTTTAAGAAAGTATTACTCATTCTTCTTCCATGCAGCTAAACTTCTGACGCACTCACATTTTATGGGTTTCTTATTCACTACATTTCATGTTCTCCCTTAAACATCAATTCCCCTTTCAGAGTTAAAGGGGAATGAAACTTTTGGAACAAATCGGCTTGTGTAGAAACAGAAAAATCAAAGGATAAGAATAAAGAAAGTTTGAGAAAAATCGGACAAATAGTGAGAAAGTTATGAGCATTTGAAAATTGCAATCACTAATGCTATGGAGATCCTCACATTGGCAATGCGACAAGGAAGTGTGATGTCACTGATGAACAACTTTCCCTTTGGTGGACTATAAAATACCCTCAAAATGTCTCTTTTTGCTTTTTCTTATGATGATACAAACTCCTTATCCATGATGTATTCTTAAAAAATATGTAGTACATGCCCTCATGTAGAAAGAACACATGATTTATGGATAGATGTGATAAAAGAGGTAATTCAAGTGAAATATATACTAAAGTAATGGGGAGAGTTGTTCACAAGTGACATCGCACATCTTTGTCGCATTACCAATTTGCTATCTCCATAGCATTAGTGATCGCAATATTCAAATGCTCATAACTTTCTCACTATTTGTCCGATTTTTCTCAAACTTTTGTTGATCTGTTTCTTTGATTTTTCTGATTTCACACAAGCTATCTTGTTCCAAAGGTTTCATTCTCCTTTAAGTTATGATGTACAGATTGTTTTGGTCAAGCGTCCAAGGTTGACCAACACCTGTTTGGTTGTAAAGTGTCTTGACCAGACCAATATATAAGGGGTTCACTTCTGAACCCAAATTATAATAGAGATTGCAGTTTTAGAGAAAGAATATATAGTGACAGAATAGAGATTGGAGTTTAGAGCTACAGAAAAAGTATACTACATCAGTTAGCAGTATTTATCATCATCATTCTCATACTACCATCTTTAATAAATTCATGTGAACTCAACGAATTTTAGATGATTGCCTGAAATTTTGATATCTAGTCTAGTAATTTCACCATTTTTACTCTGATTTTTTGTGTGTAGATCTATACGAGTCGACTTCTATTGTTCTGTGTCACTATTGCAGGCATATGGCAGGAGTGAAATTTGTGGTCGTTGCATGACTTATTTTATGAGAATTGTGCGTCTAACGTAACCGTAGGCCTATACGCGTATGTGCAGACATGCATGTATCTGCAAGGCCGTGAACTACAGACTTAGCAGGGCCCTGGAAACAATTTTTTTACAGGGGGTGCTGATGTAAATTTGACAAGCAAAAAAAAAAAAAGATTTCACTACAAACTGAAGGTCATTTTGGTCCCAAGAAATTATGTAATTTTCAATATATTTCTCCATTTTACCAAACTTACCAGAATTCCAGGGGGTGCAGCTGCCTATTTAGAATAACACATGCATCACCACTAGGAAAATCTTGGGGGTGCACCCCCGCTTGCCAGGGCCATAGCCATAGTTGGCACATATGATATTTTGTAATATTGTTTTTAGACTCTAACTTGGTTAGACATTTATAGAAAACCTGAAATAAGCTACAGCCTCAGCCTGCAGGTAGTTGAATGTAAGATTTTATGTAAGTGTTTGCATGCCTGTCTCTCATACTTTGGGGATATATCATCATGGTCCCATGATTCAAGATACATGTTCAAATGAAATTGCACATGACCTGACTAGATTCAAAATTATAACTTATATAAGGAAAGAAAGTTCATAATGTCACAAACTTTCTTTGTTACCATAATGATTATAGGCCTATTAAGATGTTTGTTTACTTTCCGTGTGTTAATGTACACATATATGGACCAGGAAAGTGGGGTGCTGTAGCACTCCCCAAGATATGCCTGGGGGTGCTTTGTATGTATGCTAAAAAGTAGAAAGTTAACAAAAATCATCCTATGTAGAGGGAAACCTTTTTTGCATGTCAAATTTTTCTTCAAAGCAGCGCACTATACTTTATTTAAAAATAGTTCCCAGGGCCCTGGCTGCACTTATGTTGCATCTAGATACTCAGCACAGACAAGGTAGAGACTGTAAAGTGTTTAGGCTCAATGTTGGTGTCCACATTGTCTCTCCAACTGTTCATCAATTGTTTTACAATAACTTAATAAGTACTAAATATAGAGCCCTACAATTTACATGATTAATTGTACAGACGTTGAATTTAGAATGATATGAAGATCACAATATATTTCATATTATCGATTCCATTTATTGATTACATTTGTTCAAACAGGTTGCTTGAAGAGGCATATGTCATGAAAGATCCATTTACACCAGAAAATAGGCATCTAACCATTGGTGGACACTGCTCGGAATGTAACAAACCTGTTTGTGTCAATAAAGTAAGTTGAACCATTAACATCTTGCAGCTCATGCAATAACACATGATGGCAATTTTAAATGTTTATTTTTTTATTCTTCCTTGAGATGATAATGATTGCTAGATCTTTGCAACAATATATTTTCTTTAATCTCTGTAATTGGTTATTAATTTTGTTTTGATTTTATGTGGATTTTGTCTTAAAATTTCTCTGTGTTGAGAAAGGATAGTTTGTATATCCCCAAAATCAATTTATTGATTTTGCTCAAGTATCATAGCTACATGTAGAAGAAGGATTGAGAATGGGGTCATCTTGAAGACTGCTTGTTGTTTGGTTCAAAATCAGGATGAAAAAAAAATATCACAGATCTTACTTGTTCTAGTTTGAAAATAGATAAAGGAAAATAATATGATGAAGATGATGATCCACAGCATTTGTATTGTGCCATATTTCTGTTTAAAATGTTTATAGGCGCAGGCTTATCCAATAAGTTAATTACTACACATCTGCTGAAATAAGTGAGTTCTGAGAGACGATTTGAAGAGTTCAATGTTGTCAATTTCTCTGAGTGAAATAAAGATATCTGCTAGAAAAAAGGAATGATGATTGATGTAGTTAATCTTCATTTTCTTTGTGCTTTGAGCTTTTTACCTTGAAATGCATACATGTACTTGATTTAGATTTTTTTTTTCCCTTTTCCTTTTTTGTAATATTAAGGATTGCAGTATATTCTACACAAGACGATTCTGCCTTGACTGTGTTTTGGAAAACTTTCAGGAATTTCCCAAAGAAGTACAGCAGGTGAGGTATTAAGTAGTGTTTGTTTTTACCCCTATTGCTGAGATGCATGAAGTTCTCGATAGCAAGCAACTAGAGGGTCATCAACTTCTATCTGAGAGACCTTATGAGGACTAATGACTTTTATAGTAATATTCATTTGATATCAGGTTGCACATACTGTTATAAAAAAATATATAATGGTAAATATAAAAGAAAATATTTAATTGTGAGTTCAGTATATCATCTTTGTTCTAAACTATTTGGAGTAAAACAGTGCATAACTCTGTTGCGTTACCATGACTGTGTTTGCCTTTGAATGTATTTTGTAATACTTTTCTGATATTTGTATTAACATTTGGACATCATATTTTATTTATTGTAAGTTATTAATAAGTTTTTATTTTCCCATTTTTGTTCGCTCTCTATCTCTTCATTCAACAGGAAGTAAACAAGAAGGATAATGGTTGAAATGGTTTATGCCGAGAGCTAGAAGTGCATACAATGGTACGCTTGAACAGCTAAAGCCGATGAAGGAGAACATCTATAAGTGTTGGGAAAGACCAGCAAGTCAGGAATTGAACTGAGATAATAAGCAGGTGTTTGAAACAAATTGCACCTTAAGATGCCTTTTTTCCTAAATTTTTGCCCTTCATCTTGGTGTCTGTTGATGTCTATATTTGTTTTCACTCTCATCTTTATTGTGATTCATATTTGTTTATAGGAAGAATGATCATGACTCCTTTGGCTGACCATTGCTAATCACACCTACAGTGCAATTCTGATTTCAAGAAGTCAGCCTTTAATAGGTAGTCCTCTCAACCCAGGTGTTACATGGATACCTGGTATGATTTGAAAGCCTATTTAGTATGCCTAGCAATTGAGTCTTGGAACTCTTGTTGGGTTGCTCTCCTGGGAGTGGAGAAAAGCATGCATTGTGTGCGGTAATGCAAGGGTCTGAACACAAAGTAATTCAGAAATAAAGTTGGTATTCTGTTATAAACTGGATTCCAAAAGAAACTTATCAAACTTCAGAAGCGCACTACACAAATTTCACTCAGTCAAAATGAACAAAATTTGGACACAGGCTAGCTTCAGTAATCTTTACTAAGCACATGTCAATAATTGAGAGATTGGTTTAATCACAGAGGCTGTAGCCCCTCAAAGCAATTGGTTATGGAATCCAAAGTCACAAAATGGCTAAAGAAAGACCAATGAAAATGAGATGGGATTAAACAAGCTTACCAGTTTATAAAAGTTCACAGTATTTCGGCATGTTTAATTGATTGCCTCAATAACTAAGAAGTTACAGGAAGTTAAAATTGAAATTTTAAACACACGTATTGAGGTCAAAGAAGTATAATGCATGAATCTACTCAATAGGAGTCGAGCAAATAATGACCATGTGGTATTATCCCATCTCATTTTCATTGGTCTTTCTTTTGCCATTTTGTGACTTTGGATTCTGGAACCAATTGCTTTGAGGGGCTACAGCCTCTTTGTTATTAAACCAATCTCTTAATTATTGACAGTTGCTTACTAAAAATTACTGAAGCTAGCCTGTGTCAAAATTTTGCTCATTTTGACAGAGTAGAATTTGTGTTGTGCACTTGTGAAGTTTGAGAAGTTTCTATTGGAACCCAGTTTAGTTGACATACTTACTCTTTACCTACTGATATTGAAGTATTTTATTTTTTCATATTTTTAAAGTTCATTAAATGTTATTGTGCTTAAGTTACATTAAAATACAGTAATTACAAATTAATTATGTCTCTCTGTGAGGAATTCAGTCATCGATCAAGTGTAGAGTTTGCAATACTGAGTTGTGGGCTTTAGAGATACAGTAAATGACAGTATTTATTGATAATCATTGTAAAGGGAAAGTTCACCCTGACAATAATTTGGTTGAATAAAGAACAGAAAAAATATAGCAATATATTGGTGAAGGTTTGATTTGATAAAAGTCCAAAGAAAGAGTTTCATTTAATTTTTAAAGATTTTTGATTTTTGAAGTCTATGCGAGCAACCTTTCTCATAATGTGGTCTAATATAAATTCTCTGAATTGTAATTGTTTAATGGCTCACGATGAATTTTTAGAAAATTCCTATAAAACGGGTATGGAATGATGTGTCTGATAATATATCCCCAGCACAAATAAAATCACCTTGGTATTTTTGAGACAATTACATTTTGGGGAAGTTATATAACATGACATGAAGGAACTGCTTGCCTCTGACAAACAAAAATCAAAATTTATAAATCCATAACACCACAATACTTAGATGGATTTTCATCAAACCTTCACCAATATTTTGTTTCTGTTTTAATTAAAACAAATTTATCATAATAATAATAGCGGCATATTTACCCAGGGTAGCCACTTCAGTTCCGAAAACTGTTCTCCCAGCGGGCCCTGCTATTATTACCCCGGCTTTAGCACGGCTACCTTGATCGGGCGCTCGAGCATTCGAGGAATTTCTTCCTACCGGGTACCCATTCACCTCACCTGGGTCGAGTGCAGCACAATGTGGATAAGTTCCTTGCTGAAGGAAATTACGCCATGGCTGGGATTCGGGGGTGAACTTCCCCTTTATTGTAGAAAGAAGTGTTATCATTAACACCATCGTCATCATCATGGTCATGATCATCATTTTCATTATCACTATCATAATTTTTAAGAATCCCTAGCAAGCAAAAGAGACATAGACTGTCAATATTGATAGTTCTTAGAAGGTTTTAACTACATCTGAAATAAAGAGTTTGTTACCTCTACTGTAATTGTTTCCTGTTTTTCAATCATTAACTGGGGAATGACAGTTGTTGAAGAGAAGGGAATAAATGCCCTGTGTAAATATCAATGAGTAGTTTGATTTTACAAAGTGAAGAGTGACAGAAAATACATTAAGACAAAGAGCGAGAGGGAGTAGAGACTAGAAAAGAATTTGATGCAGAGAGGGGGAGGGAGGATTGATTGGCCAGGGAATAAACAACTTGTATTACTCATTTGAAAAAGTAAGCTGTGATTCTTCTTTATATTTTCAGTTAAACTTACTCTAAAATTTGTAAAAAGAAAGTTTGAAAGAGAGCTAGGTGAATTGTTGAGAAACAGATTGAGGATGGAGAGTGGCAAGAAGAGGAAAGAGAATCGGGGGGGGGGGGACGTTGTAAAGGGACTCTGGGGGAATTCTGGGCTGGATTGATTTGGAAAGGGTAAGGTGGAATAGGTTGAGAGGGATGGGGTAGAGTGAACAGATATTACAAAAAAGAGAGAGGGGGAAAGAGTGAAAAATGATGAGAAGGGGGGGGGGTGAAAAACATGGGTGAGAGAGCAGAGATGGTAAAACGGAGCCCAACAAAAACGGGATCGACAGTGGTGGAAGAGAGAGAGAGAGAGCATCTAATCAAAACAAACAAATGTGTGCTGTTGAAATATCGGCTGTGAGCGATCGGGGGGGGGGGGGGGGGGGGTATAGCAAATAAGTGACGCAGAAACTACACAACCTGTTCTCTTAATGTTGATACATCACTCGAGTTGATATATTTTCATGAAATTCGTGTGCAACACCCCCCCTATTAACAGCACTTGAGAACGGTGTATGATACCACCAATTTAAAATTCTAGAAAACAAATCGATCTACCATATTATCCAATAAAATCGCACCGCCACTTACACTCTAATATAAAATAGAGTCTCCTTTCCCAAGTGGGTGTCATTTTGTAAGGCTGGTCTCTGATTAGTAACTATAGCGGTATTTCCCTTGAACCGATTCTGATCTCAACTCATATTCCAGTTTGGGTATATTTCATAAAATGAAATCAATCGCGAACATATTGACGTTACTTGTTTTTGCACTAAAATATTCCTGTGGAAAAGATCGAATTGAATTCAAAGAAAGAGAAATATCTAGCGACGAATTATCTTCTTTACCAAGAACATTTGCCAAGAATGTAAGGGATTTGGGTGAAGGCGGGGGTGAAGGAAATGTTCTCTCCGCGTTTGACTTAAAAAATGAGACATTGCTGGAAATAAGAGATTTGTTGACAGATATTAACAACCCAACTTCAACTACGATTTCAAATTTCACAACGGCCTTTCGGGTCGATCCGTGTAATTTCACATCTAAAAGAGATGCCACACCCAATAGTGCAACATATGCTACCATTGATGATGGCATTACTACCACAACAAGGGAAATCACGAACTCACCCGATCACCTTGGGTCAACATCTATTCAGATATCCAATGATTCACAGTCAAGTCCTGATAAGATAGATGCTGGCTGGTTTTCTGTGGCGTTCAAGAGAGAAACTACAACCAGGCCTTTGATGTTGACCAATCATACTTCGACTGTGGCACCTAGGTCAAATCCACGAAACTGGACTCTATGGGATCAGTTAGAAAACATGAAAAGGGTAAGACACCATTATATTCCTGGCCCATTGCATAACAGTTAATGATGTAGAAAATTAATATTGATACATATGTCGTTTCGCCATTTTTCTTCGTTTGACTTTGTCGCCCTATAGGTCTAATCTCTGAAAAATGTATAATGTTGGTGCTCCAGTCTACTTCAGCATGTTCAGTGATTGGGTCTCTAGTGATCAAGGAGTCTCAAATAGTTTTACATAATGTAGATCCAGGTGGGGCCGAAGGAGCCACCCCTCCTATTGGAGGCACAAACAAAAGAAGAAAAAAGGGAGGGAGAAGGAAGGAAGGGGAAAAGGACTCAAAAAGAGGAAGATCGATATCGATAAAAGTTAATGAAGTAAGTGGGTAATTTGAAAATAGACAAAATTTCATGTTATTATTGTAAAGATTAAAAAAAAAATCTTCGCACGAATATTTTCAAGAACAAGATGCTTAAAACATCTTATTTTTAAGTCCAAATTGCCCGATTTCTTCTGCTCGGCCGGAATTCGAGTTTTAGCGAGAAAGGCCTACATCCTGTTCTGGTTACAAAAAAAATGTTGTATGTAAAAAAAAACAAAAAAAAACTACTCGCTCGCATTATATATGATTAGTGGGATAGTTACAGGCCTGACCTCTTTATGATTTCCAACAAACTGTCATTGGAAAATCCTCCTTTCAGGTCAGTATATCAACTATTTTCAGCTCGTGCTAAATATTTGCAACATCGAATAAATGTTTGGTTGGATACGCATCTTATTCATGATTACAAGCAGTTTTTAGAATGTCCAAATGTTAGGTCACTCAGAAAATAAAAAAAATCGCGCTTCGTGCTCGCATTTAATTGGTTAGATATAGATACCCATCCTGTTCATGTTTAAAGCAAGTTCTTAGAATAATGGTCGGAAAATTAAGAATTTTCATCTCGGTCGCATCCATCCGGCTGCTCATTCTTACAAAAATTGCTCAGAATCTCATTTTCACTCCAGGTAATATATAAAAATACCAAAGATATTTTAGCTCTCGCTTCGCTCTCGCATTATTTCATTTGGCCTTATGAAATAGGTCTTCCTTTATAGCTTGTATGAATAAAGCTAAGATTTGAAGAAAAAAATATCAGCTTTTAAGGACCATATCAGAAGGTTCGACGGGCGGGAAAACTAGTTTTCTTTTTTTTTAATTAAAAACTAAAAAGAAATAAATAAGAGCAAGTGTGAAAGTTAACCCTGTATATATGCCCTTGAATCTGTTCTCACCAGTATGGAAGCAGTATGTGGTCGAATCATAAGTTCATTTTCAAGGCAAGAAAAAGATCGGAACACAAGAAATTTTGTGCTAATGCACACAAATATTTAGCACCTTGCACCAGCACTGTCTACTACTTGCATCGAGATAGCATTTGTTTCGAGATTGATTGAATGGGGAAACTTCCGGCACCATTCTGTTTGGCGCCTAAAATTAGGATAAAAGCGTATTGGATAAAAAAATATATATAAATCAAAGGCGTATCAAATCATAACTTAAATCATGCCGTTCATCAAAATTCTAGGTCTTTAAAAAGGGACCGTCGTATTTTATTTGATTTCAATATCCAAAAATTATGATATCAGAAATTTTTAACTACGTCTTCAGTCATTTGCATTTGAAACTCTCAAATATTTAATCTGGGAACTCAACGGAAACACTTAACTTTCAAGAGGTCTCCATTAAGCATCTTGAGATTGGAGGGTTAGTGCTTCGGTTTGAAAACAGTCTGATTAATTATTAAATAACCTCTACTTGCGGCTAATGGTATAAGGTTTTTTTTTCAATCCTCCCCATACACACATACACACAAAACGTACATGCAGTACCTACTTAATTTATTTTAATATTGAATTTATCATGGCCTTGCCTTGGGGAGAAAGCATACACCCAGGAACGATAAAAAACACCCATGCGTGAAAGCAGAGGCGTCGATCCTGGGGGGCAGGGGGGGGGGGCGATCGCCCCACCAATGAAAATATTGGGGGGGCAAACATGTCGTTTTGCCCCCCCCCCCCCAATAATTCCACTGATGTGTAAAAAATAAAATAAGATTGTAATGTTACACAGAAATCAGCAAGCGAGATTGAGATACCAACTCGTCCTTTATTTAAAATTGTGCTCAAAATGTCCACTTTTTAGATTGGAATATCAAAATTTTCAGCTCGCGCTTCGCGCTCGCATCATTTATGTAGCAAAAACCCATACTTTCCATGATTAAATAGGTGAATAGAATGTCCCGTTTTCAGTTCTAAACCTCAACAGAACTCCCGCTTCGATTTGCAATAATTTTTTGTTGGATATATATCTTGTTCTTTATCAAAAACGTCCATTAAACTGTCTTTTTTCAGATCGAAATATCAAAATTTTCAGCTCGCGCTTAACGCTCGCATCTATTGTTCTTTTAGATACCCGTCTTAATCATTGGTACCAAAAATGCTTCGAATATCAAGCTTTCAGGGCTCGCTCTCGGCACTCGCATTATCTGTGTAGTGAGATATACATGTATCTATCCTCCTCATGAGTTACTACAAACAGTCCTAAACAAGTACCTTTTTCCTGTTTTCATGTCAGTATATTAAAAAATTTCAGCTCGCGCTTCGCGCTCGCATTAATTTGTTGGTGAGATATGTGTCTCTATCTCATGAGTCACATTTATATATGTATATATATATATATATATATATATATATATATATATATATATATATATATATATATGCATATATATGTGTGTGAGTTTGTTTGTTTTGCCTTTGGAAAGTTGATTCAGGATTTTGCCACCCCCCCCCCCCCAATCTGAAAAATGGATCGACGCCCCTGCGTGAAAGAAAAAAGTGTGATCACGGTTAACTCTAAACGTACTGTGTGTACAGTGTGGCTATCCTCACAGTGTTGTTTAACCAGTAGCGTAATGAGCCAAAAGTTTGAAGGGCCGACAGATATGGTGTATGGAGTAAAATTTCTAAAATGTTGCGAGCGAAAATAAAATGTTGCATCTTTCATTGAAAAATTATTTTGTGTTAGAATTTGACATAATAATCAGATAAAGTACTATCCCTTTTTCATTTCATTTTTTTTATTTCCTCTCCTTTCGTTATCGGGATCTTCCCCCCTTTTTTTGGGGGGGGGGTACTTGTCCCCAAGCCGCCCCCAGACGTAAGCTAGTGTGATAAGCACAGAGTGCCAGGGGAGCGTTTCATCAAATAATTTGTCCGACGATTGATTGCGCAGTCTGTTTCTTATCCAGCATAATAGAGCTTAAAAATTGTCAGATCTAACAAAAGTTAATAAAATTCTCAATTTCACAGTATTTTCAAACCGTTAAGGCTTTTTCTTTATCATAATCAGTGTAGTCATCATGTGATAAAATAATCCAGTGTGGAAACAAAAGTTCTTATCGTGGCCGCCCTATGTGAAAAAAAATACAGAGTGACATAACAAAGTTTTACAGAAGTTCTTTTTACAGAAGACATCTCTGTGAATGATGTTTTATATATCGAGTTTGATAATATCTTTATCCATCGAATATAATTGCATACAGGCGTACAACAAGAAAATGAACTACTACTATTATTACTACTACTACTACTCCTACTACTAGTAGTAGTAGTTCTATCACCGTCATTACTAGTAGTATTACAATATTAAGTTCTACCACTACTATCACTACAACTGCTACTTCTACTATAGGTTTTCCCGTCCAATTTCGTCAAAATTTCAACCGATGTAATGATGTAATAGTTCAATTTGCAACTAATTCGAATGACCTATGAGATAAACATTTAAATGCCCAAATACTTTATTTGATTTAATCATTTTGGCTCGCGATTTCATGATTATTTCATTTAAACAAGTATAAAGATCGAGCAAATTCAAATAGCCGAAGAGATGTTTTCAAATTCGCAACGGCACCCTTCTTGCGAAGGTTTAGGAATTCAAAATCATTAATATGCGATCACTTATAGGATATGCACAGTGTTTTTCGTTTTTATTTTTTTTTTACTTCATTTGAATGATTATGGAAATGGGTTTTACTTCTTAATTGGATGTTTACCATTATACTGAAATGTATCATCCATCTGAAAAACCATCATCGGAACAACAACTCGTTTTTCCACTTTCACTCAACTATAGAAGGTGGTCTATACCATCCCTTCCCACAACGATATAATTTACAATTATATGAAATAAAAAAGAACAAGATGATGAAAAAATACCTACCATTGGCATAGGTCATCCGCCCACTCACTGGCGGATCCAGGGGGGGGGCACACCCGGCTCGTGTCCGTGCCCCCCCCTTGAGAGCCACAATTAAAAAAAAATCGTGGACCGTCCCTTATTCTTTGGTTAAAAACCTTCGGTTTTGCTCGTCAAATTCCTAGGGAAAATGCCCCCCTTTTTTGGAAATCCTTGATCTGCCCCTGCACCCACTCATTAATCACTAAAAGAATAACCGTTCACAACCATATCCTACACTCTTAAAACAAATCAGTCAAATTGACTAGACCAGTAGTCAGCTAGGAGCAACTGATATGGCAATCACTGATATTCACATTTCTGACATATATTCTAGTCAGAAATAACTATGTTCTGGTAAAATATGACTAGAAAATAGTCAAATATGACTAGAATAACAGTTGCACCCAGCTGACCCTATTAACTTGTCATTTTTGACTGATTTGTTTTTAGAGTGTATATCCTATAGTGTTACATGAATTACCTCTTTATCAAACATAATGGAATACAATTATTCTAACTGAAAGATCAGAAAAAAAGGTAGGGTAAAGTTTGGAGAAAAAAAATTGTATAACGTTATAAAAGAAAAATGAACACAGAAACATGTTATCTGAATTTGGACGTTTAAAGTGCAAATATGTGTGCCGATTAATGAAATTGAAAATGGTATTTTGGGTGAAATTAAACGATCAGTTCGTCGTTGCGAAATTAAATGACGACTTTGGGCCATTAATTTGAACGAATTTCTCCCTAAATTGAATTTCTACCAAATTCAAAGGAATGATATAGAACGGAATTAAATGATGAATAAATGAAAATGAACCATGTGTGCAGAGGGTTGACAAAATATTTCGAATTTGAAAGTCCTTTCATTAATTTAAATGCAACCCTGATGAAATTGGACGGGAAAACCTATATTATTACCACTACAACTATCACCGCCATCACTACTATTACAATATTAAGTTCTACCACTTCTACTACTACTACTACTACTGCTGCTACTACTACTACTGTTCCTCACTTCACAGTGTCAATTACATTTCTAGAAAATATTATGAAATCTCTGTGAATGATGTTGATTGATTGATAGCATTTATTCCATTCATCATAAAAACAAAACAAGGCACATACAAAGTTAATATACATTACATGGGAAAATTGCAATAATACAATGAAAAAATCTGGGAAACAGTTGAATGTACATAATGTTGAGTGTAGGGGAGACCGGCGTTAGTTGGAACATGGGGTTAGTTGAAACATTGTAATTTTCTTTAACGCCTGTAAAGCAAATTTATAAAACACTGCCCTCAATTTATTTTTATTGATAATACAACAGTTGTATTATTAATAAAAATAAATTGAGGGCAGTATTGCATAAATTTACTTTACAGGTGTTAAAGAAAAATACAATGTTTCAACTTACCCCATGTTCCAACTAACCCCGGTCTCCCCTACATAGTTGACAAAAGAATGAGGAGGCAACTAGAAAGGGAAAGCCTTATTAGCGCTGCCACCTTTACAAGAATCTGGAAACTGAATATATATAATATTGTAAAATACATAATGCAATAAACACTGAATACCAGATATAAACATCGAACATAAAAGTGGGAATACAAATTATAACACAAGGACAATTATATATATATATATATATATATATATATATATATATATATATATATATATATATATATATATATATATATATATATATATATGTATATATATCAACGATAGTTACTATAAAAAAAAGGAAGGGGAAGAAAAAAACCTGATCATACATTATTTGAATATTTACTGAGAAGTTGGATTTTATATCTCCTTTATATCTAATAAAGATGAAAATAAAGTTGAAACATCTTTATCCATCAAATATAATTGCATACTTGTAGTTATACATGCAAAGGCATACAGCAACAAAATGAACTACTTCTACTACTACTTCTACTAGTACTACTTCTTCTACTACTACTACTACTACCACTCCTATTACCACTACTACTACTTCTACTACTACTACTTCTACTACTAGTACTAATTCTTCTACTACTACTACTACTACTACTACTACTACTGCTACTGCTACTACTGCTGCTGCTGCTGCTGCTGCTGCTGCTACTACTACTACTACTACTTCTACTACTACTACTACTACTACTACTGCTGCTGCTGCTACTACTACTACTACTACTACTACTAGTAGTAGTAGTAGTTCTATCACCGTCATTACTAGTAGTATTACAATATTAAGTTCTACCACTACTATCACTACAACTGCTACTTCTACTATTATTACCACTACTACTAGTAGTAGTAGTAGTACTACTACTACTACTACTAGTAGTAGTAGTAGTACTATACTACTACTATCTCCGCCATCACTACTATTGCAATATTAAGTTCTACCACTACTACTACTACTACTGTTCCTCACTTCAGTGTCAATTTAATTTCTAGAAAATATTATGAAATCTCTGTGAATGATGTTTTATATATTATATGATTGATTGATAGCATTTATTCCATTCATCATAAAAACAAAGCAAGGCACATACAAGGTTAATATACATTACATGGGAAAATTGCGATAATACAATGAAAAAAAATCTGGGAAACAGTTGAATGTACATAATGTTGAGTGTAGGGGAGACCGGCGTTAGTTGGAACATGGGGTTAGTTGAAATATTGTAATTTTCTTTAACGCCTGTAAAGTAAATTTATGCAATACTGCCCTCAATTTATTTTTATTGATAATACAACAGTTGTATTATTAATAAAAATAAATTGAGGGCAGTATTGCATAAATTTACTTTACAGGTGTTAAAGAAAAATACAATGTTTCAACTTACCCCATGTTCCAACTAACCCCGGTCTCCCCTACATAGTTGACAAAAGAATGAGGAGGCAACTAGAAAGGGAAAGCCTTATTAGCGCTGCCACCTTTACAAGAATCTGGAAACTGAATATATATAATATTGTAAAATACATAATGCAATAAACACTAAATACCAGATATAATCATCGAACATAAAAGTGGGAATACAAATTATAACAGGACAATTATATATATATATATATATATATATATATATATATATATATATATATATATATATATATATATATATATATATATATATATATATATATATATGTATATATATCAACGATAGTTACTATAAAAAAAAAGGAAGGGGAAGAAAAAAACCTGATCATACATTATTTGAATATTTACTGAGAAGTTGGGTTTTATATCTCCTTTATATCTAATAAAGATGAAAATAAAGTTGAAACATCTTTATCCATCAAATATAATTGCATACTTGTAGTTATACATGCAAAGGCATACAGCAACAAAATGAACTACTTCTACTACTACTACTACTTCTACTAGTACTACTTCTTCTACTACTACTACTACTACTCCTATTACCACTAGTACTACTTCTACTACTACTACTACTACTAGTACTACTTCTTCTACTACTACTACTACTACTACTACTACTACTACTACTACTACTACTACTACTACTACTACTACTACTACTACTACTACTACTACTACTACTACTACTACTACTACTACTACTACCTTCACTACAACTGCTACTTCTACTATTATTACCACTACTACTAGTAGTAGTAGTAGTAATAGTAGTAGTAGTACTACTACTACTACTACTACTATCACCGCCATCACTACTATAACAATATTAAGTTCTACCACTACTACTACTACTACTACTTCTAATGTTCCTCACTTCACAGTGTCAATTAAATTTCTAGAAAATATTATAAAATCTCTGTGAATGATGTTTTATATATTATATGATTGACTGATAGCATTTATTCCATTCATCATAAAAACAAAAAAAGGCACATACAAAGTTAACATACATTGGAAAATTGCAAATAATACAATGACAAATCTGGGAAACAGTTGAATGTACATAATCCATATCCATCAAATATAACTGCACATTAGTAGTTATACATGCAAAGGCCTACAGCAACAAAATGAACTACTAATACTTCTACTACTACCTCTACTACTACTACTACTTCTACTACCACTTCTACTTCTACTACTAATACTACCACTACTACTTGTACTACTACTACCCTTCTACTACTGCTACTTCTACTACTACTACTGCTGCTACTACTACTACTATTACTACTACTTCAACTGCTAATTCTATTATTACTAGTAGTAGTAGTACTATCACCGCCATCACTACTACTATTACAATATTAAGTTCTACTACTACTACTACTACTACTATTACTACTCATGCTACTGCTTCCTCTTCTTCTTCTACTTCTAATACTACTACTTCTACTTGTACTACTTCTTCTACTACTACTACTTCTACTACTAGTACTACTACTATTAGTTCTACTACTACTGCTACTACTACTACTACTACTACTACTTCTACTACTACTTCTACTACTACACTACTACTAATACTATTACTACTACTACTTCTACTACTACTACTATTATTATTCTTACAACATATCATTACTACTTCTACTACCACCACCACTGTTACTACTACTACTACTTCTACTTGTACTATTACTACTACTTAGAAATACTACCACCACTACTACTACTACTTCTCTTACAACATACCATTACTACTTCCACTACAACTACTACTACTAGTAGTAGTAGCAGTAGTAGTAGTACTAGTACTACTAGTAGTAGTACAACTACCACCACGACCACTACTATTACAATGTTAAGTTCTACTACCACTACCACTAGTGGCGCTACTACTACTGCTTTGAGCAATCGTAGATTGATAAAGCGCTATATAAATTCAAATTATTATATACTACAGCTACTACTATTATTCTTAGAACATACTACTGCTATTATTCTTAGAACATACCATTACTACTTCTACTACTACTATGTAGTAGTACTACTACTACTACTACTACTACTCCTCCAACATACTATTACTACTTCCACTATCACTTCTACTTCTACTACTACTATTCTACTACTAGGTCCAACTACTAGTACAA
The DNA here is from genome assembly GCF_018143015.1 of Lytechinus variegatus. NCBI lineage: Eukaryota > Metazoa > Echinodermata > Echinoidea > Temnopleuroida > Toxopneustidae > Lytechinus > Lytechinus variegatus. The sequence continues at coordinate 4,270,309 of NC_054742.1, read as the reverse complement.
CGACGACCACCACCACTACTACTATTACAATATTAAGTTCTACCACCACCACCACTACTACTACTACTACTGTTTTTAGCAGTCGTAGATTGACAGAGCGCTATATAAATTCCAATTATTATATTTATTACTACTACTACTACTTTTACTTCTACTATTATTCTTTCAACATACCATTACTACTTCTAATACTACTACTACTTCTACCACTTCTACTACTACTTTTATTCTTTACCATTACTACTTCTACTAATACTACTAACACTACTACTTTAGACTCTACTACAACAGCAACTACTACTTCTACTACTTCAAGTTGTTGTACTGGTAATAATCATAACAATTGTAGTAAAAGTATCTTTAACTCGTACATGTATAGTAGAGATTGTATCATTGCAATGATAACAATATATCTTTGGAACGCCAGAGTGGAATTAAACTGATCTAGCCATTTATTTCAAGTCACGCATATCAGAATCTTTACAAAATCACTCTAAAATGACAAGGCGTGAATATTTTTGATGCCATGACATTCATTATACCCTATTCTAGGCCCTATGACCCCCCCACACACACACACAACTATGCCTGGCTGGGCGTGCCGTTCACCCACAGTTTAAGGGACAGGGCCCCGTAGGCTCATAATTCACAGGTCACCATCTCCCAGTCAGACAATCCTTAACTAAATACATATCAGTGCCCTGACACACAAAAATTGAATAAAAACTTTTCCGTGCACGAAGGTTGTTCTAGAAGAAACGAATTTCTACAGTTCTTGAAGAATACAAATATATTGTTTAAAATGAAGAAAGTATCATGAAAGTATGAAATCCGATCCAAGAGTAGATTTCTCGAAGAATATTTGAAACATAGTTTATTTCTTGGTCTGTAGATCAGATAATCTTGACTTAAAGGTCCATAACAAGTAGTATTTATGAAGCAATCCATCTGACACTCGGTGGATCAGTAAAGATGATAACACATAGGCCTGTCATATACTGCAACCGAACAAATGAAACCATTTCCATAACGACAACGGGTAATACTTCATTTCCATGGCCCTGGGAAGCGGTGGTACTGGGGTTCTACTTTGAAGGTATGAATACTAAGGTTTCAGTTCCTCAATGGATTACCAGCTCCTTTTACTTCACGCAATTACTAAACCTTTGAAAAGATGGAATCTGGACCTCTTGTCTTCCAAATTGATTTATACAAATCATGTATGGTGTAACTGGTACACATCATTAAAAAAAAATGAAAAAAATTGCTCTTTCACCCTCTGGTAAATACAGATTGTAATATTCAATGGTCAGATGATTTCTACATAACCGTCTCCATTCGGATTACTTTAATTTTGATACGCACTGTACTTTGATTTTCATAATAAACTTTGTTAAAGCATGAAATACATTAAAGGGGTAATCCAGGCTTAACATGATATAATTATAATATAATATTAACAGATAAAGTGAAACAAATTTTCATCAAAATCGGATGAAGTTCAAACCTTTGCATAATTTCGGTGAAACGGTTTTATGCATGTCCTCATGAATATTCAGTGACCAAACTTAAGATGTAATATCAAAACTTACTCTGCTTTATATTGTACGAAATCCTAGTTATTCAAATTTTATCTACCGAGAATGGGCAAATTTGGATTGAAAACTGATTTAATGCATGCCATATTTATTACTACAACTTATTTTGTTACAATGTAGGCATGCGCACATTCATGAAGACATAAAATGTTTATGACTTCATGTGATAAAACAAGAATAAGGGAAATAGGGATATGACATCACCAGTCCATCTAATAAATATTAATGACCGCGTGCATATAACTATTTCAAATATATATTACTAAGCTTTAAAATTTAATAATTTTGTTGAACTTGAATTTTGTGAAATTTTACGCGTATTACTCGGTAAATATATTTGTTTAGATAAAATAGATTTCAGTCCGGCGTACCCTTTTCTTCATCAAGATCTAAAGTTGGTTTATTAAATTCATACAGTGGTGGCTCGTGATAAACAACAAAAATAACTACATATACGTGATAAACAAAAATGAGATAAATCACATGAATAATACACAAGGAATAACATATATATGTTTATACAGTTAATATAGCACGGTCATATAATATATATAAAGTGTGAAAGAAATGGATGAAGAGAACAACGCCTACCGTTGGTCTCTTCATCCATTTCTTTCACACAATATTTAAATAAAAGAGTTGCCAAAACACCTGTATTATTAATTGTGTTATGATATTTGTCCTATTTGTAAAGTCAAGCGCTGCCTATACGGCCCTTTTTCAGTCGAGTACATTAAAATAATCTGGTTCATAATCAAACGTTGCATGAAACATCTTTTTATGTTCAGTACAGAATAAAATAATCTGCTCGCATCATTGCCAGTTTAACTATTGCAAGAAATATTTGAAAAGTCCACTTTTCAGATCAGTAGAAAATGCTTGAAATATTCCTGCTTCAAGTCTGTACCCCCCCAAAAAAAAAAAATCAACTCGTGCCTTGCGCTCGCGTAATTATGTTTAAAACACTGCTTGAAATACTAGGTTCTCAGGTTTGTTTAGTATATACTAATTAGGCCCCTTGACCCCGTACTTCTTTACTTTTTGTAATTTTCTTGTCTTGTATTATCCCGTTGCCCCATCTAGTGCTTTTGCAAATGGTTTTTGCTACTTGTGTACTTGTTCCATACATATTAGCATTGGATCCACACATTCCTGAATCACTCCGCTTGCCTTCCTATTCCAGTCCGAACGTTCCTGAAACAGTCCGCTTGCCTTCTTATTCCTGTCCGCACGTTCCTGAAACTGTCCGCTTGCCTTCTTATTCCAATCCGCATGGCTTCTTCTTTCCTTCTTGAAGCTGACCTGATTGCGGATGGTTTCCGGAAGACGCGGAAGGGTTTAGGAAGGGCAGGACATCATCAGGACATCGTCAGGACAGGGTCCCGAAGGTGTCAGGAATTCAATATCCGCGTCCAAATTTTGGTCTCGACCAAAATTTGGATGCGGACAAATTTTGATTTCCCGAACACCAGGAAGGGTTTAGGACAGCGTGCGGACACTCCTAGGAATGTCCGGACAGGTTGCGGAAGGGTCGCGGATTGTACTTATTACATTCCGCGCCTTGTCCTGACGCTGTCCTGGCCCTAGTGGAAAAGGGGTATTTAATAACAGACAATGCAAGCACCCAGAACAATGAAGACATAGGCCCTAATCAAATTATGTTTCATAACGTTATGACAAAAATGTTACTTATGTAATATAACACATAATCATTATTGTAATTATAATGAACAATAATTTCTTCTTTTTTCTTCCTTTCTCTTTATTTTTCTCCTTTTCCCCGTTTTTTTTTTTTTTTTTTTGGGGGGGGAGCCAGCCGGTGGGGGGGGCACGTACCCCTCATGCCCCCCCGTAGTTACGCCACTGTGCACAGTGAATAATTGGATTGGTGACACTGTTTTTTTTTTTGGAGAACTTACCAAATCTAGAAAATAGGCTTTAAGGAAAACATCCTTGCCGTAATGGAGAGAATGTAATGGAAGATTCCAATCAACAACATGCATGCCATCTATTGGTATATGAAATCACAAATTAGATATGATAGAAGACCTGTTATATTCCACGTGTTTGTCTCAACACCTTTATGTGAGGCTTTCGCGAAATGACTTTTGTGGGTTTTCTTAAAGATAAAAGCGACAATTATGTATAATGCTCTCGATTGTTAATGACTTGAGCAATTCATTAAGTAAAACGAGAATGAGGGAAAATTTGGGTCTGACTTACAAAAAAATCAAACCATTTAACGGTATATCGCAGAATGTTGTACCGAGCACTGTCTATGACTTTACAACCAAATGATATTTAGAAGTTTATTTTTTCTTTAGTTTTCGTTTCGTTTTCATTTTTATATTTGTTCTATTAATTTTCCTATTAGTTTATTTCATTACATTTTTTTCATGTGAAATGGCCAAGAGGCCACTCCAAAAATTATCCTCGTCAAATGTTAAACAAGATATTACAACAAAGAAATTCGCTGAACAGGTGTACTCTCTCATTGTATTCTTCCTCCGTTAAGGTCGGAGACCTAGGCGTGTACTATAAGATAATGTTTCAATCTATAACACGACTAGGTTGATCTAAAAATAATCTTTGTGAATATACCCAGCAAACTTCAAATTGGCGAGAATCCCATCTACGATATATCAAATAAAAATTAGAGCGAAGCATAGGTGTAGTATTTAACACCAAATCACAAATCAAACTCTGATTAAAATTGAAGACCATTTTATTATCTATATTGCACACACCACAGTTGATGACATAATGAAATATGTTACTGAATTATATGTTCAAGTTTATTGTTTACATTGGGAAGCACCATGAACGATTATAAAAGTAGAATTTTTGTTGACTTATCTTTCTGGTTGACCGCTAAGGTAACTGAGAGAAGCCGTTGCCTTGGTCCCGTGGGCTCACAGCGAGTACCTTGGGCGAATACCGACACTCTTCAGTCCATTCCACTCATTTTTGTAGAGGGGACATATATGGAACTCGAGGAAGGCCGATGCAAAAACAGTTTGAGAAACTATCTCCAAAAGGACTTACTAACAGAAAGATGAAAGATAAAAAAACTGGCTCTATCTAGCTGATTTTTGAATCGCCACTTGAGATATCAATGAGAGTAATGTAAACTCCATGTAAATCGAAGAAGTGAGGTTTTGAATACACCGCCGATTCCCTTCAAAAAGCAATTTGAAAGAGATCACATGGTACGAGCGTGAGAACCAATCACGTTTGAGATTTCCATGACAACGATTTTTTTTCTCAATGGTCGCCAATTGGACGAGACCGCCATGAATTTGAAGACCTTCGTATAGAGAAGCACGTAATAATTCTACGACATACATTCTATGCGTGTTCAAGAAGAAAGGCCCGTGGAAAGTGTCTTGAATAGGGCTCCCTAACTCTATGTAGGCTGGATTTATAGTTCATTGCGCCTAGAATAAGAATTGAAGCACTGATCTTGCCTACACTTGAATAAACACAAACATGACTACATTTGTGCTTGTGAATATTTTTCTTCTCTAAGAACATAAAACGAAATGTTATGCCTATTTGCAAAAGCCGTACACTCGGTCGTTGTATGGGAGATTACTTCCGGTTTGCTTATGATTGTTATTGATGGGGATGGGGGTCATACATTGCTACGGTAAGTGCTACGATTTATACTTTTACGGTAATCGAGTATTAGTAAAAGTAGTAATAATAGTAGAGGTAGTAGTAGTAGTAGTAGTAGTAGTACATGTAGTTGAATATGCTGGCGCTCAATCTATTTCATGACTTGGGCGTCATAGAGGGTTGACAGGCAAAACAGTACAAATTCTGTAAAGAGACTGAAGGGAAATCGAAAGGAGATCATGAGGGTCAGTACTATATTTCCAGAAATCGTACAGAGGTCGTCTTTCCGTAGAGAGGCATGGTTACGATTAGTTCAAGGGTTACGATCTTACGATTTAGACATTTATACAAACCCATTTTTACAATCGTGGATGCTATTAAGTCCAGGATTCCTCACGAATATTGGAATTGCCACCCTAATTTTTATAAAATATTACTAAAGCAAAACAAAGAAAATATTAATGATAACAGTATAGGAGTATCATCATCATCAGCAGCAGCAGTAGTAGTATTAACAATCGTAGAAGTAGTAGTAGTGTTAGTAGTAGTACTAGTAGTAGTATTAGTAGTAGTAGTAGTAGTAGTAGAAGTAGTAGAAGTGGAAGTAGAAGTAGTAGTATTAGAAGTGGTAGTAGTAGAAGTAGTAGTACTAGTAGAAGTAGTAGCCTAGTAGTAGCAGTAGTAGTAGTAGCAGCAGTAGCAGTAGTAGTAGAAGTAGTAGTAGTAGTAGTAGTAGTAGAAGTAGAAGTAGTAGTAGTAGAAGTAGTAGTAGTAGTAGTAGTAGTAGTAGTAGTAGAATTAGTAGTAGTAATAGTAGGAGTAGTAGTAGGAGTAGTAGTAGTAGTATTAGTAGTAGAACTAGTAGTAGTAGTAGCAGTAGTAGTAGTAGTAGTAGAACTAGTAGTAGTAGTAGTAGTAGTAGTAGTAGTAGTAGTAGTAACAATCATAGTAGTAATAGTAGTAGTGGTAGAAGTAGTAGTCGTAACAATCGTATAAAGTAGTAGTAGTAGTAGAAGTAGAAGTAGTAGTAGAAGTAGTAGTAGTAGCAGAAGTAGTATTTGTAGTAGTAGTAGTAGTAGTAGTAGTAGTAGTAGTAGTAGTAGTAGTAGTAGTAGTAGTAGTAGTAGTAGTAACAATCATAGTAGTATTAGTAGTAGTAGTAGTAGTAGTAGTAGTAGTAGTAGTAGTAGTAGTAGTAGTAGTAGTAGTAGTAGTAGTAGTAGTAGAAGTAGAAGTAGAAGTAGTAATAGTAGTGGATTAGGAGGGAGATTAAAGTCGCAGGAGTAGCAGCACTACCAGTCCATAAGTATTAGCGTAGTGCAATATTCCGAGTGAGTAAAAAAAATAACGATTTAAACACAAACGTTTATAGGGCTATACTTCATGAAACAGAAAAAAAAATTATTTCCACTGTCCAGACACCAATCACAGATGAAAACGTGGAAGAGGTGTCCGAAGAACTGGCTGATCTTACAGAAGACTCACAAGATATGACCGCTGAGGAAGTCGACTCTACTGCTGACATCCTACAGAATATAACGGCTGTTAACTCATCTGAACCATCAGTAAGAAACAATTATATTTCATTTATTGGTTTCTGCAACACTTTTGCATAAACACATGAGCAGTGAAAATACAATGATAATATACGTATAACTGACAAGCAAAACATTGAACATAATTGCATTTTCTATTAATATACAGTGCGTATCAAAAAAAGTTTACACTTTGAAAAAGCTCTATAAAAAAAATTATTTACAAATTGTGGATGTTTTTTTCATATATATTCTTAGGGTTGGGTCTCTTCTATCATATGATCATATGGCCATCGACTAAATATTACGCTTGAGTGAACACTAGCCACTTTTGCAAAGTTCGCTGAAATTGGTTTGCGCAGAAATGCCAATTTTCACTCTGTGTCAAGAAAAGAGGCAAAAAACAATGAAGACAAGATCACTACTGTCATGACTGTGTACAATTTGATTATTTATTTACATTGACTCATGATAAAAATGAAATACAAACAATGTGTATACTTTGAATACATAATGGGATAAAAAAATAAATATTTCATACATAATAAAACATATCCATAGGTCACCATTTTATGGTGATTTGTGGCAGCTGTAAAAAAGGAGAAAACAGATTTGATAAAAGAAATAAGTTCATTTCAATCATTCAACAGTCTTTTCGTCGTCTTTTTCTTGATCGAGGCTTCTTCTAAGAACATTTCATGAAATTCAGTCTTCTACATGACCACCATGTCTTTCTACACACAGTCTGGCTCTTCGAAGCATGTCCTGAACTGCTCGGCGAATCATAGCTCTTTCTTGTCGGAGGACGTTGATCTCTCTGGATATTCGTCTCTCTATCTCATCCAAGTCTGCAGGTGGGGTAGCAAAGACCTTCGCCTTGAGGTATCCCCAGAGAAAAAAATCCAAAGGGGTCAGGTCTGGTGACCTAGGTGGCCATTCAGTTGGGCGGTTCAACGCGATCACGTGATCCCCAAACAGTTCAGTGAGGCGCTCTGTGACGATTCTCCTCCTGTGTGCTGGGGCACCATCCTGAGCCCACCAAATTCGTTGAAAACGCTCGTTCTCTCCTCGGCGATACCTCGGCATACGATCAATCACTGGAACAACATGATGGAGGATCATTCTGCTGTACTCTTCTCCGTTTAGATTTTTGCGGAAGAAGAAAGGGCCGATGATGGAACCATTGCCCATTAACCCTACCCACACCGTAACCTTGCCTCTGTTGTCATTTCTTTGGTAGCTGAAATTACGAGGTGGTTGTCTTCGTGGTCGATATGCCCTCACATTGTGGGTGTTCACGCTTGAATTCATGGCAAATCCTGACTCATCTCCAATAACTAAATCATCCAAAATGCGTCTAGGACGAGCGAGAAGCCACTGGCAAAATTCTAAGCGTCTTGGCAGATCTCCAGGAAGGATTTGATGTCGCTTGACCATTTGGTATGGATGGAATTGAAGATCTAGGCGAGTTATCCTGTTGAATGTTGACGAGGGCAAATCAAGATCATTACGACGACTACTTATCCCACCTGCTGGATGATTTTGCAGAAGATTCCTAACTGCTTCGATGTTAGCATCAGACCTTCCCGTTCTTCTTCGTCCTGATCTACCTCTGTTCCTGTTCAGGCTTGTTCCGGTAGCTCTGTACTTGGAGACGTTTTTGTACACTGCTGCACGTGATGGGCATCTAACATTCGGGTAAACTGTGCGAAAACTCCGGATGACCGCTGCAACACTGTTGGTGCGGTAATAAACTCTAACCATGAAAGATCTCTGCTGGGCTGTGTACTGTGGTCTCGCCATTTCGCTTTGCTTTGAAGAGCTAAGTCATTAAGAACATTTTGCCATACATCTGAAGAAAATATCTAAAGCAATTCATCGATCTCTTCAGATACTATTTGTCTATTTTTAAAAGAGTGAATTACTAAGAGGATTAGGATAGTGAAGGTGGTATTTGCATAAATTATGTTTTGTAATTAATTGGATCTGTTAGCGTCATGGATAACATGAATAAGATCTAGGCTCTGCGAGCTACATGAAAAGATGGCATTGGGGTGGTGAATGGGGGTGGGGTTATGGATATAATGTTGAGTAAGGAGATTTTCACTCAATTAAATTATTCTTTTAAAAAAAATCGATGGTATTGCTGTATGATCTTCACTTCAAATGATTCGGATCAATCTGATCAGTTTCTGCGCAAGTCACTTTTCAGATTTTTTTTTAAAGCTTTGGTGTTCACTCATGCGGAGATTTCTGCCGACAATCTTGATATAATTTAATAGATGTGGGTCATACCTATATATCAATATAAAAAAATTATCAGGATATTGTCAAAATTTCATTTTAATGGATTTTTTCAAAGTGTAAACTTTTTTTTGATACGCACTGTATATCGATTGTTAGAAGGTTGCAGGGGTTACCACTATAAGCTAAGCTTGACAGCGTGGCAGCCCCAGACAATCACTGCATCCATGGGAGTAGTTATATCGTTTTAAATAAAATTACACGATTTCATCAATATCTTTAATATTGTCTTCAGATGGAGACGAATGTTGTATTCATGGCGTAGATACACGACACACCTAACATGAATACTAGACAAACACCTCTTTCATTTACAATGAAAGAGGTAGGAAAAAGAGAATTCTTTAGGGCTTGAGACAAAGACGTATGCATATTTTTCTTTACATTTCAGACAAAATAGGCATATTTATGACAAATATTGGGTTGAAATATTTGAATTTTCTTACAATTTATATTGTCTTCTTTCTTAATATTATAGACGGTTTAAAACATCATCTTACGGTCATGGGAAGAAGACTGAATTTTACAATCATTTCAGGTTGGTGAAATAAAATGTAAAATGCCAGTTATTGGGTATCGCACCCATTACACCAAGTGATGTGTTTAAACCAATTCATGACTTCCCTGAAAAACGTGTTCTTTGTATTGCTTCTGCTAGGTGACGCGATCCGTTGTTGAGACTATAAATAACCTAATGAATGTGAACGAAGATGAACTGGAAGAAGCTGCGGCAAAAGGATCAACTAACCGAGCTATCCGATGCTTAGAGACTCAACTCCAGTTTGTTGATGTAACGACGTCCAATGGAACGTACAAAGACGTCCAGCCTAATCTTGGAGTACAGGTAGACCTTTCTGTTCTACGTTCTGTACTTTTGATGTCCTGATAAAGTATCACCTTCATAATGACAGGGTTTATATTTATTTCTTGTCAAAACAAGATAACTCTATTATCACTCATTCGAACTTTTTCAGAATTTTCGTTCTACTTTCTCTTTGTGTCCTATCAGCGAAGCTATGTCTCTATCCTCTCCCTCCAGTTATTCATTCTGTTTACATCCAATCTTGAACAGGTGAGTGAATATTCTCTTCAATTGCTTCAGACTGGTTTGACTTTTATCTACACCACGGATGATCCTCGTCGTCCACTCAGACCTGAACACATCTTTGTCTACATCGGCAATAGTGAGAACCTCGATCCCGGAGACATGCCGATTCATGCCCGAATCTCCCTTCCGACATCACTCGGAAGACGAATCAGACGAAATAGCAGTCGGGTTTCCTTCGTTATTTATCGAACTACAGCTCTATTCATGGCACCTTGGTTGATCGAATTTAACGCGATGCAAACCGAGTTCAGCCGAACTGCAAACACTCGTGTTATCTCTGCGGCTATTAATGCGATGCCCATATCAAATCTCTCAGATCCGGTCATGACGTCATACCATCCTATCTTCACAAAAGCTAATGAAGTATGTATTCATTTGAATTTATGACATAGAAATTCGCCTAAAACTATTTCCAAGGAATTTGATTTTAATTCGTAGCCTAGGATTATTAAAGATGTACATTTCTTGATTGATTTGTAAGGAACTCTTAATGACAATAAGAATTGATTAGTCTGGATTTTGTACTAAGTTAATTGTGTCAGTAGAATACGACCAAATAGGTTATAAAAAAAGGAAAATAGCTGTTTGTTGAGAAGTTGTTTTACATGTTAACTGCTTGATAAAAAAACATTTAATCAAATCAGATACACCCTTACAATACCTGCAATTATATATATGAAGAATGATATCTGCATAATACTCAAAGGTATCTTACCTTACATAATTTATAATTTGTTATCAGAACATTGAGAACACAACCAATCCAGTATGTGTGTTCTGGGATTTTGATGCTGATGATGGACATGGTAACTGGTCTGATGATGGATGTCATCTTACTACATCAGGAATCATACATGATTATAGATGTCAGTGTAATCATTTAACCAACTTCGCTATTCTAATGGTAAGAAATGGAAAACAGTCCCTACCCTTCCAATAAAACCACGTTTCAAAATAACCTCATGTCGTAGCAGTTCACACAATCAAAAGAATATTTATCTTTCGCCAGACGTTATCACACAGCAAATTATTTTTTAAAAGAAGTTCCTTGCCAGGATGTGTAATAATCATTACTTTCGGACTTGAAGCATTCTCTATTTGAATACTTTTTTTCGATGCATAGCAGAGCGAGAGTGCATTGGCGCCGTTTTTCCGAAGGCGGTGGCATCGTCAACGTTGAAATCTTAACCAAGGTTAAGCTTTTGAAGTGCTATCATAACTTAGAAAGTATATGAACCTAGTTCATGAAAATTGGATTGAAGAATTATCAAGTATCGCTAAACTTCTCTGAGTTTCAGGTTACATGACTAAGATCAAAGGTCATTTAGGGTCAATGAACTTTGATAATATTGGTAATATTTTTGGAATTGTCATCATAACTTTAAAAGTTTATGGATCTAGTTCATGAGACTTGGACTTAAGAGTAACCATGTATCCCTGAATATCCTGTGTCTGTTTCAGGTCACATGACCAAGATCAAAGGTCATGTAAGGGTATGTTAAAATATAATCTTGTTTCATATATTGGGAAGACTATTGTTTGCTTCAGATGTTTGCAAATTATTTAACTGATGGATATGTATTTTTTATACCATATTTCGGTACCTGTCGTAGTTTATACTTTTTATTACAATACATATATTAATGTTTTACATGTATACTAACTAGGACCCCATTGGAAATAAGCCTTTAGACTTTCATGGGCTATCCTGTCAAGGTATTCTTCAATTTCATTGTAATCTCGTGCGATATTCTTGACGAATAAAATCAATCAATCAATATTTTTGTTTTCTCTCTAGGATATTTACGGCAATACTTTGCTAACAGACCATCAGGATTTTGTTCTAGAAATCATGAGCTACGTTGGTTGCTGTTTGTCAAGCATATGTCTTGGATTGACCCTCTGCACGTTTCTCTCTAACAAGTATGTCTGCTGTGCTTTCCATAAACATCAATATATCAACAATGTTTTGCTCATATTTCTTGATTTTAGTGAGCTTCCTTTCGATAGTTCGGTTGTTTTAAGTGTAGCGCCCCTCTCTTGTCTAGGAAAACGTGCAGGCGGTGATCAAAATACATATGAAAATTAGACCGTTCTATCTGGCGCCATCTCATACATGTATATTGCTTCCTCTGATGGATGTTAAGCGTAAATGATTCAAATTTACTTCAAAAACATACAATGCAGACCGTTGTTTATCTTGTATTTCAATATGACTGATTAACCTAGACGTAAAATTTACCCTAGGTAAATGGTTATATACCAGCTTGGCGTTTACCTGCAAAACGCTGTCCTACCGAGTTCTTACGGGAGTTACTATTCATTAGGTGAGCTGATGATGTCACATCCCCACTCTCCGTTTTCTTATGTTATTACATAAAATTATAATTATTTCGTATTTGTGTGAATAATATGTCTCCCTTATAATGAAATAAGTTGCAGCAGTAAATATCTAATGCACTGAATCAGTTGTCAATCCAATTTTTCTAGGAAATTCTTGGAGGAAAAAAATGGAATAAACCTAATTTCATATAATAAAATACAAAAGAACAAGTGGAGATGTGACATCATCAGCCCACCTAATGAATATTCATGACGACTGCTTTCACAAAATATAGCTAGATTTTAAATTTCAATATCTTTGTTATTTGTAATCCGATTTTGATGAAATTTTAGGCATTATGCTCAGTGGATTTTACTCAATTCATTAAGCTATAAATACTTTAAGCCCGGACCATCCCTTTAACAGAATATTGTAGGTCTATTTTTTTGCCAGAATTTGAATGGCAAGTCTACTGATAATTTTAATACAGCTTATACGATTAGGTTTGCAAATACTGGGAGATATACATAACTTGTGAAGAGTGCCATTTCCATTTTCTGTTCATGGTAATTTCATCCCATGTTCCCACTAATTCAGAATAATTTAATTGAAATACAATGAAAAACGGGAAAGCTAAATAAGGTTAATGGAGAAGAACATTTCAGATACATCTTTATCAGTTATTTATTCCCTCAACGATCCCTTAAAAGAGGTACAGTTTAGGTATTTTGGTTTTCTCTTTTTAGAAAACTTCGGAAGTCCCAGGCAAATCGCATCCTTGCCTCGCTCTCAGCATCCCTTTTCTCCCTATACATCACCTTCCTCCTCCTCCTCTCACTCAATCATGTTGCTATGGTAACGTGTGGCGTCATCGTGGGATTTCTGCACTATTCCCTACTTTCCTCGGTAAGCTGGATGGCGGTAGAGAGTTTTAACATGTACCTCATGGTCATCCGTGTCTTCGACAGAGGGGGTATCCCCCATTTTATGATAAGGGCGGCTTGCTTTGCATTAGGTAAGTTGTTTCCTTATTCACGGAACCTGAATACAAAAGCGTGTACCTAATGAAAGTTGTTCCATATTTTTTTAAATTAATATTTATTGTAGAATTGCTCGCCAAACATGCCAGTGGGATTTAGGATATTGACTTCATGCAAATTTAACAAGATGTCAATAAGATATTTTATTCATTTATTCCACGGAATTTAAAGCTACAATACGGTGATGATAAAATAATTCATAACTTACTAATTTGGACCTAATTCAACGCCAGCTTTATAATGATATTGATAAGCGTGTCGTAAAGAAATTTCTGTTTTCTGCTCATTATTCTTGGTTTAAAAGCGCCGAGGCTCAGTGCCAAGGTGTCGTTAAAAATGGTCTTGATCAGATCTGGTGTATCAATCAGATATGATTATTTACATCTCTGACCGACATTTTAACGTCACCATCCGAAAGAAGTGAGCAGGCCCGAACCTCCATCCTCTACACGCACAACACCCAATTTATCAATAAATTAAAGAATATTAAACTTGATCCCCCTTACCCCCATTATTCCAGGCACACCAGCTCTCATTGTCGGGATAACTAGTGGAGTAGCAAGGCAAGGATACATGTCATATTCTGATAATAATCAGTAAGTTCATCCTTGAATGTTTCAATGAGTCATGTAATAGGATTAAAGCAACTTTAATATGTCAGTACATTGATGTCAGTATTCATGCAAAGTTTAAGAAATAATGAAACATTAAGAGTACCATGTTTAGCCTCTACTACGTGATGATAGTTGTGATTTTTTTTAAGTGAACCTAAAAAGAAACTAGTTTAGTCAACACTTCGAGTTGCTGAACTTTAATTTTCTCATTATTTAAAGAAAGGGAATGTAATTTAACAACTTGTTCATGTCAATCTCATTTCACTACTTGTCCATAAAACATTAGTTTAGCATGTTTGAGATTGATCCAGCTCAGGAATGAACTTATGCTTGACATTTTAGATGCGGCTTTCTGACACTTTGGCCACTCGTTGGCGGGGTCCTAGTTCCGTTGGCCATCCTCATTGTCTATGACGCACTCATTTTCACTCTTGTCATGCGACGTCTGTCTCGTAAAGTGGCGGGAAAACAAATTACTAAACCCAAATACCTTGAGCGGCTTCATCGTCTGCAGAATGCCTTGGCTTTGACCGTTCTCATGGGGTTAACCTGGGGAGTCGGCTTCTTGACCTCCATCAAAGTTGCTAACCTGGCCTTCCAGATCATATTCATCATCTTAAACTCACTTCAAGGAGTTTACTTATTTCTGTTCTACTGCCTGAGAAACCCAATCGCACGCATGCACTGGAGAAACCTACTCTGCCCACGTCGCATGCAGCAAAAGGAGAAGACTACAACAGTAGTCAGCAACTGTTCGTCGTCGAGCGGTAACCGAAAAGGACGTCGATCACGAGCCTCACAGGAAACCAAGACCGACGAAGGAAAGAAGATCTATGTTGAAGATGACAAGTGGTATCGTAAAGTTGGAATTGACTTTAATCATGTATTCTCTAAACAACGCGTGAATGAGACGAGCGTATACACCATTGAGTTGTCTTCATTGCCTAAATCAATGACGTCGACGAATATTCCTTATGAAGGCGTCTTCGCATTTAATAATGAATTCGTAGATGATAATGCTATTGGGGAAATGGAACACGTT
Organism: Lytechinus variegatus; assembly: GCF_018143015.1. Classification (NCBI taxonomy): domain Eukaryota; kingdom Metazoa; phylum Echinodermata; class Echinoidea; order Temnopleuroida; family Toxopneustidae; genus Lytechinus; species Lytechinus variegatus. Next base: position 4,255,127 of record NC_054742.1, on the reverse strand, counting down.
TATTAGATATATTTTATAAGTGTGATTAAGTGTATGAAAAGAATCAAAGAGTTCCAACATTAATCAAATGAATTTCGATTAGCTTTGAATAATCAGAATGTAGTAGTGCTGTTTGCTCTTTGGGGGCCCTTGAATGTCAAATTAATAATTGATAATTAGCACGCCCTTCCATCCAATTACAGAATCAATATCCAAATAAAAAAGATAAAGAAAATAATGGAAATAACTAATCAGAAAGGGGTGTGCTTACAAGTGTTTCTGAAATTGATGTTTAGTTGTGATTGTGTATCAGTTTCATTGGTTTTTCATCAAAACAGTGTATAATCATTATGTAATTGTGAGAATAAACAAACCAAGCCTTTGTTTGATACAGTATATATATGTATGTATGTATGTATATATAGGTTGCCATGAACATACTACTTATTATCCTATTATTGAATGCATGGTTTATTCAATTAAATTGACAAAATGAAATACGAACCGGTAAAATTGTATCAAATCACTTTGAGAAAATATGGAATTTAATTTCATTTTTAAAAAAGTCATTTAAACGATGCTTGTGATATGCAGGTTAATTAAGGAACGTGACGGCATGCTATCATAATCAACATATTCTCAGCAAAGAATGTAAAGTACGATTCCACATAAACTTGTAGAATCTATATTATTGAAATTGATTGTTATTCATGGGTTTCTGTATTATTAAATGTATGAAAATGAAATATTTTACATTTCCTGTGATAAAATCAAAGAAATTATAGTGTGTATGTGACATTAATGTTTATGAATCATATTTATGGAATAATATATATTTTAACTGAATCAAATGTATTTGAATAATTTTCTTCCTTCATTTCTATGTAACTGCTGTTTAGTGGAATCCTTCACAAGCCACAATCCTCCAATTTTTTTCACCATCGCAAGCAGAATAAAGTCTTTTTAAAATTCCTATCAAGGAGTTTATCTCTCCAGACATTATAATGCTTGAGTCTGTCAAGGAACTACCTGATTCGATGCTGCAAATAGAACTGGTAGACCTAATGGGATTTCCTGTTTGAATATTATGTAAAGGGTTGGGAGAGATGTACAGGACGTAGAAGTGAAAGTCATAAAGTTTGACAACTTGGCAAGGGCGTTCATGACAATATTAGGTATAAGGCTTTTGGCATTGATCTATCTCAAGGTCCTTCAGTCCTTCAATTTGGGTTCAATGGAATATAATTCGATAACTACACTCATGCCCCCCTTAATCGTTGTAGTGAAGTTTTATATACCATAAATTACGTAGATCCCCTATCACATAAAAAAGAGACTCAAGTTTGCACCCTAAATTCAAAACTGGCAGCAAGTTTTATGTACAATGTTGCACCTATAAATTAAAAAGTAGTACGAATGTACCCTCTTTGTTCCTTTTTAGTATTCCTATGACTGTATGACGTCCCCTCTTCGACTTAACAATGTGTCCAGACTTTAGTACATACTAAAAAAATGGGCAATTTTACTCCCTTAAAATGCAATACTGTGAAAACTTTGCACCTCAATAGCAGGTTTTTTTGCACTTTTAAGGATGCACTTAATACACTTTGTACCCTCTTATTGTGAAGAGTTGTACTCGTAGGGAAGATGCAAATTGGCAAAACATTTTGTGCAAATGGGCATCACAAAGTGCGAATACACTCTAAAAAAATATTGGGCAAAGGTGCTCCATGAGGGTAATTGTGTGTCCAGCCGACATTGGGCATTTTTATTTATTCAGTGCGATGAAAATTTTGCTCATTCTAAAGTAATTGCTGTTTTTTTAACCTTACTGGACAATTATGCTTCCCGTATATATTGGGTACATACTGCCCCAAATTGGTTGGACACATAATTACCCTGGTGGCAATATAAATTTCACCCAATATTTTTTACACTGAAGTAACAATAAAAAAAAACTTTTTTACCGTATTCACTTAAGGTGGGAGATTTTACCGCCCCCCCCCCCCCAAAAAAATATTGAATAAATAAAATACTGCCAGTGTTGTTTTTACAGTACAAACTTTTACCTTCATTCTTCGTCTTAAACTCTTAGAATGTAGGGCAACATACTCTCCACACAATTATTCCAAAAAAAATTATCAAACTCTGAGTATTTTTCAACCAGTACTGTGTAGTTTTCACCCAAATCACACATTATTGGTTTAAAACTACCCAGAAGTGGATAAAGTTTTAACCTATTGGGGCACACACCACTAACTATTTCCCCATAGACTCATGTGTTAAAAATGAGATTTGAAAAAATCGCCAAAATAAGTCTTAGAAATCACATCATCCACACCTTTATCATTTGGTAGTTCATCCAATATCCTTCAAACGCTAAATATATGAAAAGGTGTTTTTCAGCATTTTTTTCGAACTACAGGGGCTCAAACCAAGACTACATGCAAACTTGGTTGCAGTCACAGTGCTCACAGGGTTTCTTGGGCAACTAATTAAGTTCCCATAAAACCCAGCATTGACAAATTACTGCTCTCCCATGGGACTGAACAGATCTAGTAGTAATCCCTCTCTATGCCCATATGAAAAAAAATGTTCAGATATGCACCGTTGATTTTATATGAATATTTTTCCAACCATTACATCATACGGGTCTAAAGGGGTCCGAAATTGCCGGATCCTATGTTAGTGGTGTGCGTACATTGTTGTGTGGAATGTATGTTACCCAACATTTTAAAGAGTGCAGCCTCTCCCCTGTTCACACCCTCTGCGTCACATTCATGTTGTTAATCCTCTACCCAAAAATCTTATATTGTCTGCAAGGGACCACCCCCTGTGTAGTTTGAGGAAGGTAGACTCTGAGGCCCGTATTCTTAAGTCGGGTTTAACTTAAACCTCGGTTTAAGTTAAACCCGACTTCAGAATACGGGCCTGTGTGGCCTGATTGTGTATTGAAGATTTATGAGCAGGACCGATAGCACAATTTGAATGTTATTCGTCTCAAGACTCACATGGTTAACTTTGTCTATACAGACCAGTCCTTGTCATTGTAACCAATTAGAAGACCAAATCGTCTCTTTTTCACCGGAAAAGAAAAAAAATGTTTGTCCATGGGGTTGCAGTTCGAAAGCGAGGCAATAATGTTACGCTATACCATTCCTCATCCGTGGCCTAAAGATAGAACCCCTGTCAAATGACATCATCGTTTGCTTCCTTTATAAAATTATCTTCATCTGATCTTTATACTCCCACAGGAATAGGGATGTGAGTTTCTTTAACATGAATGTGTTCAGTGCATGTGGTATACTTGTTTGATATCAAATAAGAAATATTGAATAATATCACAATTAATACATTAGCACGCAGTATGGATGATGGTGGAGTTTTAGTTGATTCAATTCAATTCAAGTTTATTTTGCTCTCTGCATAAAAATGAACAAAAATGTGGTAAAATACATAGGAACAAAGTTTACATAACATCAAAGACATAAAAAAGCATTGAGAGGGAAGCAGCCAAAAAGGAAAAGAATATCCTTATAAAAAGGCCGACCCAACTTACTTTAAAAAGAATAATAATTATTGACAATATCAAAAGTAAAAAAAGACAATTAGGAGACAATACAAAGGCATAGATACACAAATGGTAAGATTTAGATTATATATATAAAAAATATTTACAAACAGGTTTAATTATCAAATATAAAGTTTCTGAAGTTACGTTTGAAAATATTAAAAGAACAAGACGTTTTCAAATTAACCGGCAAAGAATTCCAAATGATGACGGCAGTAGTGATATTGAAGGTGATTGAAATGGTGACCATGCTCATTACCGTTCAAAATATGGTGGTGACGATGACGACAACAAAAATTGTGATAGAGCAGACGATAATGATATTGTTTGTATTTAGATCATTTGCACATCCAGCGTGCATATCTCAACGACCTTTTCTTTCAAATCATTGTTCATAACATGATTATGTAAATACATTTTAAAGCTACCAATATTTTCACTTCAAGGTCAAGTGGAACCCATTTGAAAGTTGACTTAAGACAGATAAAACAGCATTACTGAGCATATAGTATGCAATAAGTTAAAAGTTTTGAAGTGGTCATTTTTTACCATAATGCAGTGATATGAATATGATTAACACAAGCTGTGCGCATGTAATGTCACACGTTCCTTAATTATTACACTGTAAAAAAAATATTGGGTAAATTTTTTACTACCACGGGTAATTGTGTCCAACCAATTTGGGGTAGTAAAGTTTATCCAATGGGGGAAGCATGTTGTCCAGCAAGGTTAAAAAATAAGCAGCAATTACTTTAAAATTGGATAAATTTTCATAACACTAAATGAATAAAAATGCCCAAAAGAAATGCCCAATGTTGGTTGGACACATAATTACCCCCGTGGAGCATTTTTACCCAAATATTTTTTAGAGTGTACTTCTGAATGCACTCTACATGTATGACATTTCAAATGTTCCAATTTCAATAGTAAATAGTTATAATAATAGTTAAAAGTAAATAGAAAAGAAAGAAATTACTTTCTATTGAATAAAAAATTGGTCAATTATAATTATGGATGATTTCTTCATGCGATACTTTTGGAGCGAAATTTCATACAATAAACTAGAATTATATTTTTTGTTGTAAATTAACATATTTTCATGACCAAAAGCTCTCAATAGCCATTTCTTAATTCTTTCTAAACATTTTCGACGACTACTATTATCTTCTAATCTGTACTTCATGAATTTATCTTTAAGAAATTGGAGATCACAGACAACCATCAAGTGTATTTAAGTACTAATTTGGGACCCTCCTGTCGAAAGACAACCGGTTGAAAATGTTGCGATATGGGTATTAGATTCCGCAACCACGCAGCATGCACCTGAGTCATACGGAATGGTGTGGTAATGTGATCGAACTTATCATGACTTTTGGTGGCAAAAATAGAGAAAAGTGTAAATGTCAATAAAGATTTTTAAAAGAAAATGACGTATAACACCTCCATCATGACCATGGCCACATGTACTTTATAACATGTTTAAAGTTGTACGTAAATAGCTTCAGTTGTAACTTTAAGGGGAAATGGGAACCTTAACAGAAGATGATGCTTTTCTATGCCTTCTGATTATACGCTTGAAATTACAGTAAATAATCACCAACTTCAAAATAATCATAAACAACTATATAACAAGGAATTGAATTAAAACGTTTTTAATCAGTTCATAACCATTGATGTAGACAGCAATCAGCAATCGACAGAAGTTAATATCTGACAACCCTGCACTGTAAAAAATATTGGGTGAATTTTTAATCAGTACGAAGGTAATTATGTGGCCAACCAATTTGGGCCAAAGTATTTTGCCCAATGCGGGAAGCATATTGTCCAGTAAAGTTAAAAAATAGGCAGCAATTAATTTAAATTAGCAAAATTTTAATCGCACTGGATAAATAAAAAATGCCCAAAAGAAATGCCAAATGTTGGTTAGACACGTAATTACCCTCGTGGAGCTATTTTTAGAGTGTGCATTTCCTTGGCAATCAGAGAGAACATAATTAAAGAAGAGGTTAATAAAAGAAACATTTCATTCGAAAATAAACCAATGCATGTTGTTTTAAAATCTATATCTGCTCATTGATTTCCTGTTCTTTAATATGTGTTGTCGACGTTGTTTACACTTTATTTTCAATTAGGGAGGGTTTCATCCGGGGGTTTCATTAACATTTTTCGTCCGAAAAGTTGTCAGATCTGACAACTGTTCTCGATTCTGATTGGTTGAGAATGACTGTTTACATGGTAACTGTCAGGACTATGGTGGCCCTGAATTAATGGACATCGCAAATAGACCAAATAGCGAATATTCACGACGAAATTGGCAACGAAATTCACGACGTCGCCAATTTTGTCGTGAATATTCAAATTGACGACGAAATTTTCGACGTCGTGAATTTCGTCGTGAATATTCGCGATTTTCTCTATTTGCGAGTCCCTTCAGGGCCACTATACAGGACTAGCCAAATAATGTTAAATAAAATGTTTATAATTACTAAATAACTGGTTGGTAAACTTCCATGAATAATCGCATTCAAGTAAGATTTTAGAATCAATGTTACCTTGTAACATGACGATGAGATCCTGTATGTAATCTGGCACGCTGTGAGAGGATGAGTATCAATGATTATATTTCAAATTGGATTGTGGTTGATTGTCTCGGATTAATATATTGATGGAGGTCGATGTCCAGCACACATACACTTTACTTTAACTATACATACATACACTTTATGTTAACTGTTTTCCCCTCATGTTTGTATCATTGATGTACACCTATTTTTTTTAATAATAATTTAAAACATCGAACCACGTTCTATCATCTTGTTGCAAAAGCGTGTTTTGAGGTTCAGATCGATTGTCGTTTCCCCCAATTATTTTCATCAATATATACTTTTATTATTGTCATCAATTTAATAGGGCCTGTTGCATAAACGAAGAACTCTGAGTCTTTTTGTGAGGGGGGCAGAGTTTTTCAATGCGTTATTGTAAATGGCACAATTTTGTTTGTCAGAGTTTTTTATGTCAAAAGTTTCACGCAGCATGCCCATAGGGAATCGATTTGTTGGCCAACAATCTCATCATTTTTAGATAAAGATACGTAAAAAACGGTATTTTCTAAATACACAGCCAAAGACGTTGTTTCTAGATAGCATTGTTTACCCCTTATAAGGTGAAATTGTGTGTAATAATGCTGTTTTTATGTTATGTGTTTATTATTATCTCTAATAATCTTTTAATATTTTTTAATAACGTCATATCACATGGTCATACAAAAGAGAGAGAATGGGAGAGAATGATAAATCAATTCCTTATTGGAGAGAATAGTGTCATACATTGCGGGCGCGCCAGGGTCTAGTGGTTCTGTCTCTCGCCTTTCAAACAGAGGGTCGTGGGTTCGAATCCTAGTCACGGCGTGTTTTCCTTCAGCAAGAAGTTTATCCACAATGTGCTGCACTCGACCCAGGTGAGGTGAATGCGTACCCGGCAGGATTATTTCCTTGAATGTACTGAGCGCGCCGGTGATGGTAGCTCGAACTAATGCCGGGGTAATAATAACAGCGCTTTGTATCCTCAGGCAAAAAGCGCTATATATCCAGCTATCATTGTTATTATTATTATTGCGTTCACATAGTTGTTGTTGTTATTCACATTATTCATTTTTAACAATGATAACTTCTACAGTTTGTATTCACATTTTGTTTTATATAATGGACTCGGGCTGTATATATCAGACCCACAGTGCCGGGGGGGGGGGGGCACTTCCATTGACGAATGGATACCATGCGCGACCATGGGGTCTCGAAAGCACCCTAAACACGTATTTTCCATATTCTGAAAATGCACCCCTTGACAAGTTCAACAGTGTGAAGATAATGTGTTCCACACTTTGAATACATGGGGACATTGTTGGTCGTTCTTTTCTTCCATCAGGGAAAAGTCAAAGGGGGTTGATAGTTTCTTGTTTAACTTAAAATGTATTTAGTTATTTTGTTGGTTATTGTATTTAATTCACCAACGCTTGTCAATACTATACAAAAAACACACATTAATAGTTCAAGTAAATCACAGTCCTCTATGAAAATATATGAATATAAACACATCGAATTAATTCTCGCTGTCATTTCCTATTCTAATCGCGTTAGAACAGTATCAGTCGAAATACTGTTAGTTTAGGCCTAATTATAGATAACTACCTCCTTTAGCACTCACTTTCACCTGCTGCATGACATCGGTTAATTGTATATTGTAAACTGACAAGTTACAATTTTAGAACCCCAACGATCTGTATGAAATAATTCCTACTGATTTTGATATTGTTACAAATCCTAAAGCGCAACTAATACTAAGCTATTTATCATACGTCGTTCAGTCACAATGACTCGAGGGTACCTAACACAATGAAGACAGCTATTTTAATTTCATTGTTTTCAAGCTGAAGTGTTGGCAGAAGCGATTTGTCACAATCAAATTTGTTTCCTGTCGAAATGATTCAATTTCACTTCATTTTGTAGCATTTATAACGTTTTAACCTCAATAGCATCAAGTTGAAAATTAGTTTTATGTTTCTATTCTCGGAACTATTCTATTCTCGGAATTCTCCACAGAACTGCCCCGTGGAATCAGCAGACATCGTTATATCATGACATGCACAACGATAGGTACAATGATGTCAGCAAATATGTTCCTTTTTTTTCATCTCCAAAATAATAGAGGCGTCATTTAGTTCTACTTCATCCATCAGTGACTCAACTTTTTATTTTCAAACTGAGCTATCCTCGTTCGAAAGTTTATTTTTCCAAGAAATGCCGTATGGCGGGGGAGTAATTTTTACGAGGATAAATTCTGAACGAAATATGATCAGATATCTTTCCAAACATTGATTATGATATATGATGCATGAGGTCAAGGAAATGCCATTGCTGAAATGCACAACCCGTGAAGATCATTGCTGTAAAAAAAACGGAAGTTAAAGAGCTGAGGCGAGCTGGACCCAAGCTATATGCACACACTTATTCCAGGAGTTTCCAAAGTTCATACAACATTGAACAAATAAAAACCCAAAACTTCCCCCAATATGTGATATTAATAATTTAGTATAATTTAGTATGTGACCAATCTTTATCAGGATAAAGCCCATAATTTCTCCATTATCTTTTAGTCTTGTCAGAAGTCGATACTTTTTGCTACCCCTTAGAAAATAAAAATATGCCAATTAAGGAGGTAGGATGAGTATGACTACGTAACTAAAGGATGGGTGAGAGATAAAAAAAAAAGTTTAATTTTAGGTTTTAAAAAGGCAGATATAATGTAAGAAAGAGTAATGGATTGAAGTACGAAAAATAAGTAACTTTTACATTTGCTTTTTAATTTCATCATATTTATTTGTTTTTCGTACTATATAAATTGAATCTGATCTGTTTAGACCTGGCACGTCATTCTAAAGAGAAATCGAAACGTTGATTTTGAAGGGTGTTTTCTACTCGTCTACAGAAGGATATCCTTCACTGGATACTCTAAGAACGATAATGATTATTTTCACTTCGCTTCAATGTTTTATTTACAATATCAAGTTTAAGGGAAACACGATCATTAGCATGCGTGCATATATGTTGCAAATGAAATGGTCTCGTCGTTGTTACTTCTTTTTCTTACTAGTTTATGTTTGTCTATGATTGTAGAATGACTGTAACCATAATCTTGGTTTTATTTTTAATATCTAAATTAGAGTAGATATCATGAATTCAGTGGTGCAAATCCGTGGGAGTTTAGGCTAAAATAGGAGCTTGGTCAGCTGGTTGGAAATGATTAATCATTTTGTGTGTGTGTTGAATTTGATACCTGAAACCATTTTTTTTTTTGGGGGGGGTGGGGACTTTATAATATTACTATTCAGTGTGTAGACAAAAATAGAGAGAAACTGATATGTTTAAAAACATGCCTCTCCCCCTCATCATTTTTTTATTCTCCCTCTTTCCATTATAAGGATAGTTATTGATCAATGTTCAACAGTTAAACACTACACATCAAAACCCAAATACAAATAAATATATGTTAGAAAAAAACAACCCCACCCTAAAAAGGGAGAATTGCACCTTCAAATCGAGCAGGAATTGCATATCGGAAACATCATCTGACCTGAGAAAACCAAGAATAAAATAAAGGAAAGCTTTTTTTTTCAAAACAAACAATGGTTTTAATCTTTGATACATATCCATATAATATTCTCTGCATGAAACATTTGTGTTTTGATGTTTAACAGGTGAAATACATCAGTAGAGTTTAACCCTTGTATTCATTATATAAACATTGAAGACAATGCGTCACATTCGTGAAGAAAATCAGACAAGATGACATATCACACAAAGTTGTGACCTTACATGATTGGCATCCTCTTGATAAAAGATTATAATATTTGAGTGAAAATGAATGTCGTACTGTGAAATAGCAAGCAATCGCGTTCACACTTGTCTAAAATCTGTTTAAAGGGGTGAAGATTGGGATATGTGTTTGTTTGTTCCATGCACTAAAGTTTTGTTTTGGGTATGTGGCTTTTTTTGGTAATTAAATGCAACATTATTACTTAGTCTTTGATTCCTAGTTGTTCTCAATAGGCAGGGGTGTCTACCCTGGGGGGCAGATTGCCCCCCCCCCCACACACACACACACTTTTTGAAGGCCTGAAAAAGTGCCCTTTTTTACGCAAGAAAAATGCCCAATCTCGAATGTGTTCTGTGCCCCTTTCACCCGAGAAGAACCCGTTTTATGTGTTAGCAATGAGTGCCTCCTTGCTTTCTCGTAAGTGTCCCTTTTCGAATCAGTGCTCCCTTTTACCCAAGAAAACTGCCCCTCACGATGGTGTTCTGTGCCCCTTTCACCTGAGGACCCGTTTTATGTGTTAACGAATGCCCCTATGTAGGAAAACAAAAACTTGTATGAGTGATGTAGGCGAGCGGCGAGAGGCCAAAATTTGGGACTTTAATCCCCCCGACTGGATCAAAGCAAAAACATGCATCATTTTGAAGGAAATTTTCTGAATTTTTCAGAACTGAGAGTTAAAAGTGTCGCAGAGTGTAGCTTCACCATGGAAACCAGCCTTGAATAGGCCACGCCCATTTTTGTGATAAAAGCAAAGCAGCAACTTATTATTTAGATTTGTTAATCAATTATACTAATTAATATATAAATATAGAATTTACAAGGATAAAATCACTACAAATTGAATGATATGATAATGCCTAGCAACCAAATATATATTTCGTACATACTTGATTTCAAAACCGTTGCCTAGCAACATTATTTTCCCTAGCAACCATATTCACTTTTCAATATTCTTTGATTTTTTACCAGATTAATTCATTTTATATATTTTTTAAAGTTTTTAATTTGTAAAAACTAATTGAAAAGGTGAATTGTGATGAAAAAGTGATAAAAGAGGAAGACTAGGATGTATAATGCATACATGATCATGAAAAGTTACATTGCTGAGTTTAATTAACCCCTGCATGTGACAGATATCACTAAAATATATGTTTGTGTGTATTTACGACTATACGCATCATTTAATGGATATTGTAATATATTGTTATAAATCAAACAGATACCCTACTGTGTCATGTTATCTGTTCTAATCTAAATAATTGAGTATTCACAGATTTTTCTGTTACCGATGGAAACCATTTTATGTTGCCTAGCAACAGTATTTTCCCTAGCAACCATCACTTTTTGGTGATATTTCAAGCCTGTAACCTCCCCAAAATTCCTGTTTTTGGTCCTCAAAATGCATCTTATACTATTCTAAGTATTTATTGTGGTGATGACAGTTAATTTCAGCCATCTGGCCAGGCAGTCAGCATATTGAGAGAAGGCATGGCTTTATACAGAAAACTTTTCCTTGGGGGTGGCAAGAAAGTCTCCAAGTAACAAAGCCTTAGAGCAAAGCGACTGAGTTTGGAAAGGGATGCTTTTTCATAGTAAATGGAAGGATATCATGCACACTTTTGTAAATTTTCAGTTAGATACCCTGTGTCAAGTTATCTGTTCTTAGCAAAATATTTCAGTATTCATAGAGTTTTCTGTTACCTATGGAAACCATTGTGTTGCCTAGCAACAGCATTTTCCTTAGCAACCATCACTTTTTGGTGATATTTCAAGCCTGCAACCTCCCCAAATTCCCTTTTTTGGTCCTCAAAATGCATATTATACAATTCTGTGCATTTATTGTGGTGATGACAATTAATTTCAGCCATCTGGCCAGGCAGTCCACATATTGAGAGAGGGCATGGCTGTATACAGAAAACTTTTCTGGCAAGAAAGTCTCCAAGAAGCAAAGCGAGGAAGCAAAGCGACTGAGTTTGGCAAGGGATGCTTTTTCATAGTAAATGGAAGGATAACATGCACACTTTTGGTGAATTTTGTGTAGATACCCTGTGTTAAGTTATCTGTTCTAATCTAATTCAATATTCATAGAATTTTCTGTTACCTATGGAAACCATTACGTTGCTTAGCACTAGTATTTACCTAGCAACCATCAATTTTTGGCGATATTTCAAGCCTGCAACCTCCCCAAATTTTCTTTTTTGGTCCTCAAAATGCATCTTATACTATTCTAAGCATTTATTGTGGTGATGACAATTAATTTCAGCCATCTGGCCAGGCAGTCGGCATATTGAGAGAGGGCATGGCTGTATACAGAAAACTTTTCTTTGGAGTGGCAAGCCGACTAAAAGTCTCTAATAAACAAAGCGAGGAAGCAAAGCGACCGAGTTTGGCAATGGACACTTATTCATAGTAAATGGAAGGATATAATCTTTTCGCTGCGTACAGCCATGGTAGAGGAAATGGGTATTATTAACAATATCATTTAGTTTGTAATTTGGAACATTTTATTATACATTTTAGGAAAGGTAATATATATCCAAGACCAGCCAATAAGTCTTAGAGTGCCTGCAATGGGAAAACGGAATTATTTATCTTATGGAAAATATAATTCCTATACTGTAGTGATTGTGAACTCTGAAGCTAATTACTTTATGAGGTTCCTACTAAAATATGTAAATCACAATGATTTATCAAAGTTTCTATCTGCACTTCTGGCAATTTTCCTGTGTTGTTGGAAGGTGTTTTTTTTTTTTATTATACCAATGGATGGGCAATAGGGCAGTTAACACAATACTTGCAGACCTTCAAACAGGATTGCTGGTTTATCTGCACAACTTGAAGAAAAAACCTTTTAAATGATCACCTGCCATGATTTAAACACAGATCAAGAGATCCTCAGTACGTCGTATATACCAACCAGACAACAAAAATTACTCTAATCTGTGCCTGTTGCTCACTAGAGCCGATTAGTCTCTGTAGATTAGTAGGCATTACATTATTGATTCCAGCAGTTAATTAGCAGGTCAAATATCTGTTTAAGTAGAATTAATTAGGAGTAGGCCCTGTTATTGTCTCATCAAGATAAATGGCAAAGTCCTAACAATTTAACTCATGAGTATTCCCATTCAAGTTCTTTCTATAAACCTTCTAACCAATCTCTCTCCCTTCCTCGAGAAGCCACCTCCGATCGAGAAAATGTAATTTATTGGGGATTTCAATAGTCACAGCATTATCTGGGGGTATGGAGAAACCAACGAGATGGAGAACTAGTGGAGAACTGGTCAGATGCAAATCAGATTGCATCACCCAACAAAATGTGAGAAGGTTGTGCTTGACCCTCTCCCGCACACTCAACATCAACCTATTGGACTGAAGGTCAGCCATCACTCCATGCACAGTTCCCTTTCACAGATGTTCACCCTAAAGAAAGCAATCTGAGAGCAGTTTGTCATAGATCCGGATAACTATCCACAAGATCTTCCAGCATTCCCTACTCATTACGACACATTTGGAAAGCTGTTAAAGAAATCATCACAGAAGAATATTCCACGAGGATGCTGTACAAACTATTCTCCGGGCTTGACGAATGATGAAGCTGCTGTACAGTAAATATTTCAAGAGCTTTGAGAATGACACCTTTGGTGCTGATACACTTGAATGTTGGGGAAAATTGACAACTGTCATTATGGATAATAAAAAAGAAAGTGACAGTGATTTAATAAATCAATGGAAATGACTCACAACAGCAGAAACGCCGGGGAAAACGATTCGGATCTTTGAAAAACGATTCAAACTAGTGACCACCGACAAAGTGGCCCACTATCTTCTTGTGTACAGTCAAAGTAACCCTATTTATTGCCCACGAAGGGCCAACCTCCCTAAATAAAAGTGCAGTGACAGTCTCCCAACTAGTCATTTAAATACACAAGACCATTCAGCCTGAACGTCTTGTCTACTTGTGCTAGGCTATCAAAGGGAATAATTAAGAGCAACAAGATGATGTCCTCTGTGAGCAGATCACCCTTCATGGACCAATGGCTGCTGACATGTTAAACTACTGTTTGCATGAAGAAACAAAACAATGCCAAGAGGACATTTAGGGTAGTTGTCAAAGTCGAGCCAGGCAAATTAAGACCCATCAGGGTTAAAATTCTCTACTCTGTCACACATACAAGCCCTTTCAAAAGCTCCTGCTTAACCGCATTGTTCCCTTTGTGACTGAGTTCTTCATTCCAGTAGGCAAGATTCAGGCAAGGAAAGTCCTTTACCTATCAAGTACTGAGTCTGACTCGGTAAATCAGATGGTTTGAGGAAGGTCTGAAAACTAGAGCAGCCTTTAACTTAACTGCAGCTTATGAAACAGGTAATCATGGGATAGGCCTACTTACGAGGAAAGTCATTATGATGACAAAGGAAGGCAAGTTGACAAGGCTAATCAAAAAAATACCCTCAAACTGGTTGTGAATCTCAGTGGTTCCAGCAAGAAATGGTGGAGGCAGAAAAATGGTCTCCCACAGAGAAGTGTCCTTGCCCAACTCCTCTTTAACATCTACGCAGACGACCAAGTATTCCGTCTGTCTGCTACCATAAAGAGTATAGATGATCTTTACCTATTGTGTGGCACAGTCCCCCAGATATAGAGGTAAAAGAGCAAAAAAGATATCCTTCTTCCACTCTTTAACTATGAACCTGACAAAAAGAGACTGGAATCAAGACAATTTCCTTCACTTGACTGAATCCCTTGATCATAGCTATGCACATAGTCAAAGGATCGCCCTATGGACAAAACCACCCCCAGTCTGTGACGCTTAAACTTTCCATGTGACCTAGCGAATCACGCCCAAAGATTCAAATGACGAATGGCCACCCTGGCTATGTCTTACATGACTTGTAATCGCTTATGGTCTGGAACAAAAAGGTGCAAAGTCGTTAATATGCAGGGATGCAGACACTATCTACGACTGAGGAGAGGATCAGAAAGTGCATCACCTTTTGGTCTGCCCCCCCCCCCCCCCCCTCCTACCAGAGCCGTGCGCTGCCAATTAAAGATCTGGAATCATTCAACCCTATAAAGCCAGTTCTTGCTTGAACCCTCTACTACAAAGGACTTGTGTAGTTACCCGAGGAGATGGGCACAGAGCAAATATTGCCCTTTAAAATCATTCAGTATACTATGACCAAATGGGAGCTTAGGTGTGCAGGAGTTTGTCTCTCCAAAAGGTGGCTTTTTAAGGAGGTATGTAGATATTGGGTATTGGCGAGGGTAAAACTTTGCTGAAAACGGTGGCTATATTCTGATTGTTAGTGTTTTTAGGTGAAATTTACAATTTGTCAGTGAAAGAGCAAAGATATTCGATGCTAACAATCTTACCCAATATCTACATACCCCCTTAAAAAGCCACCTTTTGGA
Source organism: Lytechinus variegatus (assembly GCF_018143015.1). Lineage (NCBI taxonomy): Eukaryota > Metazoa > Echinodermata > Echinoidea > Temnopleuroida > Toxopneustidae > Lytechinus > Lytechinus variegatus. Next base: position 4,239,795 of record NC_054742.1, on the reverse strand, counting down.
GAGACAAACTCCTGCACACCTAAGCTCCCATTTGGTCATAGTATGCTGAATGATTTTAAAGGGCAATATTTGCTCTGTGCCCATCTCCTCGGGTAACTACACAAGTCCTTTGTAGTAGAGGGTTCAAGCAAGAACTGGCTTTATAGGGTTGAATGATTCCAGATCTTTAATTGGCAGCGCACGGCTCTGGTAGGAGGAGGGGGGGGGGCAGACCAAAAGGTGATGCACTTTCTGATCCTCTCCTCAGTCGTAGATAGTGTCTGCATCCCTGCATATAAACGACTTTGCACCTTTTTGTTCCAGACCATAAGCGATTACAAGTCATGTAAGACATAGCCAGGATGGCCATTCGTCATTTGAACCTTTGGGCGTGATTCGCTAGGTCACATAGAAATCTTTAGCGTCACAGACTGGGGGTGGTTTTGTCCATAGGGCGATCCTTTGACTATGCGCATAGCTATCAAGGGATTCAGTCAAGTGAAGGAAATTGTCTTGATTCCAGTCTCTTTTTGTCAGGTTCATAGTTAAAGAGTGGAAGAAGGACATCTTTTTTGCTCTTTTACCTCTATATCTGGGGGACTGTGCCACACAATAGGTAAAGATCATCTATACTCTTTATGGTCAGATGTCAGATTACCATAAAGAGGTGTCTGCTACCAGTCAGATAATTAATGACACACTTCTTCTTAGGTCATTAAAGATGTCGTGTCCTGATAATGGTACAAGATCTACATGTAGCTTTCCTGTGAAAAGAATCGAGTGCAGAGGCAAAGGCAGTGGCAGTTCAAAGCTCTGGTAGGAGGGGTATGCCAAAAAGTGTTGTATCCTATGATCACCCTTACAGTTGCAGGAAGTTTCTCCATTCCTATTGTAGCCCCATAGGCGGTTCAAACAAGATCAGGTAGGCCATTCTTCACTTGGACCTAGAGAGTGATGTACTAAGTCCATAGGTGAGATTGTGCATCACAGAATGGAGATTGTTAGACCAGTGAATGACGCTGCGAGCAGAGTCATCAAGGGATTCTATTGAGCAGAGAAAACTTTGTCTATAGATTTGAGTCTCGTTGCAGGCTCATGATTGACGAATGGAATACTATGTTCTTGATTGTTTTTTTTATTTCATCTATACTGATGACTTCTGACGTACGGTGGGGCAGTAATACATAGTACGTAAAGATTACTCACTTCTTTTAGTCACAGGCAGTCAGTGATGGCTCTGCAAGCTCCATTCAAGATTTGGGGTCAATATTTATCACCAAGATACTCAGCAGTGCAGAAGCATAAAGTCAGAGCTATGGTACAGAGAGATTTGGCATCTATCAATTCCCCAAATGCTTCTTCAGAATGATATTCCTTGCTCCAAATTTTGCATTTGTTTTGGCAGCATATTCTTTGTATGAAAAAAGAATGGTCTACAATGACGCCAAGGTAGGTTGGCTCGTTAACACCTGACCCTCAGTTTTTGATCTGCTCTTTGTTCTTAAGGTGGAATACACTAAGTTTGAGTCTTTCTGGATCGGGACAGAGATGATTTATAGCACAGTATAGGAGTTAAACTTGCCAGATCATCACTGAGTCCGTTTTGGCACACTGAGGAGTGATTATTACTTTAGAGATTATTGTTCAATTCAATGTTTTTCTACTCCATTCAAGTAGTGATACAAATTATGGCTCTAATTTAAATGTTCCAGCCTTATTATTTGAACAAATCATCATTACAAATGCAAATGCATTTGTATTGTTAGTATTAGCATGTTTTACCAACACTTTAGGGGTATTATCCCAATTACATCAGTTTCAGATATTTTCTCATACACATTCCTTATACCATGGATGTGTTTAAAGATTTACATTGATCTAAATCTCCCTGGAACGAACAGTAGCGTTAGTTTTTAAGCCCAACAATCATGACAATAGAGGAATGTGTACCCGTTTTCTGAAGCTTTACCCATGTCAACGTCCTTTACATATGTATGCATGTTGAGAGGAATCCTTGTCTTTTTTTTAGACATCTTTTTTTAACTGAGTATTTAAGGCATCAGTTTTTAACCATCGGAGTCACTGACACTATCGCTGTAGCAGAAAATACCCTAAGGACAACATCAAAGACTACGTAAGCTGATATGCCTGCTCTCTATAGTCCGGGACTTTTATTGTATGCCCCACCCTGGTTGTCTCTATTCAGCAGATGTGTGCAAACCTCATGACATATTACGTAATGACATTTAGACATAGAAAACATCTCCCACTTTAGTAAGCCTTTCTATCCTTACTGGTTGTGTTGTCCTTTTCTTGGCCTGATCAGGAATGATAGCTCAGTCGATAGAGCGGGGGTTTCGGATTCCGGTGAGCTGGATTTGATTCCCAAATCCTCATTATATCCTCATTACCAGGAATGTCAGTCCTCTGGTTGTTTGCTTTCTTAGCAATCAGGTAAAAAAACCGCCATATCATAAGGCTTAAGATCCCAAGTTTCCATACTTTCATCCTTCTGATTTCTTGACAGTTATCAGATTAAAAGTGACGTCATAAGTTCCCTGTGATTAAACTTCTGACACTTATTAATAGTATTAAAGTTTCAACAGAAACTTGTCGAACTCACAGCCTTGGCATCTTTTGGCTACAGCCTCAACACAGACACAACCTTGGAAGATGGACATGCATGGGTGATTATGTATTATTTGACAAGAGAGATCCATTTGTTAACCATTCATATTCACTCGAAGAAAGTGATCTAAATATGCAGCCAAAAGCCTTAGCCAATTACTTTAATTGAGTACTAGTATAGGAGGTCCCTGAAATAGAAAAAAATATCTGTACAAGCCTAAAGTAAAGACCCACTTTATGATCAAAGCTTTAATCAGGGACTGTGCCTGAAGAGTAGTGTTGTCCATTTTATTATATCATCAGTGCTATACCTACTGTAGCAAAAAATGGTATGTACCCAGCAGCGATGAATCATCCAAACCATGTTATGCCTTTTTTTATCTGCAAATCATTTAAATTTCTCTTTGAAGCTGCTCTTTCTTAAATGATAAAGTTTAAATACCATTCTCATTTTAAAAATTGGTAGACAATATACGTACAAGGATAAATTATTATTTTTTTTGGGGGGGGATAGGAGAAATGAAGCGGTGTCCTTCAATTTACCTTTGCAAGTATGCATGTAGGTATATTATTAAACAAATGGTACTGTACAATTAAAAGTGGATTATTTTCCTCAAGATTTATTAAGGGAAAAATATATCGTTGCTAAGGTAAATAGTGTTGCTAGGCAATGAAATCGTGTCAGTACATAATGGTAAACTTCGGAATGTTGTTTGCCTATGGATAACAAACTATCATCTGTTAATTTTCTTAATATTTTTACATTAAGGCACAACTTCATCAACACATTTGGCCGAGATGAAGAGTGGTAACATAGCCGTTGCTAGGGAATATTGTTTCTGGGCAACACATTTGACTCCATGGAAGCTATAAAATAGTCATTTTGTTGAATGATTACTGCAAACGAGGTTATAGACATTATAATAATTGTGTTAGTAGGCCTATTATTTCTCATAATTGATTGTTTTTCCACAGATTTGTCCAGGGAAAAGAGGGTTAACATAGTCGTTGCTATGGAAAATAGTCGTTGCTAGGCAACAAATTGGTATCCATGGGTAATGTAAAATGGTCATTTTGTTGTTGTTCTATTGAAGACAATATGATTGATCAGGTATTTTACACTCAATCAACTTTTTCACCACAAAATAGTATAAAGTATGTGACTTGTACGCACGTGTATCAATGTAGTCAAACTGAACAATAACAATACAATAACTGAACAAAACTGGCAATTTGTACGATGTGAAGGGGTATGTCAGGTAGAGCTTAGCGAATTTATTTGAGGTTCGCAATAGCTAAAATGGGGGTTTTCAGTTCTTTTTATTGTTTTCCAATAATACTTTATATAATTTCATTGGAGTAACTTATTTGGTTTAATTCAACCTAGTTAAAAAGTTAAAAGTTAGGCTTGAAATAGAAAAATAAGTGGTTTACTTAAGGAGCTAAATGGTTGCTAAGGAAAGTTATGTTGCTAGGCAACAATTTCTGAGAAAATGGTCATAAAATTCATGCTAAGTTGTTTTTCAGTAATTCTTCTTACAATATATAGTAGATCTAGCCTTTGAAAATAAGAAAAAATACCTGATAATCTAAATTAATAAGTAAAAAATCAATATTCATGATAGATATTCCAGAAGTATCTAAAATGGGCGTGGCTTATTCAAGGCTAGTTTCCATGGTGATGCTACACATTACGACATTTTTTATGCCCAATTCCGAAAAATTCAGAAAATTTACTTTAATTTGATGTACGATTTTGCTTTGATCCAGCCGGGGGGATTAAAGTCAAGAAATAAGGCACTTTTTGGCTTCTGGCCGCTCACCTAATGAGAGTGGGGTACATAAGCAGTGGCGTATTGATGGGAGGGGGCTCTGGGTCTCTTGCCCCCCCCCCATTCTTCACAACCGAGAAAAAAAAGAGAAAATGAAAGAAATGGAAAGAGAAAACGGTGAAATATGATATCATTTTCTGAATATTATGTCAAAATCTATCATAAAATTGGATTTTCGTTTTAAAAATGTCAAAATTTGCTCGTTCGCTTCGCTCATTCGCAGCTTCTTATAATACGACATATTTAGCCCCCTAAACATTTTTGGCTCATTAGTTATTACACCACTGTATGTAAGTCTTTTTTTTTGTTTTAAAATACTGCCCTTCCGAAAGAATATGTGCCAATTTTTCCCCCTGTACCCCCCTCCCATTCAACTTCGCTCTGCCGCCCCTGTCAAAAGGATATTTAACAGATCTATACCCAACTTGGCAAGATGTATGTTTACGTATATAAAAGAAATATTCAAAACTAATTCGTAATCAATATGTCGTGAAGCGCGGTGACAAGTGATTTCAAAAGCTCAACCACTTTATGATATATTTAGTTCAAATTCAAGACTCTGATTTCAATCATTGATCACAGTGTAAGTAATCTAGAAGCTACACACCCTATAGGTGTTGAATTACTGTTACTTGATGGTGCCAAGAAACTGCAAAATTTCCGGGTATCATTATTGGTAACATGAGTAATGTTATGGGTCTCTTGTGGAAACTATAGAAATCTGGCAATTTACAAACTATTTAATTCATCATATCTTTAATTATTTATCTATATATTTATTTATTTATTCATTCGTGAAGTCATGTATTCATCCATTTATTCACTTTTTTATTCATATATTCATTTATTAATCAATTTATTCATTTATTTATTCATTGTCTATTTATTCATCCATACAGTTACTTTTTTTTATTTTTTATTCATTTATCAATTAATCAATTAATTTATTTATCTATTCATTGTATATTCATTCTTCCATTCATTTATTTATCAGTTAAGTTTTAACTCACTTCTTATAATTTCACGATTTTGCTTCTGTTTTCATCGGCTGTCAGTGGAATATTTATTGGTAAATGATTTTGCTCGAAACCCTTCAAAAGACCTTATAATAACACATTTTCTTTTGTTAATACAAAGAACGGAAATGTCATAGGTATCCAAAAAACAGTCTTTATCTATTATCATTAATCTTCAGTGGCCGAGAAACTTTTATGAAAGTAGTTGTGGGGGGCGAATACGAACAAAATAAAACATTGTGTTCATGTTTACTAAAACAAAAAAAGTGGAAACTAAAGCTGCTCCCAGTTCCGCAACACCTAATCGATTTTGGAACAATACATATGATAAAACCGAATAGTAAAAAGGTACATATTTTACATAGTATTTAAAGCTTTTTGTTCATTTAACATTTAACCCGTTTGAATATCAATACTGGTGCTTTTACAAAAGCGGGATTCAATAGTTAGTGAGTCACTCACTTTATAAATAATTGCTTAGTTCAAGGTTTGTCAATGACAGTGTCGATCACGGATTATGATTGTTGCGCAGCCAAGAATAGTGTTTAAAGTATTGCTACCTGCATAATAAAGAATGAATATGTGAAAAGGAGTAAATAAAAACATCAAAGAACATCATAATCGCGAATCTCAAAGTACTCAAATTACAAGTGATATTGATATTAAATGATTTACTAGCGTCAAAAAAGGATTATTAAGTACATGTACGATTCTGCCTCAGAATTTTTTTGCTATCCTTTCAGCGTTTATTTCCTAAATATTTGACAGAAAAAAAAATGTCATCCGTGCATGTTCGCGTGAAAACATTTCATCGTTACTTGCATCATACTCTGGAAATTCAAGGGGATCATGATTTTGCTTGAAGTAATATTTCTGTGTAGGCTTAATCTCAGAGAGCGCATGGACAATCCAAATACCCAGAATAATACCACAGAAATACCTTTATTTTTATTACTCCATTTTCTTTTATTAAATGGTAATGAAAGTAATGGTAAAGACATCGAAGCCCCAATTTGCCTCAATCACCATTAAAGTTCAAATTTCTTGAATGATCACAAGTAATTACGAGGAAAGCATTGTAAAGAAATTTCTTTAAAGTGCATTTTCATATTATATCAAAGCAATATGAAGTGGAAAATTGTGAAACGGCATTTTACCCTGAACGAATGTTAATTTCTGCAACAGAAGAACAGGGATTCTATTACCATGATTACTCAACCCATCCTCCTCACCAGAACAAACTACGCTAAATTTACACGCATGATCGCTGAAAATATATCCAGCATTAGTTTTGACTACTTGATAAGATTTTTTTTCTCTGATTTTCGTAGACGGTTACCAAAACGACGACCCCCAAGAGCGCTTTCCGAACTTTGCTAGTCATAAATTGGATCTCGCGCGCTCTGCACGTACTTCAGCCTTACACAGGATCTCTATGCTCCTTCATGTTTTCCGGAGTTTGAAAAGTTTTTACCCTCTTTTCTGTACTTCACTCTCTCACCCTCTCTGCAAACAATTTGAAGTGTAATTTCTCAGAGCGCATGTCGTTTTTCTCCCCCTTCTTTAATACTATTTAGCACGGGACGGATCTTATAGGGCTTTTGTCTCATTCATGACTCAACTCATCTGTTTGATGTATAAGTTTTTCGGATTAATTCACCCTACTAACTAGGAATATCGGTCAACCCCTGAGAGAAATTGGGCCAATTCGGATGTTTTTCTGCAACTGTTATTGATGGAAGGAGATGTAGAATGTACATCGGTTTGGAAGATATTCGTGATAGGATATTAATTGGAGAAGTTCGATTTTTCATTGCACCGACTGAATTCCTGATAATTGATAGCATAACAATTAATAGACAGAGTGATACGATATGACAATGTACCGTTCAGATTTTTCTGCTAAAAGTTCAACTCGAATTAATAAATTAATTATCTTAAATAAACAATAACAACCACTGAAAGTGACGAATTTGTTAAGCGGTGATGGAGATATGATATCGATACTGCCGTCTGTTGAGTTTACTCAGATTGGATTCTTATATTAATACAAGAAGACAAAGTCAGAGAAATTTCAGGAAAACTGCCCTAGCAGTCAGAGGTAGAGGTTCATTAAGATTGAGTATCGTGATTGGATTTTAAAACTTTGAAGTCATGAAGGATTTCAGGACACCACACATTTGCATATTACAGACGATATTTCTTGGACTCGTTTTGGCGGGAACTGTCTATTCACAAAACATTCCACGTCTCGGGACCTGGGGTAGGAGTCAGATTAATCTGGTCAATAATGGATATTCTGGAATCTTAGCAGCCATCGATCCCAGCATAGCCCCAAATGACACTTTAATTCAAACTTTCAAGGTAAGATTACTTAATTTATTTTTTTGGGGGGTCTCATTTCATATTTAAAAGTTTATATCAGAAGCGCGTTGGTGCGTTTTGAATAATAAACAAATGGCTTAAAAAAAACCTTATACCAATACTATCAAATCATGTAATAATTTATCATTGTCACATTTTCCCTAATCTTGTAATATACAATAAAAATGCTGCGCAAGTTTATTCTTTTATTTTTTTTCAATTCAATCATCACGACATTATAAAACATGTGCATTGTTTTGCTCCATAATGTAGGCCCCTATCTGCCAACTGCCCAAACTCATCTTCCTGGATGTAAATGATACTGTTGAAGAGGTATTGCAAGAAAGCTATCAAGCAAGTAATTTGCTATCTGCCATAGAAATTTAATTCTTTTAAAACTAACGTGCAATCAAAGAAGTCTGCGGAGGTGTATATATATAATGTAGATTTCAATTACACCAATACATAAAAAGATAGTATGGGATCATTTAGATTTAATGCAGTTAATGCTTCTGACTGTTGATTCTAAACATTGATTTCCCCCCTTTTTTTATGAAAGACAAACCCTCCCATTTTTCATGGGTATATATCTTCCCGAAAGTTTAGAAAAATAGTTACCGACCAGATTTACCAGGAGAAATAAAAGGAGTTGATCATACACCCGTGTTTCAAAAATAATATTTAACATTGTATCCTCTCCTTCCCTTTTTTCTTATTATGAATCATGATATAACCCGCTTATACATCAGTATTATATTTTTTTTTAGAATATTGAGGATAATGCTTGACCTTATTTAGATGACTGTTTCTCCCCATTAAGCAAGTTATATTCCCTCATTTTGTTCTAACTCAATTTGTGTTTGGCCTTTTTATGAATAATTTCAATATTTCCTTTGTTTTATTCAGTCCGCTCGGATTAAGATCATCCCATTGTTTTCACAGTAGGGTCCTCGTTAATCATTCGGAGGACTTATTAAGGAGAATACCCTATGTTTGTCATTCGCAAATATTTAGATTGGCTGGATTTGAAATAAATTAAATGCTTTTGAGAGGGTAAAGGGGACTAACTGGAAAAAGAAAAGAAATACTTCACTGAAAGAAGAAATTCGTGATAACGTTAGACACAAACAAGATATTATATCGCTTGAAGAACGGTAATACAAAGTGACCTATAAATTTCGTTGACGTCGAAATGTTGCTAATGATAAACAAATGCACACTGATGTAGCAGATGTTGTACTGTAGAAATAGTGACATTTATTGAAAATGAAAGAAAAAGAGGCAGGAAAATAAGGATGAAAATAGGCAAACTAAAACCATGCCATCACCATGCCGTCTGAGATTAGTATAGATAATACAATTTAGGACAAGAAAAGGCTTTTGAAAACCTGCCAATTCAGATTGCTAAAAGTTGACTAAAATATCCTCTTGTATTAATCATCTTTTAAAAACTTGTATTCTTTCCAATAAATCTTATAATCGTTATAATCGGGTACGATGAAGTACTTTTAGCTGTTCCGTGGATTCGAGCTATTCATAGTAGATGTGTACAAAATCTTCTGATGAACTTGTGCAATCACTCCAATATGTTGTCGTTATAGGGTGTCTTTAAAAAAAGACAACTTTTTTTACATGGCCCCTGACAGTTGCTTTTACCCCCTATTTATAAAGGCTTTCACAATTGCAAGTATAATAATATTGTCACGTAATTCATTAGTAACTAAACTAGAATAAACTGAATCCGAATTGTGATATAAAATGTGCAAATTAAAAGCATTTTGATGTTTGGAATCTGACAGTAATGAGAGTCCAAAAGTACTTTATACAAACACGTCATTTTAGAACGTCAATATTGTGATAAACAATCATGCTTAACCACTACTATTCTAATTTTAGTTATTTAAATTTAAGCTATTCTAGATTTATAAAGTGTTTTCATGAGACAGAGGTCTTGGTTTCTTAATTCGCTGCTATAAAGGTGAAAGGTTTCTTTTTTGTGCCAAAAATTTCATAAACAATTCATTAACAAGTCATTAACAATTCCTTTAGTTTAAACTAATTTAAAAAATTCCCGGGCCCCGGGTTGATGCCGGGATGCCTCTTAAAGCATAACTGATTTCTTTATGCATGCGTGCATGGGTGTGAATACTAGTGTTGAAATATGATATGGATCAGAAAGTAGAACAGGCGTTCACCCCAGCTCTCATCACACGTGTAAATGGTTGAAGCCTTCCTTGTAGTATTATAAAATTAACCGGGGGGGGGGTCAACTGTCGATCAACTTCATGAACTAATTTCGAAATATCCGGCTTCGTGTTACTCCTAATCAAGTATAACTGTAAAGAAAGAAAATCGAAATATTGATGAATTGACTAGTGAAAGAGATCCCCAAAGTGTTATATTAGTACCTCAGCATGGGATCTCAATCTTCCGTCCTGGATGCTTTTCTTATGGACATTTATATCCAGAGCATGCATGAAATGATCTTACCAACGCGTTTGAATTATGGTAAAATATCGAACGATACTTTAGTTTCTTTTATGAAGTAACAGGATTCACATATATTTTTGTTAGGTTAGTGTGTTACTATGGTAATACATGATTTCAAGAAGACAAACAGATGCTCTTCTCCACTCTCGTCCATTATTTTCATATTCGTGTTCTATCGATATGGAAATAAATATTTTTTTATCATGAAAGTTCCTCTGTGATGTTGGTATTATTGTTCACAACATACAAAGAAAACTCGAAGAGTTATCTCGAGATTTTCGGGTACACTCTGCAGCCTTCCTCAGTGTGTTGTGAACAAAAGTTCAAAATTTCCTTATAAATATGTATTTGGTTGTTTTTGTTGTTATTTCTTTTCATCACTTTTCTGTTTTATTTCTAGAATATATTAACAAGTGCTTCATCATTTCTTTTTAACGCAACGAATCGACGAGCGTTCTTTCGAGATATATCCATTCTCATCCCCAAGAGCTGGCCTCATCAACCAACCCACAAATTCGCCCCACATACTGCACAGTTCAGTACAGCAAATCTCTATGTTAGGTGAGATTTATTATTTATTTCTCAATAATAGTAATAATTATAATAATCAACTTAATTCACATTAGCTTAATGATTTTGGAATGTTATTTATCTACTTTTTTTGCAAAAATTAACAATTCAAAATATTTGTTGCAAAGATTGACAAGTCAATGTATTTGATTCATGATCAATACTGTCAACAAATTTGTTTTACTGCAAACCTGTTTATGAGGCTGCTAGTCACAAAACTACTGTGAAAGTTTATTAAACTCCGATTCCGGTCTTAATACCAAAGAGGAGGTTTCCCAAACCACCAACATTAGCACAGATTCCACTTTTAGACGACCTTTAAAAACTATAAGTATGATTTTACCATATTTCTTTCCATAACCCCCTTTTATATCCAAGCCCGTACTTTATTCCAAAGACTAGTCTTAATATATTCCTTCAGACATGAAACACAATTGTCTATCACCTCCTCATATTATCAAGAATTAGCTAAATCCCAGATAATTTGAATATATCCGCTTTCTGTGGTTGGTAAATCGGTCATTGATAGACGTGTAGTGATTATGTGTAATAAGATCAATTAATCGCGTTTCATCAACGTTAAAGGTTACCCCCAAATGCTAGGTAATTTCAATTAATAAATAGAATCTAGAAACACATTTAGAATTAGAATGCAACCTATAGTTGTCGTTTTCTCATTCGTTTCAGTGGCAAAGAGAACATAATAAAAATATCCGTGATGAAAAGATCTATGAAAAGACCCATTTTTCGGAGACAAAATATTAATGTTAGAAACAATTATGAAACAAGGAATGTTTCTGCAAGACTAAGGATTATTGGTGATGAATATTTCGCTTCTTTATTTGATTTAAAAAGGCGATATATTTTTTTACAGAGAAGAGAGATGCAATAATTTTGTCCTAAATTGATTGAATTTTGGCATCAATTAGTGCATTTTATGCTGTATGTATTTGTGTATTTTTTCATTCATTCATTTATTATAAAGGTATAGGGAGACAGGGACTGGAAAACTTGACAAGCAAAACAAAAAATGATAAATTAAAATAATCACCCAAAAAGTAAGGTTCTTTCCACCAAAATGAATTTGACAACCAAGCAAAAAAAAAAAGAAGAAAAAAGGCTTCATGGGGACATTTGATAATATGCCCCCGTACTATTTTGGATAGGGGGACGCGTCCCCCTGTCCACCCCCAGGTATTTCCGCCCATGGGGAGTGTACGTGATGGGTGGATGGGTTGTGAATAAATTCGTTGGTACATGTAGGTATGGGTGTGGGTGGGTGTTTTACAGTAGAGGATGGGGCGGATTTGTTTGTAAATGTTTTTAACATTATGCCGATCGTATTCATCTCTCTTCCATTGTGAATTTCCATAATATTTGACTTTGTTATAGGTTTTAGCTTAAACTACGATTTACGGTCTCATTATTTAGGGAAGAGAAACAAAAAAATAATGATTTGATGTTTATCTATTTTATTTTATTCAGTCCTTTTGTTTATATCTAGCGGAGGAAGTGATGATCTTCCGTTTTAAGGATTCTGATAAATCCATAAATCATCAAATTAACCAATCATCTTAACTGTCTTTTGGTATAACATAATGACCACAGACCAACTGAGAGTAACCCGGACATACCCCCTCAGCCTTTCGTTCGTCAGCCAGGACGATGTGGGATTCCTGGTGAATACATGCATCTTACAACTGATTTCATTATGGATAAAGACAGACCTCAATGGGGTGATCCTGGTAAGTGATTCATCCTTACATTGATCATCCTTGAAATCCTGAAACCCCTCCAAGGTAAAGAGAAGAAAGGAAGCATATTGGGGTCCAGATGAAGGAGGCTCAGTCCGATGCCGTCATACTAATTTTCTGAATTGATAACACTGAGTACATTCGATTACATTAGGATTGTACTGTATATTGAATGATGTTTTGACAATGCTTTAATAGGTTATTGTTTTTACAGGAAAACAAAAGTCTTCCCATCACATGAAAACAAATCGCCATAAGATGGGGGTTCGTTTTGTACACGGATTTGGAAAAAAATAAGTGGGGGCTGAAGCCCATCCACCCAACCCCCTCCGTATCCGCGGCCTATGCGTTCCATTATCTCGGCATCTCGTCAATTCTTGGTTGATAAAACAAACATAAGTCTGATTTGGGCAATAGCTACCTTGAGGGTCCCGCCTTAAAAGTTTATATACTGCGGCAAACCACAATGGCGAATGATACATTTAGGATTGAGCTCCTCATTTCCCTATCCATCCCTTCCTTGAAAACCACTATAACGCCTTTCATCCTTGGTAATGAATCCACAGTGACACATCTTTCATGCTTGTCCATCCTCTAGATATTGTCCAAAAATAATCTATTCCAACTTACTATTTTGCCACTACTATTTTGCGAATTTCAAATCCTCACCGTTTAAAATATGGACTATATCGGTTTAATAGCTTCTGAATATGCAAGGCCGCAATCTTTTTTTTTTAGTCTCAACTTCATCATTCTCCCCCCCCCTTATTTTAAGGGGAAATTGGGAGTTGGGTCTACTGCCTGCTCCAGAATTTGACCAAAAAAAAGTTGGACAAAAGCTGTGAAGCAACATGTGGGATTGGGGTCATGTTTCTCAAGTTGTACGCTCAAAGACAGATTGTTCAAGAAGGGTCAACGAATGGGGGAATCTTAATTGAGGACAGTTATGAATAAGCATTGTGACATCATCATTACTATGACATCACGGAACTGACCTATTAGAGTATAAACCGTAAGATCAAACACTCATACAGCGATCTTTTGATCGACCAATGTTCTGTTCTGTGAAGAACAGCTACACCTAACATTTTGATGAATTTAGCCATGGAATCCATGTAATCCTTGTGCGTAGTCTCTAAGCTAATTTTAAGTATGCTTCAATTCTGTACCTCTGAATGAAGCCATTCGAACCAATATTGATATTTGTATGGACTTCAATATCTCTTTCTCATAATATATATGTCCGAAAACAACGGAGAAGAGTACCGCAACTTTCGATATCACGATAATGTATCTATGATTTCATGATTTTGTCACCGATAGTGGTACTGACGAAGCAATGTTTTCAAAGAAAGTATGCCCAAGAGTTTAAATGATAAAGTTGATCATCTATAATATTGCTCTCGCATTTCACCTTCAAGAAGAAATGGAAGAGAAGAGAAGAGAAACTGTGACATCTACAAACCAGACCCAATCATTTATATTAAATAAAGACTTTGATATCATTGGCATTACAGAAACTATTTTTATTGTAGTCTTCTTCAGTATAATCGTCGTCACCCCATGAGTCTAATGTCTTATGACGTAAACATCATGTCGGCGAAAATGTAGAGTCAAGTTTCTTTGTTGCTATGACGACACGACCGTGTGGTCATGAACTTTCTGATGTTCCCTGAACGGGAGTATAGTGTCATTGCTAAATGTTCTGATGATAGACTTGTGTCATACTCTAGTAAGAGTCTGACTGTTTCTGTGACGATCTGTTTGTCATGATGTTTCTGAGAAATCTGATTTTGGATACCTTCCTTTTCATTCCAACCAAAATAAATCATTCCCTCTTTCCATGCTCTGTTTTGATAATTGCTTAGCGTCTCATAAGGCATGTTAAAAACGCTTACATAGTGAGTCTTACCATACAAAAAATGAATTTTGAAAGCAAACTAAATCACTCACTAACACACACACACACCTCACCCATATTCACAACGTCTCACACAACTCACCCTTCCTTTCCTTGTTTTTTTTAAATTTGGCAATAAGTCACGATTGACTATTTTTTGCCACACACTGTATGAAAAGTAGGGTAACAATTTTCTTTAGTATTATTATTTTTATTATTTTTATTTCTTTTATATTCATTCTTTTTTTTTCTATGAAAGAAAACATCATTAAAATACATACGAAACAAAAAAAATGAGGAATACGATATCAGCAAACAATATGGGATTACTTCCCGAAAACAATAAAGTTGTTGATCGCAGATCTATGAGATATTATATAAAAGAAAAACATTCTAACAAAAATTGATAACATTTTAACAAGTTTTGGGATGCTTTGAATTATCAGTGTACCAAGCATCATTTGTGATAAATTCAGCAATTTTTTAATAAATAAGTTGCAATTCCAATAATCTCAGTAGACTAAGATATATTTTCTGGGGTTATATTGACCCGTTAAGTACAGACAGAGAGATGGGTTTATGTGATCAAGAAGTGATAAGATATGAAAAAACTGATTTGAAATGATGGAAAGAGAGACAATCAAAGAAAGAAGAGCCCCCTCCCACACCCGTACCAGAGTTACGGGGTTACGACTGTCCCGTCGAAGGATTCAGATCCATCAACATGTTGAGGTTTGATCTTTCCAGGGGACAAACGCCTTTAAAGTGATTGGTTAACATTGGTTTGACTTTTAAAAAATCTGAGCTAGGAGGTCACACTTGCCACCTGTGTCTGTGATATGTTACAAAAATGAAGCCCAGAAAAAATTGCGTTCGAAAATAATTATTTAGTGCTTCAAAAATTGAAATATAAAGTGACTGGAAACACCATCTTAATTTCATCCCATACCCTTACGTGTAATATTTAGGCGTCTATAAGACGCCTATTTACAAAATCGGGGTTTGCCTTGTAGTTTAAGCTTTTCATTCTCAATAATGGTTGTTTTCAGGGTTTATTAGTTCTAATAGATGCACTTGTACACATGTTTCATCTTGGTTTGAATTTTTTTTAAATCGACTGCTCACAAAGTTAAACAATACCTTTAACCTACCTAACCATGGAAAATAAAAAGGGGCCCTTGTAGGAGGAAGCCTTTCCTCTTCCTTGTGATCCTCAGTTAGTCGATTGAAACTTGTATGTTAAGAGAAAGAGCCTTCAAACATGAAGTCCAGCAAATACAAAAAGGAGAAGTGTTAATACACTTGGATGTTAATTTTATTATTTTCATTTTGTTTCTATAATTTTTTTTTCTTACTATCAAATTATCAGATTACCCGTAGTCTATTCCCATTCTTAAATTTTGTTCTTATGTTACTATTCAGGTAAAGTGGTTGTTCATGAATGGGGTCATCTTAGATGGGGGCTCTTCGACGAGTACCCCACCCTCCCAACCGATCCAAACTTCTACATCAACAGTCATGGTCGTCTAGAAGGTAACAAGTGTTCTGAATCAATAGTCGGAGTAGCAATGCCTTTAAGATCATCTACCGAATCTGCTACTCGAGGAGATCTGCAGGTGCCTGGGCAATCAAGAGTTAATTGTCAGGTCCAAGAAGGGGAACTCCCTCCTTCCCAATGCCGCTTCCGACCTAGCAACATCGAAAGACAAACTGCATCCGGGTCATTGATGTATAGCACCCAAATCCCATCTGTAAGTAGTTTATCTGTAACTGGACTGTTGACGACAACTAAAGACAAGATAATTGAGGATGCATTTTATTAGTGATGTGCATTCGACGAAGCCAGTGAAAACAAATCTTACCGTTCTTGTCATAAAAAGGCGATATTTTTCATACTGTTTATTTAATCTTTGGGTCCGTCCTCCAATTTCCCTGATGAAATTCTTTGATGACATTTGCAAAGCCGAAGTAAAACTCTGAAGAAAATAAGCCTTTTATTACCAAACCCATTTTTCTCACTTAATTTGTTGATCTAATGGTATATGTTGGTAGTAGAATCAACCTAAGATCATCTCAAAAAGTGCAAGCCATGAACTTCTTTCGGTTTAGCAGGCATTCAATCACATCTGACATTCGAGAAGATGGCTGGGCATGACGGAAATCCTCTACTGATATCTCAAGGTCAAGGATCATACAAATACTCGGAGAACATGGAAATACAAGGCTTCAGTTGAATGTCAAAATGCTCGCTTTCTGAGTATACCCGCTGTGTTGCAGTGTTAAATATCAAATGCATTTTCTCTTATCATCGGACATTAAAAATGTGGAAATGCATCTTACCATTCTAGCCTTTAGGGTAAAAGGTACACAGTACATTTCTAACAATACGCCTCAAACCAATACAAATATTTATTATAACCTGGAGTTATGTTTCTTGAATGATTTCGACATTATACAAGTGTAAATTTCATTTAGTTAGGCAAGTACGGTCTTAGCGGGGCAATGGGAGCTAATTTTCTTTTTCGTGCATGATTAGATGCAAAAATATAAAGGTTCACAATTATCTTCTTGGAAGTTCAAGAAAATGCCGTTCATCTTCAAACTGACCACAGTCATGATTTAATTGATACTGGCACACCATCACAAATTGTCCTTTTAATATCTATACTAATTACTAAACCATTTTTTGAAATGATTTTAATCAAATAATGCTATGCCTCTCAATCTTGTTTATTTAAACAGATCAAAAGCTTTTGTCACAGTGACCCGAACGGTGACCCATCGTCTCTCCATTCCTCTGAAGCTCCGACCGAACAGAACAGACAATGTCAAGGTCAAAGTTCATGGGATGTCATGCTCAAGTCACCTGACTTCCTTAACGATGTAAACCCACCTGTAACCGGCATGGTTGACACTACACCAACATTCACCCTGATTCGTCAGAAGTTAAGGACAGTCATAGTCATTGACCAATCAGCATCCATGAGTGTAAGTTGTAACATACGTCTCGGCTAGTGTCGTATGCACATAAAGTATCTATCCTAATAGATTAGTGGCACAAGACCTACAGATGAAATGATAATCCCACAATATGAGCCCCGTCATACGCAGTAGCTTTGGGAACTTATGCGACAGACGAACGATGTCCTTTGAAACAAATGTTGACTAATAAAAAAATGGCTGTGTCCTAATAAATTTAATGATCCCTCTTTTTAAACTTTTAAACGCAAGTTTGTCATGTTATGAAACTAACCCTTTTGCTCTTCACCCAGTAAAGCTAGGATTATTTGTCTTGGTAGGCAATACACTCCTACCACTGCGTCTTTTAGGCAGTAATGGAGAAATATATATATATTGTTGCCATACACTGTTTCTGCTATTTTACAAAACTGCTTTATGTGTGCCCCCTCCTTGTGCCTATGGCCGTTAGACCATTATGCATTCACGATCAAATTTCTTCCCCTCCCTCTCCCCCTCTCTCTCACACTCTCTCTCTTCTCTCTCTCTCTCTCTCTCTCTCTCTCTCTCTCTCCCCTCACTCTTTCTCTATCTCTTTCTGTTACCTATATCAAACAGGATGACGAGGTATGGCAGGATGTTGTTAGGATGACTCAACGTTTCATCAGCGAGTCTCCAGAGACTAGTCAGGTAGGCATTGCCTCCTATTCCGACCCTGGTCAAAAGCCCGTCATGAGATCCTATCTTCGAGATATGACACCCGAGGGTAAAGCACAGCTCCTTTCAATCGTCTCAAGTCTTCAGTCACCTCAAGCTAGCTCCCAGACCAATCCTGCACTGGCTCTCCGTCATGCCTACTATAAAGTGAGTGCCCCAGCTAACTTTGCACTGTTATGGTTCGGGTGTTGAAGAAACCCCAGGCCTAACCCAAGCCCTATGTTTCAAACAGTAACAATTTAATAAAAAGTAATTATTGCATCACCAGATTCCAAAACAAAATTTTGCTACCGTTTTCTGATATATACTATTGTTATTATTATTATTTGGTGAGGGGGGGGGGATGAAAATTCGACCGGAAGTCCTATGTAGCCCAAGTAAAATACTTGATGGGGGTTTGCAAAATATTGTGCTCCATACTGTCATACAGGATAGATAAAATATGGTATTTTGTCAGAATGAAATATATTCCCACGAAATCTTTCTATTATTTTATAGTCGAATTGAAATGGCATAACATTGTTAGCCACTTTTATGCATTTATGGAGGTCATGGAAAGTTTTATAATCCATATCAATAATCTTATTATGTTTCCTCTTCTTTTCAAGGTATTACTCAATAATACAGGGCAAGCAGAAAAGGGAGTTGGATCAAGCATCCTTCTCTTCAGTGGATGGCAAGGTAGTTTAACGAACGTTGGTAATCAAATCACCTTTCTACGAGGACAGGGAGTCGAAGTGAAAGCCTCCGAGTTTGGACCACCGTCTACCGGTCCACAGAGTATCAATATTTCGGGTATCCTAGAACCGAGTCGGCTTTATGGATACTTGCCCGGGTCAAACCCGGTTGAACCACCAGAACCCGTTTTCCGCGATCTCTCAAATGATCCTAGGCTGATTCAGGTTAGTTTTCACTGACAAAAAAATCTCTTATATCTCTAAACAATATACAAGCGTCTTGAGAGACGGACACGAGACTAATGACTCACAAAGACTATTCCTAGAACATGTAGAATTCAAATATTGCGCCACATATTGTCAAAATATATTCATATCTAGTCCAGACTAAGCTTTGGTTGAGGGGATTCACTTTCTCTATATTAGGCGTTCTCGTCAAAATTGTCGACCATGAAGTTAAATAGAATAGGTCGACATTTGGGTAATCGGACAAAAGAGAGATGTTACGAAGAAATAAAAAAGCAAGAATAATTATATAAAAATAGGTAATAAAACCTTCATAACAAAACCTTAACAGAATATTACTCCAATAGGTGTAAATTGTCATTTGATTAACTTAAACGATGTGAGCGTTTTATTTTATTGATTTGTTTCAGGATATCCCTATATAGCGTCATCTTCCACTGTTATCTAGGTTAGAAATAGTTTTTTTTTATTGACGATTAAATGAGTTGATATTAAATCAGTTAAATCCTGCTTGGTTGCAATTTTAGTTAGGTGACATTTTCACGCTATATTTCATCTAATACTAATATCCATTTTATTTTATTTCATTTATTTATTTCTGAAAGAATTGTAGAAGTACATGAAAAAGTGAACAGTTTGAAGACATGAATCTGGCTTGTTGATGTGGAATTTTGGAATTTGAATGTGGAATTTGAATGGTTTACTCTTGTCCACAGATTGTTCGACGAGACTTTGACAATGTGATGCCCCATCGTAACCTGACCACACCAGTATATATTGATGGTACTGTTGGTCGAATGACTACATTTCGTATCTCATGGGACCAAAATCCAGTGACTGTAGAGTTACGTAATCCAAGTGGTTATGTCTACACACTCAGGTCGACATCTGTCGCTGTAGTCGACACCGCTAGACAGAAGGCTGATTTTAGGCTCCCTGGTTTGATCGAGGTAAACGATGCATACTCAACTTGACTGTTGTGCTATGAGTTAATGTTTCTCCTTAAGATTCTAAAGAAATCAATTTAAAAGTATTTGGTATAATCTATGAAATCACATCGATCCAAATAGATCAATTTTGTAAACTAATTAAAACCATTTTTAGAAAGGTTAAGCATTAAGTTCTTGAAAGACAATCCGTCGTTTATGACGTATGAGAAATATAAAGGTATATTGATAATTCTTCTAATTGTAAGTGAATCATTCAATAAATTAAACTGATGAAACCAATGGCACTAGAATTATACCCCTCCCCTCCCATTGCACTGAGAACTTCTTATTTACGAAACTAAAGTTCGTAACAAAAAATGTCTAAGTAGTTTAAAAAAAAACCTTAACAGTTTCGGCCACTTTTTCCGCTTTAAGATTTAACATTTATACAATTGACATGAAATAACAAAACTATATGCTTAACCAATGAGTTTGTGTTACCTCTCATCTTTACGGAATACCTTTGTTTCGTTTTGTCCATCTCCATTTTAGAAAGGAGTGTGGTATGTGAGCATTAAGAATTTAGAGATGGAATATCAATCGGTAGAACTGGATGTATTTTCTGCCGCTGCTAATCCAACCCAAGTTCCAATCCAAGCAAGACCTCTCGTCATGCTTCCAGAGGTTGATGTTGATGTTGAACCTGTACTCATTCTAAATGGTGAAGTAAAGCAAGGAGAGATGCCAGTAGTAGGAGCAACTGTTACTATCTCTGTCGATCGTCCAAATTCATTTCCGATCCGGGTCACATTGAGGGATAACGGAATAGGTATGGGTTTTTTTTTAGCAATGATGTAAAATGTGTGGTTCAGGAAAGATTTTGTCCAGTGCAGAGATAAGCTAAAGGCCGACTCTTTAAAATGATAATTGGATCTTACCTTACGCCAAAACAT
The DNA here is from genome assembly GCF_018143015.1 of Lytechinus variegatus. NCBI lineage: Eukaryota > Metazoa > Echinodermata > Echinoidea > Temnopleuroida > Toxopneustidae > Lytechinus > Lytechinus variegatus. The sequence goes on along the minus strand of NC_054742.1, from coordinate 4,218,782 downwards.
TGATACATCGATCATAATAATGGAACATATCGAAAATTGGGAATTTGACAGTGAGCGACTTAAGATCGATAGATCCAGTGCCCTCGATCGTTCAACGAAGAGTCATCAATAGAATTTACCTCTGGAATAGTTAAGGTAGATCCACTGAAAGTCTAACGTAACAGTTGAATTATATTTGTAAGTCATTGAAGACGTGAAAATTGTTTTGACTTGTGTCTAGGTGCTGATGTTCGGAAGAATGATGGGCTATATTCAGCATACTTCACTGATTTCACCGAGGAAGGCAGCTATAAATTGGACATGAGCGTTGTGGGTGACAATACAGCTTCCAAACAACAACAGCCCTGGATGGCCAGTGGGGTTCAGCCAGCTAATTGGGGTTAGTGGTCCTGATGTTTGTCATTATAAAATCGGACATGACTTGACCATCATTAATGTTTGTTCCTATTATTTTATGGAAGTTAATTATCACATTCGTAAAGATATTGTGTGGGCTATTGCGTACTATGTCTCTCGATTAACGGGCTTATGTATCTTTGTATATTCTTTGAATTCTTATTTTCTATTTGATATAAGGTTTGAATACATTTTGATTGCTCTGATTTATAGATATTTTAATGCTGGTTTTATGATAGAAATTTGTCATTGTTACAAACAAAATGTAGGCCCACAAGGCAGCCACTGAAGACACACTAGATACTTTGGACATCTTGCCAAGTTCACCAACACATCCAATAGAGCTTCTAGGCCGATACAGTGTGAAGTATATACAGGAACTCAAGGCCCCTGATATTTGATGTTTATATTCAATTCAATTCAAGACTTTATTCCAGACAAAGCTGCATAAGCAGATGTCCATATAAACAATCATCACAGTATACATCAAGATTGACATACAGAGATAAGACGAGATTAGATAAAGAACAGATAATTATGTATAGAGAGTAGAACAACGTATAATATTCACACTAAAATGATACTAGAAATAAACAATTAATACACTAAAGAAAATGACAGCAAAGTACAATGAAAATATTTATGAATGGCAAAATTAGTAACTTGTTTGATCAAAAGACAAATATACGTAACTTTTCTGCCATTAAATTGTATACTCTTTCATTAAATTGTTATACCGATGCTTCCACAACTCTGATGCACCTCGCACAACTTAGCAATAGGATTTTCAGAAATGTCAATACGTACCAACCAGTTGTATCAATATGGGCCAACAAGAATGCCAATACTGTTCGAACGATCCGTTTCTTATCAGTCGAATGCCAGCCGGATAATATTCGAGGATACAGACTTTTCACCAGTGATTTTGATATACTTACAAATCATTATCAAGAATAATGAAAAAACACAAAGGCGTCTTCGAGATGTTTTGTGAAGATAAATGACACTATATAAATGATCATCGTCGTAGGTCGTAAAACTAATCAGAGAGGCGAATCTCCTGATGTTCATAATAATAATGATAATATGCAACATTATAGCGCTTAATACAAATGTTTCTAAGCGCTGCACACTATTACCCTGGCTTTAGCCCAGCTACCCTGATCGGGCGTGTCGAGCATTCAATGAATTCCTTCCTACCGGGTACCCATTTACTACACCTGGGTCGAGGTGGCAAATGTAGATAAACGCCATTGCCAAAGGACGCTAGTGCTGCGGTGGGATTTGAACCCCTGACCTTGTGGTTCAAACTCAATGTTCATTGCCTTATGTCAATAGACATCGCATTAACACCATGTTAAAACACACTAAACTTAAACCCAGTAGATCAAATTAATTTGAAATAAGAAGGTCTACATTTCTAATTGAAAACTCTTGCATCCTTTTCTAGTCCACAAATCAAAATCACCGATAAACACTATGTTCTTCTCAATCCATTTTGTTTCCTAAAGACGCTGTAGAGCAGCCTCTTGCTATCGTTACCATGGATCCATTCATGAGAGCTCCACCAGAGGCACAAGTAGAGGTAACTGGTAATGTAGCAGCATTGATGAGTAGAGATAATTTCCCACCAGCACGAATTAAAGATCTTGAGGTACTTGGTTATGATACCAACGCAGGTACAGCGAGGCTTCGTTGGACGGCAATGGGAAATAACTACGATGCAGGGATAGGTATGAGATTTTTTTAAAAAGATTTAACTATACTATATGTCAGTTTAGTTTACTCCAACGATGTTGTAGGACGAAGCCTGTTCATCGATCAAAGTAGAAATATCTATTGCTGCTCTCCTTCAGACAAAAACTAACTTACTCTATTCTAACCTAATCCACGCCTTCTAAGATTCAGCGATAAAATTTAGGTCATAATGACATTATCTGTCACCTTATCCCTCAAACTGATCTCAGGCCGACATTGTTTCATTAGAACAATGATCAGTGATACCATTATTTTAAATGTGGAAATCACCTGGTAACAATTTCACAAATCATTTAGCAATTAAGTTCCTTAATTCATTCTTTAAATACTTGTCTAATGAGCATATATATTTGATATGAATGCAAATTTGCTGTTTTGATTGATTGAAGCTCTCTAAATGAAAAGGAATTATTTGGCATAAAAAACAGCTGGTTTCAATTCTATTAAAAGTTTATTTTCTTACAATTGACTTTACACAGGTAACATCCAATTTAATATAATATAAACAGATCAGTAATATAGTAATATAATATAATTCATGTACATGGAAGAAGGCGTGGAAAACCCAGAAAGCAGAAAGTGCTTGTGTTGGGATAGGCCTGTAAGAATATATATCTAAACCAATTGGTGATAAACACACAAACGATTTGACATGAACCGGATGATGGTCGATTCTGAACCCAAATAACTTTTGTTCTCCAGATTATTTCATTAATATAGTAGTTCATACACTTGAAATTCAGTTCATTAAGTTTTGAAATTTCGAACGTAAAGCGGAATGTGATAAATTGCAAACTGATTAGGTATTTACCCTATAGCGCATGCAGTCTTAATATATTAACCACTTGTCTAATTTCATGTTTATATCTTTTAGCTGCAGAATACGAGATCCGATACAGTAACAGTGCTAGCTCATTAGCTCAATCCTACTACTCAGGTGTCGTTTTTCCTCAAGCTCTCGTCCTTGATGGTAACCTAATGGCTCCTAAACTGAGTTATCAAACTGAGATCATGACAGTCCGTATTCCACAGAATGTCTGTAATCCTGTATGTGGAATCCGTCTCTTAGCCATTGACCAAGCTGGAAATAGAGGAGATCCATCAAACATGGTGACGGTCGTTGGAACTACAGGACCTCCAACTACTCAACAGACTGTTACCTCTTTCCTTGATTTCACGGCCGGAACCGGTGTCGATGGTGGTGTTGGAGGGGGTAGAGGTGGTGCAGGTACTGGTCCCAATGGAGGTAGAGGCGGTGGAACTGGTACTGGAACCTACGGTGGAGGAGGCGGAGCTGGCACTGGTACTGGGACCTATGGTGGTGGTGGCGGCGGTGGAGCAGGAACTGGTACTGGTACCTATGGTGGAGGAGGCGGAACTGGTACTGGGACCTATGGTGGTGGTGGCGGCGGTGGAGCAGGAACTGGTACCTATGGTGGAGGAGGCGGAACTGGCACTGGTACTGTTTGGGGTGGAGGTAACGGTGCTGGTGGATCGCGTCCTGTCAACCCACGAATGCGCCCGACACCATCCGGACCTTTCGGTTTTACGCCAGGAATCATCGATCCATCTATACCAGTTTTTTACCCAACACCCGGTATTGGATCTGGTATGGATACAGTCCCGACTCAAATACCAGGATCTCCTCCAAAAGGGATCAAACCTCAAAACAAGAAAAAGACTACTACTATAGCTGCCATTGCAGTGGTTCTTATTCTTTTGTTCATTACCGTTATTGTAGTATACTCGATAGTCAGACACGGAGTTCGTACAAAGCGAAATAGAGATTCTTTTGCGAGACCAAACGACCCTGAAGCTGACCCTCGGACGGAAAAGCCAAGAAAGAAAAGAGTGAAAAGAAAAGTAAACGATGCTTTAGTACTTGAAGACATGTAGAATCTTATGAAACGTGATGTACCGTGTGCTTATGGCCTAAATTCTGCAAGGAAGCTTCTATACATGGCATATCTTTTCTCCTTGGAGTATGAAATAGGATGTTAATGAAAGGGGAGGTGCACATTTTTACCCCAGCTTTTGAACAGCGGCTCTTCTACCATTCGTTTTTTTCTGCAGTATTGGTGTTTTTGAAAATCATTTCTGTTGAACATCTTTTATTCTTCGTGCTTTCAGTAACATATTTTGTGTACAACATACAATGTGTATCATTTTCGTTTTGTTTCGTATTGTGACTATTTTGTCTCCATTTTGAAAGAAAGGTGACCAGCTCATATCGAGAGTTATTAGTCTTGAATGCGACTATATGCCTACCGTCGATCATGTTGGTGAAGGTATCGTGACTAGGTGATCTGAATCTATCATTCAAAGATGAAGCTCAAGAGAAAACACTCTAATCGCTAAAAAGGACAGAAACGTGGTTTCCTCTAAGGATTTTTTTTTCTAACTATATGTAGGCCTATACCTTTATATACGGAAAGTAAATTAGCCGTGGGAATAAAGAGAACAAGGATACCCTTTTCTTCCGTGATTGATGACTTTTAAAATCAACGTTTGATTTCTTGTATGTGATTTCTTTATTTCATTCTGAAATCGATTTCTTTTGATAGTTCTAAATTTTCATGAGATTACACAGTGACTTGATAATTATTATCTGTTAAATGATTTTTGGAATGTTTATCTCTTAATTAGTCATCAAAGTATGCTAACTTTCTTTAATAATTCATGAAAGAAATAAAAATAAGAACACTTCCATATCATGGTTTTAAATATGTAGGTTATTCACGATGTACGGCATGTATTTTGTTATTTTAAAATAGCTTTGAAATGTATATATTGTGGCAATACAAAAATGTATTTCATGTGAGATGATTAATGTGTTTTTGAGAGTTCCTTTTATACAAATAAAAACCTGATATTTATTTGAGAAATCGTGCTTCATTAAGAAAGTGATAATATCAGATGTCGTTTAGGAATAAAACTATTCTTGTAGCATGAGGTATGTCATGAAAGACATCAAAGAAATGAGGTATGTCGTTGAATATTATCAGATAGCGTTGTTGTTACATTTTTTCTATACTGTGTCAAAACTGATACTGTAAGCATTGTAAACGTATGTGTTTTCATCCTCTGTCTTTAGAAAGAACAGGGTTAGTATGTTCTCACATTTTGCATTTTTTTTCCTTGTCAATAGAGAAACTTTTATTTGTCAATAAAGATATGTTCTATGCAAAAGGTCCGTTATGTTTTCATTTATTCTGGAAATAGTAATTCTAGAGATTTTTTATGTTCAGCTTTATTAATAATTATGTGCGACGGATGGTTTCATAATACAATTGCACACAAGTTAAAGATATTCAATAATTAACTTTAACAAAAAAAATGTGAAAATGATACTTTACGAATGGGTTGTGCATTCAGGGAAGTGAAAATCCAACCCTAATTAAAAAAAGACCCCAAAAAGAGGGGAAAAGAAGAAATTGTGAAGTTTATATAAACCGAGTACAGAGATCCGAGAGATATGGTAGGAGAGATAGGGTAGTAGAGGTGAGAGGATCGTGATGATGGAGAGGGATATAATGGTAGGAGAGAGATAAGATGGTAGGAGAGAGATATAATGGTAGGAGAGAGATAGGATGGTAGGAGAGAGATAGGATGGTAGAGAGAGATGGGATGGTAGGAGAGAGATAGGATGGTAGGAGAGAGATGGGATGGTAGGAGAGAGATGGGATGGTAGGAGAGAGATAGGATGGTAGGAGAGAGATGGGATGGTAGGAGAGAGATGGGATGGTAGGAGAGAGATGGGATGGTAGGAGAGAGATGGGATGGTAGGAGATAGGATGGTAGGAGAGAGATAGGATGGTAGAAGAGAGATGGGATGGTAGGAGAGAGATGGGATGGTAGGAGAGAGATAGGATGGTAGGAGAGAGATAGGATGGTAGGAGAGAGATGGGATGGTCATGGTGGTAAGAGTGATAGAATGCCTGGTTAGTTTCGATGCTGTAAAGTTGGAGCAGTAGTGGTGGTGTCACATCCCCGCAATTCCTGTAGTGAACCCCACCAGAAATTATTCCAAGTTCTGTCATGATTTAGATGTTTAGATATGAAGTCGGGTGATAAAAAAATTACATTCAATAGTTTGTTTTTCTGGGATCTCCGAACATTGTAGTGTTGTCGCCAATTTAACACTCAGCATGAAGGAGTCCATTTCGTAGTGGGATTCACTTACTTTTTAACACAACTGTATAACCTATGAAATGGGCCTCATCAAACATAATTATCGAAAGTGTGACCCACTTAATTGAATATGTGCAACCTGGGTACCCGCCAGGGTATAAACGCTTGTGATGCCCAAATGCTTTGTTATATTTCTTCGTTTCCTTCCCAGCCAAAGAAACTCACCCACATTGCTTGTTTGACAGTATTTTTTTTTTATTCACATAGGCCTAATAATTAAGTTTTATCCATTAATCCTTTCAAATGATTGGTCAGTACACCATTATAATGTTACCATGTCAGGTCTGAGGTCAACTTGTTATCCACATTGTCATGTATTATTCTAGACTAGAGCTCACATGACCTTATGTTTAGATATCCATGTAGGTCTACATGTGTTTTTTTTTCTGTAGGAGGGATGGTGTTGATTCTCTCATTGAATGGTAGGCTTCTTTATTGTATATTGTTTGACGCATGAGTCCATGTCAGCCAATCGGTAATTAGAGTTAACGCCCTCTGATGTTTCATGTAAATGAAAACTTTCGTGCACAGCTGACCAAAGAATTGTTGTGGCTTTGATGTGAGGCCAGTGGCAGTGCTATAGGAATGAATAATTAGGACGGGGGGGGGGGGGGCTGTGCAAACAAATTTCAGTATACAATTCCAGATTGTTGGGAAGCTAAAACGTATATAACTTTTTTTTTTTTTTACATATATAGGGCTTTCCTAATTTCCATAAATAAAACAAGCTACTTATAGGCCAATGTGTAGTATGAAAATGTGCAGCATTATTGATACAAAACATTTAACTGCTCGTATTTGGTAATATTTTTAAAGTAAAAAAAACCCAATATTTCAAATTAATATTGATAAAGATGGAAAATATTTGAAGTTTACGGAATAAAGGAGATAAAATATAATGACTGTTGGTGCCTATATACGAATTGCTCTCTTTTGTAATCTAAAAAGTTTATCTAATTTGGATTGACTGCAATTTCCCTAAACAGCAATACAATAAAGAATGTGTGATAATATTAATGAATTGTAAATATATATATAGGTATTAACACTCACCAATAAAAATGTGTGATAATATTAATGACTTGTAAATATATATATAGGTATTAACACTCACCAATAAAAATGTGTGATAATATTAATGAATTGTAAATATATATATAGGTATTAACACTCACCAATAAAGAATGTGTGATAATATTAATGAATTGTAAATATAGAATTACTATAGAGGTATTAACACTCACCAATAAAGAATGTGTGATAATATTAATGAATTGTAAATATAGAATTACTATAGAGGTATTAACACTCACCAATAAAGAATGTGTGATAATATTAATGAATTGTAAATATAGAATTACTATAGAGGTATTAACACTCACCAATAAAAATGCAAGCTAGTTGATAGGTTTGACAATCAAACCTGAAAACGTATATTATGAGAACTTTATGGAATACACGAAGAGAATAGGTATTTTACAAATGAAATAATGCGAGCGTGAAGGGCAAGCTGAAAATGTTGATACTCGGATAATAAAAGGGGCATTTCGAATATTGAGCACTTTTTGAAAATCAATTCGTAAATAAAATACAATAATGAAAGCTTGTTGTTCAATTAAGCTGCAATATGGTTTGTATATTGACTTCAAAACTTGATATCACCCTATTAAGCAATGAATCTCATCGAACTATAGCAATGCGAGCGAGAAGCGCGAGCGAAAATTTTATATAGTGACATGAAAGATTTTTTAGAATCATTTTCCAAGTCTCTCTTTTCCCTTCTTCAATTGTTGCTTTTTTTCTTTCTCCCCCTTTTTTTATTGCTCCGCCAATGAGAGGGGGCCGGGGCTGGCCCTCGGGCCCCCTGGATCCGCCTATGTGGATACCCCCCACTCTCTCTTCCTAATAAAAAATGTTTTAACAAAATTGCTTTCAGAGAGCTAGGCGGTTAAGTTTTATCATAGCCTATAGGAGTAGTAGCTAGGCCTCATATCCAGCCGGCCCAGTTTTCGATTCCTTGGCTGAAAAAAATGACCTGCAAAAAAGTCATCAGTAAGATTTATCAGGTATTATTTCGTCCCCAAAAACTGTTTTCCTCCTCTATTTTACTTGCTTTAGAATACATGGGTTCAATCGAGCCCCCCCCCCCCCCACCATACTTTTTAGTGGATATCGGGCAGTGAAGAGTGAATCCCAGAATTTTGAAAGGTGTCTGGGCAAAACCACACTATTCACGCACTGTTCTCGAGCTCCCTCGGCGAATGCACGTACAACGCCCATTTCCAGCTTTGCGAGTCTCGCGTAGCAATACAGCTTACTAACTTATACCGGCGACAACATAGGGAAATCCCCAATGGCGATTTAGCAGGAGGACAGTTATGTAGAGCTACTTCCTTTTTTTTTGGCTTCAGACTCTTTTCAATCGATGTGGATATAGGCCACACTATCTTGCAACTATTCACTTCCAACTTGAGGCTTTAGTCTACGCCTGTCATGAATGTTCATGAGGTCATTTTGAAGTAAGCAGCGAAGTGATCGGCTGACTGCATGCACTGGTCTACCACTGGAGTTCAACAGGTACGTACGGTTACGGTACCGTAGCCTATAGTATTAACGTACTGTACCGTAGACGTACAGTATGTATGTGCGTGGACGTGGTGTTGCAACTGATTAAAACATTCCGTGTTATTAAAACTTGCCCAGTCAAACTTTCGTGTACTTTGCTAATTCGCCTTTTTGGTTAACTGGTTATTGATTATAACCAGTATAACTCACTGATGTTTTAAACTAAACAAAATTCAAAGCAGCTTGCAAGTTTGCAATCATACATTACAACAACAAAAATGACATGTCTGGTGATCTGAAAAAAAAAACAGGAGAAGAAAAACAAGCTTATAACTTGGATGGATGTTGATGTGGTGGGTGTTTCATAAAGCTGTTCTTGTAAGTTAAGAGTGACTTGATGAATGTCTGGTGAACCTTTCTTTCATGCTAGGTAATCACCAACATGACCAATGAACATTTAATGGTAAATATCATTTACCACAAAAAAGATCACCCAATCTCCTTTAAAGTCGCCCTTAACTTAAAGGAAAATGAAACCTTTGATACAAGATAGCCTGTGTTAAAACAGAAAAATCAAAGAAACAGGTCAACAAAAGTATGACAAAAAATTGAAAAAATAAGAAAGTTATGAGCATTTGAAATTTAGATCAAGTTATCACGTCCTCCAGTTGGCAATGCGACAAAGATGTGTGATGTCACTTGTAAACAACTTTCCCATTCCTTTTCTATATATTTACACTTAAACTGCCTCTTTTATCTCATAAGTAGATCATGTATTCTTTCTATAAGAGGGCATGTAATATGGACTTTTATAGAATACATTATGGATAAAGAGTTTTATCACTATAAGAAAGAGCAAACAAGGACATTTTAGGGGTATTTTATAGTCCCTCACAGGGAAAGTTGTTCACATGTGACATCAAACATCTTTGTCACATTTCCAATTTGAGGATCTCCAAAGCATTAATAGTGATTGCATTATTCAAATGCTGAATAACTTTCTCATTATTTGTCTGATTTTTCTCAAACTTTCTTTGATATTCTTTTATTTTTTTTCTTTCCAAACAAGCCCACTTGTTCCAAAGGTTTCATTCCCCTTTTTTGAACAGGTTTTGAAACACCCCCTGGATCTGCATGTGATGTTGAGATGATCAATCCACAAAAGTATTCTTGTGCTACCATAATAACCCATCAATTATACCTCCCACTGAAATCAATAATTGTCTGCTTCCCAAAATCCCAAATCCCCTTTTCTGTCATAAAATTCATGACTATTGACTACCATTCCAACTTTGTTCTAAATCTCTAAATTCACAGGATGTGTATGTGCGTTGTATTGGATTCCAGGAATAGACAGGGAAAAAGAAATTGTGTAATGTGTGTTTGAAAGCATAGATTATTGATGTCAAATGATTTAAGGCCTTGTAGCTGTTAAAAGGATGGACACTAGCTACATGTAGGTTAGATCTGTTCCAAGATAGACCTCCAGTAGACCTTCTCCCCTACTTGATTACATGTATTTACTAAAGTGAAACATTTGAAACAAGTGAGCTTGTGTGGAAACTAAAGAAAAATCAAAGAATAAGATCAAAGATACATGTAGTTTGAGAAAAATCAGAAAAATAATGAGAAAGTTATTAGCATTTGAAAATTGAGATCACTAATGCTATGGAGATCCTCATATTGGCGATGCAACAAAGATGTGTGATGTCACACTTTTCTTTTGAATGGACTATAACGTACCCCATAAAAGTCTCTTTCTGCTCTCATCCATAACATATTCTTTGAAATTCTGTATTACATGCCCTCCTCTAGAAAAAACACATGATCTTCTGATAGATATGATAAAGGCCCTTAAAGGGGCAGTTTAAGTGAAATAAAAGTAATGGGAAAGTTGTTCGCATGTGACATCACGCATCTTTGTCGCATTGCCAGTTGGAGGATCTACATTACAATAATGATTCAAACTTCAAATGCTCATAGGTTTCTTATCATTTATTCAAGTTTTCTCAAACTTTCATCTGTTTCTTTGATTTTTCTGTTTTTGCACAAGCTGCCTTGTTCCAAAGGTCTCATTTTCCCTTATTTCAGCAATATTACAAATAAACTTTAATGAATGACAACAACAAAAAATAAAAAGTCACACAGAATTATAAAACTTTCACAGAAGTTATAAATCTTCCAAACAATTTTTTAGGAAAATTTAGATTGAAAATTGTCCAAACAATTTCTTAGGAAAATTTAGATGTTATTTGATTGAAAATTGTCCAAACAATTTTTTAGGAAAATTTAGATGTTATTTGATTGAAAATTGTCCATCCATTTACAGAATGGGCCCACATATTGTTTCCTGTGTTAGCTACACCAGGAAAAGCATGTCATGAAGTTAATATAACTTCAAGCAAGCCTGGATTACATTGTATTTCCCTTAAATTTTGTAGTTCTAAATAGGCATTCTGAATATACATGTAGGGGAGACCGGGGTTAGTTGGAACATGGGGTAAGTTGAAACATTGTAATTTTCTTTAACGCTTATAAAATAAATTTATGCAATACTGCCCACAATTTATTGCAATAATAATTCCACACTGTTGTATTGTTAATAGCAGTAAATTGAGGGCATTATTGCATAAATTTATTGTACAGGCTTTAAAGAAAATTACAATGTTTCAACTTACCCCATGTTCCAACTAACCCCGGTCTCCCCTATGATAAACACCTTTGGATTGCTTACAGCCATTTCCTATCAAAATTGAATTTCTATACCAAAAATTGAACTAACTTTAAAGTAAGTTCTTGTTGAGGTTTTTAGAATACAAAAAGCACTTGCCTTTCTGCAAAATGTGAAGAAAATAGTAAACCTTCTTTTTGATAGCATCATAGCAATTGCTTCTCCTATTTGAAGTGGGAACCATTTCTTTTTCTTGAGTGATAAACTTTTTTTTTGAATTTAGTTGAACTGTTTTAGACTAGAATTGACCAGTCATTTTCAATGTGCTTTATTATTTTCTTTTGAAATTAAGTTTGAAGCTCTTTACAGGCAGAAAAAGTCAATTTCAATCCAATATAAACTATTTCTGTCTTCTTTCCAGAAGAGACTAGTTGGATCCATCTGATTCACCATGTCTAATGGACCAGAAAATGGACCTGGTCAAGGACAGGGCCAGGGATCACCTATAGTACCCTTGGAAGAGGCTATATCCAATGTTGATCTGTTAAGTGACCTACCGACCCCTGACCCTCAACCTATGATCGAAGCTAAGACAATAGCTCTGACCTACCATGCAAACTTTGATACCAATTTTAGTGATAGGACTGCTTTTATTACTGGTATTGCCAAGTTCATGGAAGAAGCAACAGTGCATTCAGAAATGGTAAGAAGTTACAGTGGTTAACTTAATAAGTAACTTTTCATCAATCTGTTAGGCCTACATTAGGCAGGGGAATTGGAATGTTCAAATGGTGACACAACATTTGCTCTGGCAACAATTACTCCGGGCTTTATTTTACTTTAGATACAGGGTTAGGGTTTCAGTAGGGTTTTATGGAATGTGGAAAGTTCTAAATATACTTGCTTGGACTTGATTATTTAGTGTATGTGTTGGTGACATGATGCCAAGTAATTCATACAAATACATAACATGTGGTGAATAGTTACCAGTCAGCACTGTAGAATAAATACTATTCAAATATAAAAAAAGATAGGTTATTAATGTTTGTAATAAAAGGTTTTTCATTTTTTTTTATTCATTATTGATATTTTATTTAATGGAAATTAAAAAGCATAAAAATAAACTCACCACCACTAACAAATCTACAGATATATGTGAGAGATGGTGATTGCAGTGCATTCAAATTTAATTTCTGCAACTTTAATTTTTTATTTTTAACAGAACAACATTCTGAAAGAAGGGGAGGAACATGCAGTTATGTTGTATACATGGAGGAGTTGTGCCAGAGCCGTACCTTCGGTAAGATGCTGTATTATTATTGGGGCAATGTCATTGTTTCAGAAATAAACCTTACATGAATGATTGTTTTGGTATTACTTCCTTTCAGTTTCCAAAATACTTATTTTCAAATTGAAAAGCAAATTAGGCCAGTCATCAAAGGAAATATATTAATAGAATCAATTATTACATGATGAGGATCAAAGTGGAACATACATTTCAAGTTGATACATGTAGGATTTTAGTCATTTATTATTATTTATTTCTTATTTATTTATATATTTTTATTTATTTAATTTATCTATTTTTTTTTTGGGGGGGGTTAAAAGGCATATAGTTTTTATATTTTTGGTTCTTATTTGTTGCAGTCTTTTCTATTCTCTTGATGAAGGTTGGCTCCCAATCATATCATTGTAATGTTTTACGGTTGTTTTGTCTTGCAATTTAAAAAATGTTGGTTTAAAGCTTTATCATTTTTTTGAACCATATATATGCATAATTCTGGCAGCATGATGAATGCATGGTATGACTCTTGAGTCAATTAAATGATTTTGATTGATTTGAACTGGTTAATGTTCTGACAAATAGCATTTTGTACCTATTTTTTTTGGGGGGGGATATTTTCATATTGATGGACTGTAGTTTATTTTGGTACATGTCGAGTTGTTCTGTCTCACTTGAAAAGAGTTTTGTGTAAAAAGAAATAGGCCTACATGATAAATACAAACCCCATTATGATTTGAAGCCTAAATGTATGAATCAGAAATCTATAGAAATACGCATTTATGTTTTATTAGGAAGGTTTCATTTTGTTAATGTTCAGATGACTTTAATAAAAGTTACTTAAAAAGAAATAAAAATCTACCAAGTATAAATCGCAAGCATGGCTAATAAAAAAAGTTCAATATTCTGGCTTTTACTTCCCATGCATGTTTACAAAAAAGAAAGAAAAGATTTTTTATAATCTCTCAAAATCTCACAAATAGGTAGAGCTCTGTCCCCCCCTCCCCCCCCCCCCAGCATAAATATTCAATTCAAAACACACAGTGCTTGTTTTGAATTATTTGGTTGTATTTTAAAGTAAAGAATTGTTGACATTTAAAGTATTGTGAAACATCTGCCTATGTGATTACAGAGTTATTTTGTTGATTATTCAATTATTAATGCGTTCAACACACATCATTCCCAGCATACTGTACAGTCAATATGATAGCAATAACTTTACTAATGTTGAGCTGTTCATGAAAACCAACACCATTGTTACATGTACATGTAGTTACACAGTATCCCTCTAGTTTTGTGTTCCAAAGTATTTAAAGTTCACTTGATGGGTAGACTTTCCCTTTAATAAATTTTGTACCATTTGTAAGTCGACCCCTTCTTTTGAGATGAAAGACCTCTTTTCCTGGGCTTCCTCTGGGACTTTAAAGTAACTTGAGATTGAACTTTACTGCCCCCAGCCATTCCAAGAATGCTCATATTGACTGGATGAATGTGACAATCACACCAATGAATTTGATTCTTCAATGCTGTTTTATGGTATACATGTATCTTCAGTCAATTTGGAGTCACATTTGTTTGCACATAATTGTAGCATAAAGGTGGCTTTTTTAGGCATCCACCCAGGTTTGTTTTATCTTTCAATTCTATCATGATAGACACTCATCACGATTCATCTATAAATATAAAATAATGTTATGAAATCTTTCTGTATGCCCGTTAACCATCCCAAAATAAATAGGCCTACTGAATGCAAAAAAAAAAAAAACCCAAATAACCCTTTCCATTCAAAATATGACAAAATCTTACTGTCATTCATTGGAAATAAATTTGACAATCATACCTAAAGTTTTGAATCACAGTATTTTGGGGGTATTTATTATTCTACATCAAAATTGCATATTGGGATTTCAGTGTTTTTTTTTAAAGCAATTGCTATTAACCTTATCTGTAATCATTTTCTCTATTTTAAACAGATTCATTGCATTGCCTCAGATCAGTTTACAGGCGTTTAGTTTTAGTCTTATTTGATGAGGATATCCCTCCAATAGAAAGTTCTTTAATATTACAAGGGCGGATCCAGCCTTCGCCAATAGGGGGGCCCGGAATTTTTTTCAGCCATATTTCCACGATCGGCCGCTCGAATATGATTTTTGCCGGGATTTTTGTTTCTTTGAAGGGCTAGTCCTAATGGTCACTTTTTAGCTTTATTCTTATGAAACATAAATGTATAATACCATAACCCTTATTTCTATAATGCGAGCGCGAAGCGCGAACTAAATTTTTTGGAAAACTTTTTCCTAAAATTTTAAACATTCGGGGAAATGTTTGTCCTCCTGAAAAAAAAGATGTGTATGCAAGTTAATAATTACTACGAACGTAAAGAGTGAGCAGAAATGAAGTGATGGAAAAGGTACTGTTAAATACTAGCTTGCAATTAGCCATGAAGACGTTACACATGTTTAAAAATGAAATAATGCGAGCGTGAAGCGCGAGCCGAAATTTTTGACATTTTTACCTAAGGAATGGAAATTCTTAGCACTTTTTGTTTAACAGAATAGGTATATAATTAAACATGCAAGCACAAAGCGTGAGCAAAAAATTTCAAGATTTAGACCTACTGAACAAGACACTCTATTCAATTAGTTTTGTAAATTATGAAAAGGATGAGTAAGTGGGGATCTTCCTTACATTAATAATGCGAGCGCAGAGCGCGAGCATAAAATTTTTGTATACTTTTTGAACTGCTCGAAATTGTACCTGTTATGGACTGCTTGCAATTAGCCATGAAGACGTTACATATTTCAACATTCAAATATTGCGAGCGCGAAGCGCGAGCTGAAAAATTTTGACCTTTTTTACCTGAATAATGGAAATGCTAAGCACTTTTTGTAATCTTGGAAGGACTCTAAGTATATAAACTAAACCTTATTGATGGGAGCACGAAGCGCGAGTGGAAAAATTCTGGACACTATTCATGTTTGTAAATCATGAAAATCATAAGTTATTTATCCGCGAGCAGACACTTTTTGATATTGTGATCTGAAACTGGATAATGATTTAAATAGAGAACAATCTGCGTATCTGAATTAACATGTGCTTTAGATTTAGACCTAGAATTTGGGTATTCTAAGTACCTTTCTTATCATGAAAATCAATAAAGCGAGCGCAAAGCGCGGGCTAAAAACATCTGATATTCCGATCTTACAAAGTGCCAATTTAAACTCTGTATTGCAAACAATTTGTGGGAAAATTGTGAATCGTGATGGATGACAGTTAAAAAAGAGCTGATGTATTTTATTATTATTGCTTTGAGTTTTTACATAGGACCGGGACATTCTATCGGGACATTCTATAAGGGCATTATGTCATAAGAAAATGATGACTATCTTCCTATTTCTCTTCCTAAGCATGAGAGCGCGAAACCTGTTAATATTATGGCCTGAAAACTGGACATTTAAAGCACTTTTGTAATTATGCATAAAATGCACGATATCTATCAATGCGAGCGGAAATCGCGAACCAAAATTTTTGATAAACTGTCATCAAAGTAGTTTGATTTAGAATTAATATTGGTACATAACTCACTAATCAAAATGCTAGCGTGCAGCGCTAGCTGATACGTTTTGACAATCTGACCTGAATAGGGAACTTTTTGAGAACTTTATGGAATACAGGAAAATAATAGGTACTTTACAAATCAAATTTTGCTAGCGTGCAGCGCAAGCAGAAAATGATAATATTCAGACCATAACACAGACATTTTTACAGAGCACTTTTTTAAAATCAATTTGTTAATCAAACAAAATAATGAAAGTTCAATTTCCCAGCTGAAATATGTTTTGTATATTGACTTCAAAGTTCAAACTTCAAAGTTTGATATTTCAAGCTCCATATTGATCAAGATATGCAAATCCCCTAAAAGACAATAAGAGCGCGAAGCGCGCCTGGAAATTTGATATCCTAACAAATAGATTTTTCAAAAAATCATTTTCAAAGTCTTCCCCTCATGTTATTTTATTCAATCATGTTCCTCCTCTTATGTTTGCCTTTCTTCTTTTCTCCTCTCTTTTCCCTTCCTTTTCTTTTTTCCTTTTTCCTTTTTTTTTTCTTTTTTTTTGCTCCGCCAATAGGGGGGGGGGGCCCGGGCCCCCCCCCTGGATCCGCCTATATTATGTAACAATTTAATGAATCTAAAACTTGCTACTTTTTAAATGAATTTTGAAAATAATGTGTAATATATATATGTATGAAGAATATGATTGACCCCCACACTAAAAAATTAATATTCCTTCACATAAAAAAAGAAAAAAAAAAAATTGCAGGAAGTGCATCAATAACATGATGATGATAATGATGCAAAAATAACAATGATAATTTTAATGCTAAAGTAAACTATTTTGTAAATAGAATCATGTGCAGCCATAAGCTCTAAATTCTTGATTCTTGATGGAGACAACAATAACAATGTTAACAAACTCTAGAGAACCCTCATGCTATATATGAATGTTTCCCCACCTTTTTGGAATTTATTTGTTGTCAGAATTCAGACTTGTTTACCTGGTCATGTAGAGTGCTATCAAATTCCAAACTATTGAGTGTTACTAGGCTGTGACAGATATAGGAAGTTTAGTTTAAAGGTCAGTCAGGTCCCATGTGTAGATAAGAGATCCTGTAATAAATGTGTAAAGACATGTATATGCCCATTGTAGGCCTACATAGGGGAAGGCGGGGTAAGTTGAGCATAGGGGTAAGTTGAGCCACCACCCCCAGGCTAATAATGAATGAGTCAGACATTGTGGTGGGGTCATGTATTGATGACCCATTGCATAACCCTTAACCCAACCACTTTATTTCCAACTTTGAACAAAAAGTACTTTTTTAGAGGGAAAAATACAAATTTCAGCCAAAAAAGTAAAAAAGGGTGTGAAATAGATAAGTGCTTTTTACCCAAACACGTCTTTAAAAATATCTTTATAGAAAAATGAACAATATTGTTAGTCCAGGCATGGATTCTCATTCTTGTCATAGTCTTTTACATGATGGATGCATAAGAAATGTGTGGATGTTAAAATATCGCATTAGTTCGGACTGGGGTAATTTAAGCCAAATCAACATTGGGCAAGTTGAGCCATGTTAATTCTTATGGTGATGTATGACAAAAAAATTTAAAAAAACATAACAAGCCATTGATATGCAGGCAGAAAGGAGCAAATTCACATGACAGTTCTTTTAATTTTAGAAGATGTTAGTATTTATAGAGAATTAGCAAGTGTAAAACTTTAAATGAAAAATTGACATCCTGGTTCTTCCCGCATACATATTGTACATAGTTTTTGTGGCTCAACTTACCCCAAACGGTGACACAACTTACCCCATACATGGGTAAGTTGAGCCATTTGACATTGTTTTATTCAAAGGTCACGATGACTTTCAGTGTGGGGGTAGAAAGTTATATATTGGTGAAAAACATTTCCCAAGAATCAAATTTAAAGGCAAGGTACTTATTTCTACAATATTACTAGTCATATAAATTCTAACATACAAAATGCAAAAATTGTCACAACTTACCCTGCCTTCCCCTTCATGTTGCAGACTGATTAAAACGAAAAATCTTTCTTAACCCTTTGAATCCTGAATTAATTGGAATGATCATGACCCTCAACTTGATGATCTATTGTACATGTAATGATTCAAGCCCAGACATGTCAGCGGCACCTTTACTCTGCTGATACCCGGCCTAGCCCGGCTGATGTTGTTTAGCTTCTTGTACTAATGATAATCTCAAATTCTGTTTCAAAATCACTAATTTGATAGTATTCAACAATAGCTTACTTGTACATATATGCGACTCGCCGTGCATTATCGGATGAGCCTCCTTGGTAGGGTAGGATATTTTGGTCATATTTTATTCTAAAACCTCTTTTAGGCTTTTTACACAGGATTTTCTTAACCCCGGACTATCGCTCACCCCGTACTATCCTTAACCCCGTACTATTTATTTTCCTTTTCACACATGCCAAATTGTTTTTGCTAACCCCGGATAAGGAATGCTTGATTTTTACACACGAAACTCGCTAACCCTGGACTATTGGTAGCTCATGAATATTCACGAGCGCACTGAGGGGTCATTCGGGTCATATCCAAAATCGCTGACTTCTGGCGCGCGTTTTTTTTTTCATCGCCGTGATCGCTGTTCATGAATATTCATTATACTTACCTCTGATTGGACAACAGGGCCGGCTCTGTTGCGGGGCATGAATGGGAGCGCTTAGCCCACTTTCGTTTTACACATGCGATCTTAACCCCGTACTATTGCCCTTAGCACCGCAATTGGTGGGATAACCCTGCTTTTTTGCAGGGCCAAATAATCCCGTACTATAGGTGGGGTTAGCCCACTTTGCAAAAACGCTGTGTAAAACGAAAGTGGGCTAAGCTTAACCCCGTACTATAGGTGGGGCTAAATTGCCATTTAGCCCCACCAATAGTACGGGGTTAAGGAAATTTTAGCCTGTCTAAAAAGGGTAATAGATGAAGGCAAACTATCAATGAAAATGTAAACTGAAGTTATAAATGACATGATTTTTAAAGGTCACCTGATGCCTTTTTAATCACATGACCTTAAGCCGGTATTTTGGCATTTTGGGTTGAAAGAGTTACTATGTAAAATCTTTTACTGGGATTTGGGAAAAACCTCAAAGAAAAAGCTATAATTTGCCTTCATCATAGGTAATATTTAGGCATGTCAATTGTCATTGCTCACTCTATGCTAAAGATATTAGGGAAAGATTTTGCTTCTAGAAGGCAGATTTGATTTAACAAATATCATAGGTGAAATTAGGGAAATGTTAAAGAGATATTTCCTAGTGGAAATGCTTTGTTAAAAATCATTTTACTGTATGCCCCAAAATAGAAGTCTAAAGAAACTGAAACTCATTTGCCTTTGTGTCTTGTAAAACTAAGGGCATGTTTAACTCTTTCAGTCACAGCCATTCATTTTCTATGCTGGTAAGAATATCAAAGAATATAATCAGAGGACAAGTCCACCCCAACAAAAATTTGATTTGAACAAATCAAGTATAAAACTGAAAATTTCATAAAAATCAGATGAAAAATATGAAAGTTATGACATTCTAAAGTTTCACGTAATTTCACAAAACAGTTATACCCTTTTTAGACAGGCTAAAATTTCCTTAACCCCGTACTATTGGTGGGGCTAAATGGCAATTTAGCCCCACCTCTAGTACGGGGTTAAGCTTAGCCCACTTTCGTTTTACACAGCGTTTTTGCAAAGTGGGCTAACCCCACCTATAGTACGGGATTATTTGGCCCTGCAAAAAAGCAGGGTTATCCCACCAATTGCGGTGCTAAGAGCAATAGTACGGGGTTAAGATCGCATATGTAAAACGAAAGTGGGCTAAGCTTAACCCCGTACTATAGGTGGGGCTAAATGGCAATTTGGCCCTACCTATAGTACAGGGTTAAGGAAATTGTAGCGTGTGTAAAAAGTGTACGAGTGAAGCACTTGTACTATGAATGATCGACAAAAACCACTAGTCCGGGGTTAGCGAGTTTCGTGTGTAAAAAGCAAGCATTCCTTATTTGGGGTTAGCAATAACAATTTGGCATGTGTGAAAAGGAAAAAAAATAGTACGGGGTTAAGGATAGTACGGGGTTAGCGATATTCCGGGGTTAAGAAAATCCTGTGTAAAAAGGGCATTATATGCTCATCCTGGTTGATATGCAAATGAGACTGATGATGTCATCCACTCACAATTTCTTTTGTATTTTATATGAAATATTCTATTTTTCTCATTATCAAGTGAAACAATGATGAATTCCTCCCTGAACATGTGGAATTTGCAATATTGTTTAATAATATATGGTTAAGTCATGTTGGTCCTTGTTGTGAAATCTGATAATATGATATATTGTATAATTCAAACAATAAAAACCATAAGAAATAGTGAGTGTGGGACATGATGGACTGCCTCATTTGAATGTCACTGAGATGTGCATATTGTGCATCCATCTATCTATCTATCTATCTATCTACATGTATCTATCTATTTATCTATCTATTTATCTATCTATCTAATCTATATATCTGATCTAGCTCTGTTCTTATTCATAAAAACTGCACTAAAATCCTCAATATCCTCATTTCTAATGTGTTAAGTATTGCAGTTTTGCAGCTAGTTATACCATGGTCACATTTGTTCTACGGCGGCCGTACGGCGAGTCAAAAACAGCCGTTTTAACATTTTTGTACCAGCTGAATATAGGTGGTTTGAATAAAAATGAATAAAACGGCTGATTTCGACTCGCCGTACGGCCGCCGTAGAGCAAATGTGACCATGGTATTAGTTATCAGTTATATGTGCAGGGAATTGTACGATAAATGCATGGACTTAATGAGCAGAAGGCAATCATTGAAAACTAGCTACATAAACAGAATACCGTATGATACATACATTATTTGCGAACCTTTGCCACATATGAGGTATTCCAATGTTTAAATGTAAATAAGTGGGTGTTGGCTTGGTGAATTGTTACCTGTGAACTACTACACATTTGCCCTGATATTTTGTTATTGCTTTAGAGCACAATGGTCTCAGTTGGAATTTCACAATTTAGAGGTTAAAGTTGAAAACTGATCTGATAGTCTGACTATTCAAAGTTGAGATTTACCAAAGTTTTCTAAGGCCATACATTTTATGCTTCTATTTGTCATTGTTTGTCTCTTTTAACTCTTGGTCAGTCAACCATGTCATTTGGAGTAAAGTAGGGGCCAGCTGATCGTGTACTCTGTATTAATCTCCATGGTTAGAGGCTATAAACTGGAATGTACAATTCACTGTAAATTTGTTATGGTGTTGTTGGATTGAATATTGGGATTTTACATGTAGATTTGTAAACATATTTTCGGCATTACTCCTATGTATTAAGATCGCATGCTCGATCTTTAAAGGAGAATGAAACCATTGGAAGAAGATAGCTTGTGTGAAAACAGAAAAATCAAAGAAACAGATCAACAAAAGTTTGAGAAAAATCGGACAAATAATGAGAAAGTTATGAGCATTTGAATATTGCGATCACTATTGCTATGGAGATAGCAAATTGGCAATGTGACAAAGATGTGTGATGTCACTTGTGAACAACTCTCCCCATTACTTTAGTATATATTTCACTTGAATTGCCTCTTTTATCACATCTATCCATAGATCATGTGTTCTATCTACATGAGGGCATGTAATACATATTTTTTTAAGAATACATCATGGATAAAGAGTTTGTATCATCATATGAAATAGCAAAAAGAGACATTTTGAGGGTATTTTATAGTCCACCAAAGGGAAAGTTGTTCATCAGTGACATCACACATCCTTGTCACATTGCCAGTGGGAGGATCTCCATAGCATTAGTGATTGCAATATTCAAATGCTCATAACTTTCTCATTATTTGTCCGAATTTTCTCAAACTTTCTTTATTCTTATTCTTTGATTTTTTTGTTTCTACACAAGCCTATTTGTTCCAAAGGTTTCATTCCCCTTTAATGAAAATCATAAGTCAGAAAAAATTGGAACCAGTGGGATTCGAACCTGCCATCTACTGCTTACCGGGCAGCGACTTAACCGACAGGCTATTCTGGTTCACGGCTAAATCACGATGAACTAGAATTCAAATACCCTCGATCCTCTTCTTTCTGACTCATTAATATGCAAATGCAGTCCGCCATAGACAATGGATTTATTTACTTACATGTACATGTAGATGTCAATCAGAATTCAAAACCAAATAAAAAAAAAAACATGAAATAGAAAACTTTGAAAAATGTGTTTTGTAGGACTGCATTGATTTTAAACATCTTTTTTTTTATTAGCACACAAGAGTCTCCATGCAATGAGTGGAGGGTTTATGATACTGATAGTGATCAACCACACATTGTGACTCACAGAATTTGCTTGCTGTAACAATTTATACATCACTTATCAACTTAAAGCGCTAACTCCAAACCCTAGTTTGTTTCTGTAGCACAGCATAGACCTTGTGTCGATATTAATTTGTTTCAGTTTGCATTGAATGCCAGTGTAGGCCTTTATGAAATAAAACTGTATCAATCTATGAATAGAAGACCATAGAGGGCCATGACTGTGGTTGCCCTTTCAATATGGATCAATAACTTTCTCATTTGCCTTTGCAGATTAGTTAGGCTCTTAATATTTGTTTAATTCAATTTTTGTGGTATAATACAAGTGCCTAATAGAAATTCATAATACCTGAAATTATACAAGGTGTGTCTAAGGATGTCCTGTAATATCAAAGACTGTGTCATTTAATAGATTTTAATTTCTCTGATATAATTATGAGAGTAAGCAGTGTATATATGGCAGGTTTCATATTGGGTCTCTATTTTGAAGATAGCAAATAATCTCATGAATACAGTGTTGATAAACGTGATATCATCCAATTCCCCCAATTTGTAAAAATGAAATTAATACCGGTAATCCATTATATTTTGGCTTAATACAAAAGATGAATTGAATATGCTCTGATTGGTTTGCAACTTTGCATTGGCTTCATGCTTAAATAAGAAATGAATTGAAATTGGATTTTAGATTGAACTAGAATAAAGTTTGTTTAAAACCAAATCAAGTTACTTGTTTTTCAATACAGTATAGTACACTATTGATGTGTTCTGTAATGGATTGGTTTTGTTTTGAACAGGATGGTTAATTCCATTTCCAAGAAATGTACAAATTAAACCAAAATATCTTCAAAATCCTATTTGGTATTTAGGCCTAGCTGGTTTGCTGGTATGAGAATAGGCATGCCTCTTGAGGAAGATGACATTTGAAATCAAACACCTAAATAGAACATAATATATAGAGTTGAAGTTATGAGAAAGGATGGATCTTCATGTTATGGATATGATAAAGAAACTTTCAAACAGTATGTGTTGATTTCCTTTTATAGCTCCAGGGATAAAATGGTATTAATCCCCACAATTTCCTTCAAGACATTATTATGTTTTCCTTCCTTTGTCACAAGCCTTGGAACATTCAACTGTGTTTCCTTATTATCCCACGGTTATCAAGCCAGTTTGAAAGGAAACATACTATTGAGTTCATTCTTATCCAGTACGTTTCCTCATGTCATGTAGCAAGAGGGAAGTCTTTTAAAATTTCCTTCAATTTTCAACCATCATTACAAGTAACTTGTTCAGTTCTACATGTACCTTGACTTGAAATAGAATTTGATTGAAGATTTGAGGAAAGAAACCTTGAGGAGATTATATTTCCTGTTTGATTGAGATTTTATGAAAAATTAAAAACTTGAGTGATCATGACAATGATGTTTGATTTATAAACTATATACATGGACATAGTATGTTTTGTTTAAGATGAAAATTAGTGTACATCAGTCAACTAAAAGAAAAAAAATGCTATTCATCATGTTTTTGCAAATCTAGATTTCTCTGTTGTTTTGAAAGTGGTAAAGGGATTCAAATTCAGTGACAACAGAAATAAAGTAGATTTCAAAAGGTGCAGGTTTTTTTTTGTCCCTCATTGGAAAGAGATGAGAGAAGTGAAAGAGTCTGTTCTTTGAGCATTTATTTTCTAGATTTAGGTTCATGAAATACACTTCATAAGCTACATGTACCATTTAGGCTATTGCATTGTGTACGACTTAGTGATGCATGTTCCATTCACAATTCATTGTTTATTTAAATGATGAATATTTACACAATAAGAATAATCATGTGTTAGTTTACCAGGGTAGCCACTTAGATTTTTTAGTATGAAACTGATAAAATTGAACCTTGCATAAATACCCTTCTCCAATCTAATTAATGTTGAGTGCCTAGCTAGAAGGAAGAATGACCCATTCTTATATGCCTAAGTCTGTAATATCACTTGGCCCAAGATCAAACCCACAACCTCCTGTTGTAAGATGGATGCTTTACCACTGAGCTGCCATGTCTGGTCACAGAGAAATGTTTGTCATTGTTTGATTTATGTAATGTTTTTGTATGTTTCCTAATTGATTCCTCTATCTAGATCAAATCCAATCTCCAGGAGAACAGAAGAGAGATCAAAGAGACATTCATTGAAATCATGAAACCAGAGATTGCAAAGCTTATTGCCTTCATGCATTTTCAGGTAAATTCACCTTTGCCCATTGAAATTGATAAATCATCAAGTACTGTAGGTCTGTATTATATTTTCACCCCCACTCACACACCTCCCTAATTGTGTATGATCTTTATTTCTTGTGTGGCATTCTTGGCTCATTTACCAACCAAAACGCATTCAATGTATCTTAGATGAAAAATAAATTCTATTTTTGGCCATTTGATTCATTATTTTGCCTACATCTATTTATAAAATTTGGATAAGAGCCATCTCTGAGAGGCCTTCCAAACCTGTAAATGTTTACTGAGAAACTGAATGTTATCAAGTACACAGTTTTGTTCTTTTGGAGGACTCTACCACCTCTCTTTGATCATTTACATAGTTTTTTGTTACAACATTATACATGTCAATATTTTATGATTTTGTACACGTTTTATTGAATCCTAAGATTGAAGCAACCATAGAGGAATAACTTTGAAATAATTTCTTAGTGATTGAAATATTATGCTCTCTTGTACATGTACCAAACTTCTTGTATAGAAGATTTTTTACTTGCTACTAATGAACTTTTGCAAAACGGAGAATTGATAAATAACAATTGTATCATCACTGGTGATTTCAATATTAATCTCTTGACCAGTAATCACTCTGCAACAAACGATTTCCTTGAATTAATGTTAACTTCTACTTTTTTGCCGATTATTTCTAGACCAACCCGTATTACTGATCATTCTGCTACGCTTATAGATAATATATTCTGTAACTCTCACCCTCTTCCGAAAGCTGGCATTGTAACGACAGACATATCCGATCATTTTCTTATTTTTACCCGTATCCAAACAATGCAATCACTCGCAAAAATGGAAAAGAAATATAGGATCTGTCGCAACTTTAGTGACAAAAATATTGAACGCCTCCAAGAAGATTTAAGCTCTGTTGATTGGTCTGACGTTTATAACTCGAAAGAGAATGTCGATGACTCATTTGACATATTTTTGAAATATTTCAATGATTGCTTAGATTCTTGTGTTCCTTTAAAGAAATATCGAAATTACGACTATAAACGTGTTCCAAAACTACCATGGGTTTCAAAAATGATATTAAGGTCTATCAATCGGAAAAATAATCTGTATGTTTCTTATATATCAAATCCAAATGATGTTTCACGGAATAGATACACGTCTTATAAAAATACCTTAACAACTACTCTCCCAATAGCAAAAAAGAGGTTTTATTCAGAAAAATTACAATCATATAAAAACGACCTTAAAAATACATGGAAAACAATAAATGGGGCTCTAAACAAAATTAACAAATCTAGTGCTGTTAATAAATTATGTGTAGATGGAAATATGGTTGAAGATACTCATTCTATAGCAAATGAATTTAATTCATATTTCTCTCAAATTGGACCAAAGTTAGCTGGAAATATTATCCCTGTAGAAAATTCGTTTAAGGACTTTTTGGACAAATAAAATGATAATTCAATATTTCTTACTCCAGTTCATAGAGAAGAATTACTTGAGATTGTATTTAATTTGAAAGCAGGAAAGACACCCGGATATGATGGCATTACAAATAAAGTATTGAAAAACATTATACATTCTCTTGCTGATCCCCTGCTTCATATTAATTTATTCACGGCTAACAAAACAACAAGAACAAGTGAATTGCGATTTGTCGTGGCTTTAATGAAAATAGAGATGAATGTGCATCTTTACCAATTCTGCTTTTTGTGTACAGTGTATGAATATCATCACATATACATATACCGATAATGTCTGTAACCAACCGATACCCTTGTTTAATAAGCTCCTCGGAGAGGGGTTAAACCCCCGGCTAGAAGGCCCCCCTCGTAAGTTCTTCAATGTTTAAAATTCATGGCTGTTTTCCCACTGGTTCCCTGCTAGCCGGACCGGAATCCCAGCACAGCTATTAATTATGAGCTATCGGTGGATTACAGATGACATAAATATAGCATATAGAGATATATGAATGCCCATGACTATAGACCAGCCTGCCCGCCTTTAAGATCAGGTCAGGCTAAGATTAAACTTTAAGCATGACACAATTATTTCAGTTTAACAGCGTTCTCAAACATTTGTATGTACAAATAGGTCCCCCTCACCTAGGTAACGAGTGGGGACCTGCAACTTACATAATAACATAACATAATTGATTAAAATCCACATGCCTGCCCTGGCATGACCAGAAATACCCCATTATTCTTGGAAAATACGTGTTTCAGGTGGCCTAATTGCCAAATTACCGCCAAACGAGAATATATAATTTATTTATATATGATCGACCGCCAACAAACACGTCAAAATTTTACTCGTATCTACCAAGATATTCAATAAATCTTAGCAACCATTACAGGATCATTCTACTAGTATTCACCAACGTTATTATCCTTAGTGCTTTTACCAGGGGGGGGGGGGGGGGGTACCCGGGAACATTGCTCATTCCTCCATTACAATGTATATCTAGGTTATCCATAACTGACCCCAACATGATTTAATGCATGCATACATTGAACGTAAATGCATGAGCAGCTAAATAACAACAAATGATACATTATGAAAACATAGACACACTGGTGAAACCGGCTCCAGACCAGCCAAAACCTTTATTCATACTATCGGATCGGACGGTCTGGAGTCGGTCACGCCGGAGCGACTAAGGTAAAATGTATAAATACATACTCAACGAAGATATGAAAGACCAACTTTTAACTCACTGATAAATCTGTCCAACCCTTCATCGGCCAGATGTAGGCCATCAGTTCTGTACAGCGAAATGTCATTATGGGATATTGATGGATGCGGTATGGCTTTACCATGAAATCTTGCAGCTAAAGCCTTGGCGTACCTATTGGCCGCCCTTCTCTTTAAGTCCAATTTACCTTGATCTCCTGTACAGCCAGCGGGGTACCAAACCCTCTCCAAAATGTCCGACCACACTATTTGAAATTTGTCCTTATTGGCGTCAAAAAGTCTATACGTCAAACTAGCCAGCTTCTTCTTGGACAGTGCCTCAATGTCATTCGTTCCTACATGCAATACTACTACTGAAGGCTTTGGTTCACTCCGACCCATCTTATCTAACCAATCGCTTACCCCTTCAATTCGTAGCCCCCTTTTTCCCAACCAACGGACCGACGTTCCAAGTCCAAGGTCAGCCTCGCCGGTGTTCTTCGCCCTGCGATGTGCCCAAAACACTATCGAGTCCCCTATGATCCACACCACAGGTCCTGTAATAGAAAACAAGAAAAGAGGGCTGGGCAGAATTTTGAAGTATGAAAATTTCCCCCTGAAAGGTCTGCTACCCTTCACCACCCCTTCATCACGGGGTTTTCCCCTCCAAGATACAATGTATGTAATCACATTTTTGACCCCTCCCCTTAATCCTGAAAGCATTGATATTAAACACGTCATTATACCGTTGTAACATTCTCTCTAAAAAGCAGAATGCTCGTAATTGTGTGATATCATTAAACCCTCACTTACTCATTCAATATTAAGCCCAGAGTTATTTCGATGATACATGTATATTGATATCAACATGTACAGGGGGGGGGGGGGGGGGGGGGGGGGGTCGTTATGATCAATCTGATGTTCCAAACACCTTCCAATCAATATAGTACTATCCCTTTCTTCCTTTTGTATAATGTAATAATGTATAATGTATAAACACATTCCAACCAATATATAATAATGTATAATGTATAATGTCTGAGCACATTCCAATCAATTTATAATAATGTATAATGTATAATGTAAAATGTATAAGGTATAATGTATAATGTAAAATGTATAAGGTATAATGTATAATGTATAACGTATAAAACACATTCCCATCAATATAGTACCATCTCTTTCTTCATTTTGTATAAAGAATGTAATAATGTATAATGTATAATGTATAATATATGATGCATAATGTATAATGTATAATGTATACTGTAACAAGGGCTCCTTTGTAAACAGGCCTCTTGGCACTGAACATACCACCCTGCTTCTGAATAGGGCTGAATAAAATAAAACAATACCATGTAAGCAGATATATTGAGAATTATACACCCAAATATCCAACAACCCATCGGCCACGGCTTTGATTAAAGCACATGTCCTCGTGTAAAGTAAGCGCGTTGTGACATTATTGGAAGATAACTTACACCTGATTTTGGTCAAAATGTCAAATAACCTAAAATCATCATTTCATATGTATTTTCGTTCTTTTTTTTTTTTTTTTTTTTTTTTTTTACTTAACCATGTCGAGTCTTATATATCTCCGATGTGCACTCGAAACCCAACGCCCCATGCGTTGGATTTCTTCATCCGAGCAACCGGCCATGGCAGCGGTCGTAGCCGCCCCAATACGAAAGGAATGCGATGAAAACATTGCCGCCGGCATATCCCCGTATGTCAAACATCGTTTTATCATGTTTCCAAATTCACGCCTAGTTAGCGGGAGAGCACCATATGAACAAAAGAAGGCTCCACCATTCTTTGGGCGGATTTCTAAATAACGAATAACCGCCATCACAGGGCAGCTAACTGTCCCCAACTCTGGTATCGAAATGGTGCACCCATTTCCCCGCTGGTCAGTCTTTGACTTCCTTAGGAATAATTCCACCCTGCGATGCGGTGCATCGCCAGTTACCCTAACATCTGTGTGCTGCAGAATAGACTCGCATCTATGCCTGGACTCTACTGTCAACTCACTAACTCTCAACAAACCATAAAATGCCACTGAAAAAGCAGCAGAGTACATCAAAACATCGTAATGACTACCACAAACATGCCTCAAGTAGGCGAGCATTCTATTTAACACAGACAATGTGATTGGATGCCTAGCATCTCTTCTCAAAGTACTTCGCCTACACCCTTCAATTAACCTTGTAATCACAAAACTTTTGGTCACATCCTTTAGCCCAGATGAACTCATATAAAATGCCAACCCAGATATGTATGTTTGAATAGTAGACCCTGCATATCCCATAAAGGATAAATAAGAAATGAACTGCGCCACCCATTCTACATTAGGGGGTAGCTGGGGGTCGTATCCGTACACTTTACAAAATTTCACGTATGCCCCCAAGGCAATAGAGTAAGTTGTGTGTGTTCGAGCTGCCCTAGAAGCCATCAGCAGTCGACTTCTCTCGATAGCCAGCTCTTCCAAAGACGGACTGGAACCTCCACGCCCTCCCGGGCGGCCCCCGGTGCTAACGCATGGAACCTCGGCATCTGAAATCGAGATAGTGCATCAGCTATACCATTATCACATCCATGTACATGCCTAGCCCTCAACACTATATTATTGCTTAAACATATAATCACCACCTTCCTCACCAAAACCATAATATCAGGGCATAGCGCCGACTGCTTGTTAAGTACTGCCACCACGGCCTGATTATCACAATTAAACAATATATTCTTGTCCTTTAGCTCCATGCCCCAAATCTCCAAGCCTACCCAAATAGGGAATAGCTCTAAAAAAGCTATAGACCTCCTATCGGCCTGGAAATCAGCAGGCCACCTGGATTGAGCCCACCTGCCTCCAAAGAAAATTCCAAAACCAATGCCAGCCGCCGCATCAGTGAAAAACTGAATTTCCTCGCTTCCAAACCAGCCTGGAGCCCGGAAGAAAACTTGACCATTAAAATGTGCCAAGAACTCCAACCAAACCCGCAAGTCAGCCTTAGCCCCTCTCGTCAACCTAACCATGTGAAAAGGACGCTTAACGCTCTTAGTTAAGTCAATGAGCCGTCTCATGAATGCTCGCCCTGGAGCAATTGCCTTACATACAAAGTTTAGACTACCTACAATCGACTG
Source organism: Lytechinus variegatus (assembly GCF_018143015.1). Classification (NCBI taxonomy): domain Eukaryota; kingdom Metazoa; phylum Echinodermata; class Echinoidea; order Temnopleuroida; family Toxopneustidae; genus Lytechinus; species Lytechinus variegatus. The sequence continues at coordinate 4,187,947 of NC_054742.1, read as the reverse complement.
AATGTCTCTTAGGGAAATTTTTTGTTTCTGTACCGCCCAATTTAATTTCCCTACTAATTTCTCAATTTTGTCCTCCGGTACCCGAACCTGCTGAGAAACGCTATCTATTACCAGCCCAAGATATGACAACTGTGTGGTCGGGCCTTCCGTTTTTTCTCGCGCTATGGGCACCCCAAATCGTTCGCAAATTGCTTCAAAACAATGCATTGCCCGCCTGCAATCCTCCGAGGCAGGGCCGCCTGCAAAAAAGAAATCATCCAAATAATGGACAATATTTTGCGACTTCGCAACTTTTCTCGCGCAAAACTCTAAAAAAGTACTAAAACATTCAAAAGTGGAACAAGAAACTGCGCAGCCCATCGGCAAACAACGATCAAAATAGTAACGACCATCTATATACATCCCAAGCAACTCAAAATCTTTTGGGTGAACAGGCAAGAGCCTGAAAGCTGACTTAATGTCAGTCTTTCCCATAAGGGCACCCCGCCCCAATTGCGTCACAATATCTACCGCCGAATCAAAGGACGAATATGTTACTGTACACTGCCCCTCCGGTATGCCATCATTAACTGAATTTCCCCTGGGTGCCGATAAATGTTGAATCATACGGAACTCCCCTGGGGCCTTTTTGGGCACCAACCCCACTGGTGAACACCTCATATTCTCGAAGGGAGGAACAACAAAAGGCCCAACTATCCTACCTAAGTCTATTTCATCCCTCAATTTCTTTTTCAACGCATCCATGTGCTCGAATGCTGATTTCAGGTTTTTAACAACCAATGGGACCCTGTCCCCTTCAAAATGTAATGAAAAACCAAACTTAAAACCATTATACAAGCACTGAGCATGCTCCTGATTAGGATAAGTAGCTAACATGGGCACCAAACGTGCTAACTTAATAGGGGTCGGAGCAATAGACGACACCGCACTAGCCGTAGACCTATTTACTGCCAGCGGGACTGGAACCGGCCCGCCCTTGGCTACACTGCTTAGCCCCATGACCTGTCGCCTGGCAGCGGGAACACTTGTGCTCATAGATGCAAGCTTTGCCTCGCATGCACTTGCCTCTATTAAAGGCAAAGCACACGCCTCGGCTGGGTGTGCCATTGGCTCCGGGTCCCTTTCCTCCGAAGGGAAAAGATTTTTTCGCGCCGTACTCCCCTCTGTAGAACTGATGGCGAGGGGCATGGGGTAAATTGTGGCGCTGCCGCGGACCATTAGAGGCCACCAGCATCAACCACAACTCGGCGTCGACGCTCGCCCAGGATCGCCCGGGTAAACGCGCCTGCTTGCTCCTAAACTGAGTGTCATAGTCACGCCAGCCATAACCTGCAAACGCACGGGCTGCATGCCTTATCAAATCCATATATTTCATGAGCTCCCTGCTCCTTTCCATGTGCTTCTCAGTGTAAATTGAGGCAAATACTAGAAACACCGAAGTCCACTGCTCTACCGACATGATTTTCTTAGCCTTTGATTGAGGTTGAAGTTGCAAACCAAGGCCAGATCCCGATTGACACAAACTCAAAGTGGTGTCACCTACACTCAAGGCCCCAAACTCATCACGTGCATTATTATGCTTAAGGAGCACTCCCAAATCTATATATTCACTTGCCCAAATTTTTTCCTTCAGTGAGATAGCCACTTCCACACCTAGTGGGTCGCATGCGCTAATAAATGGTTCCGGTGCCCCCAACACGGCAGAAAGCCTAGGCGCCTGGGGCTCAGATCTCTCAACACCGACCTCCACTAGATCTAGGCCTAGATCTTCGGCTACCCCTGCCGACCGCGCCGGCACTGAAACTGCTGGCTGAGCCTGCCCCGAGCTACCGGTATCCGACTCCTGTGCTACTATCTCATGCCAAGCAATAGATCTGCCCACGGGCGCCTGGCCTTCCCGCCCCACTAGATCTAGATCTAGCTCTGCCATTTTATCACTAACTTTAGACCTAGGCCTACCACTTTTTTCATCAACATCGACAACTTGAGACTGAGAGGGATTTAACTCACCGCTCCTTCCTGGCCCGTTGTTGCCGCCTCCCAGCCCCAGATCCACACTTGCGGGGGTTGACGTCGCCCGTGGACCTCTCGGCCGACCCGGCCTCCTCTTCGGTGTGTCATCTCCCTTCCTCGCACCTGCGGTCGTTATTTTCTTGGCCTTAACCTTTGGCATGATCAACTCGCGAAACTAGAGTTAGACTCGAAGCTCCGTCACTCAGCCCAAGTCCAATGAATCCTGGATGCAATCACCTCCAAAGTTCAATCAAGCGAACCGCCAAGAAAAAATTCAATCCTGAAGTTGCAAACTGAATCTTTTAGGTCCACAAATCGGCACAGCTAACTTAGTCTTAGTTCTACGGCAACAATTCCTGAGGCTGAAGTCTGAAGACAGTAAAAAACTGAAATCAGCGTCTGTATAATCCAATAAAAGTATGAATCCTTTGTGTAGATATCCGGTATAGGTAGCTAGACAAATGTCGAAATATCTGCCACCTAGGCCTAGTGTCCAATTCTAGTTGCCAGTGCCGAAAGAAAATTTTCAAAAAATTTTGTAAGCACGCTTTACACATGCACCGTCATCTCTCTTCATTGAAAGCCAAAACGAAAATGAAGCATTCCCCGCACTTTTATCCGCGCATAGCTCAACCGCGGCAAATGTCTGGCATTGTGCCCAAATTCTTTGGCGCGGGCGCCAAAAAGCGCTGCCCCGCCCTTTACGGGTCGGGTCACGAGCCCTTTCTCGGGCAACCACGCCCCCTTTCAAAATCAAAACAAACTAAAATGTGTATTTTGCTAGCCCGCTAATAAATCATTTTAAATCGTCAAGCCGTCTTTAAAATCCATTATCATTGCAGCTTGGCCAGGTCCCAAAGAAGATGAAAATAGCTAAAGTTATACCCATTTTCAAGAAGGGGGACCAATTAATTACTAGTAATTATTGCCCAATATCTTTGTTAACTTCGTTCTCAAAAATTCTTGAAAGGATCATTTATAAAAGGACAGTTGCTTTCCTTAAGAAATATAGTATTATATGTGGTAATCAATTTGGTTTTAGAGAAAAACATAATACAACTCATGCTATATTGACATTAATAAATAAAATATCTACTTCTTTTGATAATTCTGATCATACTGTAGGATTATTCCTTGACTTCTCAAAAGCGTTTGACACAATAGATCATGAAATACTGTTATGTATTAAGCTATCAAATTACGGTATCAGAGGGACAGCTTTACAATGGTTTAGGAGTTATCTTACTGATAGAATTCAGTTTGTTACAGTAAATGAATCAGAATCTCCAACAAGGCCAGTTTCCTGTGGAATTCCACAAGGTAGTATTCTTGGCCCCTTGTTATTTATACTTTATGTTAATGATATGAAAAATTCATCTCATGTTCTCTCATTTATTCTCTTCGCTGATGATTCCAATATTTTCTATACACACCATGATCCACATGTACTTGTGAGCACTATGAATACAGAATTTAAAAAAGTAACAAACTGGATTAAAGCCAACAAATTGTCACTGAATCTGCAAAAAACTAATTATATGCTTTTTAGTCATTCATTGAAACATCTACCGCATCAAATACTTTTAGATAATACTGAAATCAAAGAAGTGCAAACAACAAAATTTTTAGGTCTTACTATTGATAACAAGCTTACGTGGAATGCTCATATCAACAATACTTGCAAAACTGTGTCAAGAAATATTGGAGTCATCAATAAGCTTAAATACGTTCTACCAGCACAGGCGCTATCCATGTTGTATTGTGCATTAATTCTACCATATCTTAATTATGGAATTCTGGCATGGGGTAATGCCTCTCAAACGAGACTAAATAAAGTCTTGCTACTTCAGAAAAAAGTACTGAGAATAATATGCAATATGTCCTTTAGAGCTCATACGGATGAATTGTTTCGTCAGAAACGTATCCTTAAAATCAATGACCTGTACCGCTTGAAACTATTCCAATTCATGTATCAGCTAGATAGAAATAGTGTACCTAATGTCCTACAAAAGAAATTTATGAGAAACAATACTTTACATTCATATAATACGAGACAATCAAATGACTATCACTTACCTAAAAGTAAAACAGTATTTTCTAGCAAAACTGTATTTTTCACAGGACCAAAACTCTGGAATTCTCTGGACAGAGAAATGAAAGAGGCAGCTAGTCTTATACGATTTAAATTACTCATCAAAAAATTTCTCCTGAATTCTTATTGATTCAATCTAATATTTGTGAACTTCATACTTATCCACGGTAGTATTGATTATTTTTTAAAGTCAATATTTAATTTTGTATATAGTGTAAATACATTTGTGTTACAGTGTTTATATCTATATAATTTTATAAAACTTTGCTGATTATTTTACTCTATTTGTATCATATTACTCTTGTATAAAGTTTTGATAGGGGGTCTACATTTTACAAGCTCTGCTTTTTAGTAGGCCCCTCCACTTTTTTAATTTCATTGCTACGTTTCAATCCTGCATATGTTATGCATTTTTTTTTTCATTGTAAACATGATTACGAAATGTACTTTGATGATTGTGGAATATGAATATATCAATAAATAAATAAAATAAATAAATGTTCTGTACACAGTCAGGCTGGAGTAGCTTTCAGTAAACTTTCATTGTAGGAAAGTAACACTATACTTCACTACTGAGAGTGTGTATCTGATTGTGTAATTTGTTTCTTATCCCATCCATTAGTTATTTTAATCATGCTATGTATCATACCAAATCAATAAATGTGTTCATAAAGGTCCTTTCACATACCCAGTCTACCAAGGATGTCTGTCTTTGTCATTAATTTTTATCAAGCAGTATTAAATTCAAATTTGAAAACATGTCGAAAATATGGAACAGCTAGCCTTTCTGTCAAGATATAGATGCATTTAAAATGCAGCCAAGGAATGAAATAAATTAAAAAGTCACTTTTTAATAGAATCATGCACATTCATTTTCAGACAGTTGTAACTGAGGCCACTTGCATAATGTATGATAGCACAGTTTGACTTTCATATCATGTCTCAGTTAATAACTGGGTTCCATGACACAGTGACAATTGCTCTGATGGTAAATCTTCATGTAAAACCAAACTTAAGACCTAACCTCCAAAACTAAATAAACCCTAATCCTTATCTTTACATCATTCTGAACCAAAAACTTCATTATAATCTTAAAGCTTGTGTATAGTTTTGGTAAATCCACCAAAATGCACCTATCACTATTCCAATTCATTGCTAGCTAATATGAATGGATATGCCCTACAACAGTTATGATGTGAAGGATATGAAATGAAATTGTGTTTTACAGGATAAATTTTGCGATTTTACATGGAAATTTAACTTGATCGGGTCACCCGATCAAATTAAAATATCTGTGTGTTTTTGTCTTTCAATTAAAACCTATTCCAAATCATGGAATGGACTGAAACTTTCAAGATATGTTCCTTGTCTGTAACTTTTGGATATCTCATCACTAAATTTATAAGATAAGTGCTTGAATGCCCATTTTTTAATTTAAAACAAGCATCGCCGAGAGAGGGCGCTATATATCCAAGATTTGAATGTTTGAAATATTCTCAGAGAAGTGCAGTTGGAAAAATACCTAACGGTCTCTACGCTTCAGTAAGACTGTCATATTAGATGATATTCGATTATCAATCACATTATTGACCCTTTACCAAAGCTATACACAGGCTTTAACTCTATAACCGTATAGATGCCCTTTGAGATATTAAGACCAGAGCAAATGTTGTATCAACAATATCTCACCTCCATTCATATTTTTTGTTTTTAGATGTTTGTATGTTGATCTGCAATAGTGTATGAATGTATGAAAATATTTTCCTGTAGTTTATGTTCAATGTCTCCCTTACTGATATATCTAAGACCTAAAATCTGTTAGGAATGATTCTACATGTATTTTATCAACCTAGACATATTTTTGGTGAGTGAGCTTTCCTTCCTTTTTGATTAAATTTCTTGTTTATTTTTAAATGCTCATTCCTCATGAGATACTTCCTCATTGATATACAGTGTTCCATATGCGCTAGATCAAACAAACTGGGTAAATATAATATATTGATTGGAAAGAATGAAGCTTGATGCATTACATGCTGTTAATAGCAACACGGGTACAAAGTTCAAAATGCCTACATTTAACTTGGTGTAACCAAGAGTTCAAGAAAATGACGTTTTAGTTTATTTTCATTTTACTTCCGCAAGTAACCACCCCTAATATTGTATTCTAATTTCTTCCTTATTATTTTCAGCTACATTTATTTTTCTAATGAACCCATTGACATAGGAAAGTTTACATTGTGTATGTGAATTGGAAATGATTCCTATTGCAATTCAAACTGATACCTATGCACCAGAGCCAAAATACACACAAAAAACAATCCTACATCCTGGCAAGGCCCAATAATAGGAAATAAGGCTTGATGGACATCAGGAAATAAAAGGGCCATATTGGTAATAGAATACTCTAAATAAAAGATACATGCTTGGCAGAAGTATTCTCATTTTCATTTAGGCTTTATTATCAATGCATTTATTTTTCAGTTAGAATTATAATGCACTATATTTATGAGAACTAAAATCATTATTCTGTCAATTTGTATAAAGTGAACCTACATTAATGTATCATTTGCTTACAAATTTTCAGCATTAATCATATTTGTTTTAAGATCAGTAAGCTCGATCTGTAATGAAAAATCATAAGTCAGAAAAAATTGCAGTAGATGGCAGGTTCGAATCTCACTGCTTCCAATTTCTTCTGACTTATGATATTTCATTACAGATTGAGCTTACTGATTTTAAAACAAGTAGGAGTAATGCCGAAAATTTGTAAACAAATTTTAATTTCCTCCTATCTTCATGTATCAATTTATTTTATCAAGTACAGACATATGTGTACAAAGAGAGAGAGAAAAACACTATTAGCATTCCAGTAAGAATACATGTATAATAATACACGTACATGTGGTAAAGCATTAAAAGTCCACCTCAGAAAAATGTTGATTTGAATCAAATAAAAATCAGACAAGCACAATGCTCAAAATTTCATCAAAATCGGATGTAAAATAAAAGTTATGACATTTCAAAATTTCGCTTATTTTTAACAAAATATTTATATGAACAAGCCAGTTACATCCAAATGAGGGAGTTGATAATGTCACTCACTATTTCTTTTGTTTTTTATTGTTTGAATTATACAATATTTCAATTTTTACGAATTTGACGATATACAGACCCAGTCAGCAATCTTTGAGCATGATTTACACTCAATTTTACACTCGAGCAAGAACAAAGGAAATGGTCCAGTGAATCTATTGTTCTCCTTTTGTTCTGGCTTGGTCACTCTATTGTTCTGGACTCGAGTGTAAATTCGAGTGTAAACTATGCTCAAAGATTGCTGACTGCTACTGTAGGACCTCCTTGCCTGAAGCACAAAATGTTAAAATAATGGAATTCCACGTGTTCAGGGAGGAATGACACTTCATTTCACATGACAATGACGAGAAAATAAAAATATTTCATATTTCATATAATAAAATACAAAAGAAATAGTGAGTGATGTCATCAGTTCCTCATTTGCATACCGACCGAGATGTGCATATAACTGTTTTGTGAAATGAAGCAAAACTTAAAAATACCCATAACTTTCTTATTTTACTTCCTATTTTGATGAAATTTTCAGTGTTATGCTTGATGAATTTTCTCTTTTTATTCAAATCAAGTTTTTGTTGGGGTGGACTTGTCCTTTAAAAAAAATAATAATGAAGGGATGCAGGTTACTTTAGTTTGGTTTAGGTTTCTTGTTCCTAGATGAACTACAATAGAAACATTTTAAAGGTAAGAGTTGAACAAGTGAACAGATAAAAATCCCTGAATATTTCTGTTGTCTCACTTGTCATTTTGTGAAAACTATGCAGTGAATGAGTGTTCATAACATTTTTTTTGTTTGTTCTTTTCTGTACTTGTAGGAAAGGGCAATTAATGAATTCTGTGAAGACTTCAAGAGATTGTGTCACATTGAGAGAAGGAATGACTTTGTATCTGAGTCTTACCTTCTAACCCTTGGTAGACTTATGAACATGTTTGCTGTACTTGATGCGTTGAAAGATAGCAAAGCCAGTATTAGGAATGACAACTCAGCATACAATAGGTGGGACTACACTTTTTAATGAGGATTGAAAGGTTGTTTCTAATATTGTTTTAGACCTGGGGCCCGTTTCATAAAACTTTTGACTTGCAACTGTAACATCTCCCATATCTATGGCAAATCTTGTTATTGCAATGACAACTTGTCATAGTTGCAAATATCCGTTTCATAAAAACAATGACAAATTGTTATCGTAAATAAAAATAATTAAATGAAAAATAGTTCGTGAACGAGCCTGATATGCAGCTAACAGCCGGTTTTTTTCTTCACACACGTCGTCTGCGAGAAAATTTTGATGGTGACAGAATTTACGGAAAATTTGAATCGGAGATGTAAGTACTTTCTACTTATCGTATTTATATAATTATTACATCATTTGATAAAGTAATAAATAAATCACTTCCGAAAGAATGACATTGATAATACATGTCATATTTCCATCGTTTTCTACGAGGTAAACATGCATTTTGCCCGGGGATATCGTGGAGGTATCATCGAGATGCCGAGTGCTCGCTATCCCGGAGCTTCGGCGTAGTACACGGCAGTAGTGTTGATGTGTGTGGGGTGGAGCTCGAATGAGCGGCGTTGCGACTGTCTTGAGTTGCATCTGTCTTTCTTTCTGACTTTAGTCTTTAATTACCTAATTCAGTGCGATATGTGAACAGCTGTGTGAGAGTGAGCCTTTTTTGTGGCTTGGGTTGTTGTGGGCGACAAAAATACAGTCAAGTCTCGAGAATCATGAATGGGTTAATACTAGATTGATGTTCACGCTCATGTTTGGCCTCGGCTTGGGCATGTTTTTTTTAAGTTGAGGGGGCAGGGGGGGGGGAGGGTTAAAGGGGAAGTTCACCCTGACAAAAAGTTTATTGTAAAAATAGCAGAAAAAATAATAAAAAATATTGCTGAAGGTTTGAGAAAAATTCATCAAATAATTAAAAAGTTATTAGAATTTCAATTATTTGATTTGTGACGTCATATGCGAGCAGCATTCCTACATAGCGAATGGTAAAAAATCAATGAAATGTCATTTTCTCAGAAAATTGAAAATGGTTTTCACTGTAACTTTTGTATATCAATAGACAAATAATTTCACACCCGATCATGAAAAGAAAACAAAATTAAGTTATCAGAAACCGTACAAAATTTTAAATTCATACATTTTATATTATGTAACACATGGGGCAGCTGCTCGTTTATGACGTCACAAATTCAAAATTTTGAACTCTAATAACTTTCTTACTCTTTAACGGATTTTCCTCAAACCTTCACCAATATTTTTTACTATTATTTCTGCTATTTTTACAACAAAGTTTTCTTCAGGGTGAACTTCCCCTTTAACTTACACAAATATTGTACTCAAGCTCTGTAACTGTGAGGGGTTGTTTTTCTTATAGTTTTCAGGGGGGGGGGGTGGCTTGCGAGTATAAAAAGTTTGGTGGCCAGACAGTAATAAAAAAAAGGCAAAATTAATTTTTTTTAAAGCTGTGAGTTAGCAAAAATTTGACCGGCAGGAAGTTGGTTGGATATTCGATATTCAAACTGTGAAGTTGGTTTGATATTCAGGTTCGATATTCAAACGCGTGTGAAGTTGGACGGATATTCAATATTCGATATTTAAAAATGAGGGGTTTTGAAAGCTAGCTAGGGGGTTTAAAAGGTGCAGCACGTCTCGGGCAACCATAAAATCACTGGCTTGCCCTAATACGAGGACTTTCAGGGGACAAAAGTCAGTGAATAAAAAGGTATGAAATTTTTTTAAATTTTATTTGAGAGAGGCCTATTCCGACAGCCTAGCCTGGGTAATCACGTGTCCTAACTTGTAGAACTCGACTCGGGCAACAAGATAAGCCCTAACTTGACCCGGCGCATGCACATTTAGGGGGCTCAAATTAACAAAATTTGTTGGTTTGATATTCAGGTTCGATATTCAAACGCGTGTGAAGTTGGACGGATATTCAATATTCGATATTTAAAAATGAGGGGTTTTGAAAGCTAGCTAGGGGGTTTAAAAGGTGCAGCACGTCTCGGGCAACCATAAAATCACTGGCTTGCCCTAATACGAGGACTTTCAGGGGACAAAAGTCAGTGAATAAAAAGGTATGAAATTTTTTTAAATTTTATTTGAGAGAGGCCTATTCCGACAGCCTAGCCTGGGTAATCACGTGTCCTAACTTGTAGAACTCGACTCGGGCAACAAGATAAGCCCTAACTTGACCCGGCGCATGCACATTTAGGGGGCTCAAATTAACAAAATTATAGGGAATAAAGGGCTACTTAGAGCATTTTTTAAATTAAAAAGAGTATTTTTTTCAAGGGGCCCCCAGGGATATCCCGACGGCCTAGCCAGGGTAACCACCTAGCCTAACTTGTAGAATTCGACTCGGGCAACAAGATAAGCACTAGCTTGACCAGGCGCATGCACATTTAGGGCTCAAAGTAACAAAAATGAAGGGAATAAAGGGCTATTTAGAGCATTATTTGCATGTTTTTTGTTAAATTCAATTGACCATTGACCCCCCGCAAGAAAAAAAAATAAATGAATAAATGAAATAAAAAAATTGAAAAATAAATAGAATAAATAAAAAAAACAGGCAAAATATGCATATATATATTACCGGTATATATAATCTATAGAGGGGGGGGGGGGTGGAATCTAGATCTAATAATAATGTGTGCATTAGAAATTGCACATGGCGTTTATGATAGACACAATTTATGTGCTGGAAATGACCGCATTTGTCAGGCCTCGGAGCTGAGACATCAAGATAGAGTGACTGAGACCAAGACATCAGGCTTCGAGGATGCAAATTCTGGTCCCGAGGCCAGCCTCGGTATACAACACTGAATATAGAATCAACATGCACTCTATACCCTACAAGATTGATAACAAAGACATATATGTGTTTCAACAAGAAATTGGTCAATGTACATCTGAATGGGGTATTGTACAGTACGATTGATCAACCAATGATACGAGTTGTGTTCTGATATTTAAATCCATGTTCCTCTTTGACCAATGTTGTCAAATAAAAACCTTGCTTTGAGCATAATATCCTCAAGGTGGTCTTAAAATTCTATTAGAAGGTACATGTACTCTTCTGTGGAATTTCATTTTATGCTTTGACTGCTATATCTACAAGTTTTATTATCAATATACTAGTGTTCTGAAGTTGATGTGTTTATAATCAAATGTTTTCATGTTTATTCTACTTAAAACATAATAGATGGAGACCAGCAGCGTGGCAGCAGGAGCAAATTTTGGCCGTGATGAGGCGTATACCACCATCAACAATGCTGCAATTGCAGTCACTACCACCACTGCTGCCACCACTATCAGTGCTGCTGATGCCACCACCACCAAGTCTGCTTCTGCCACTGCCATCACCATTGCCACCACCACTATCAAGCCACTCCTGACACAAAGCCCCCAAGTCCTCAACTGACAGATATTGCAGCTGGAGAAGGATAGACCAGGAACTTCAAAGCCAGGGCTTTTTGGTCTCCTACAATAAGAAAAATGCCAAGGGCCCATCTAATGAACTTGTAGAATATTTGGCCACAGTTGTAGAAATGCAGAGACTAACATACTGCCACAGGTAAAAATCAATTTTAGATATGGTGGATAGTCTTTGAAATATGGGTTGCAGAATGAATATCAGTAAAATCCATCATGATGTGCAATCTGATTTAACCCTAAAACGGCGGTGGGGGCCCAAAAATTTTCATGTTAAATCCACAACATGAAAGATGGTGCCGCGTCATTATATGCCTTTTTTTAAAGATTCATGAGTTTTCAGACAAAATTTGTGACACCTGGGTACCCGGTTCTGAAATTACGCAACATCATGTAAGTACACATGTCAGAATTGCTTTAAAATGTGATTTCATGAACAAATCCAATGCAAAATCTGTTTCTAGCTAAAATTCATAATTGCATCATACTGGTTAATATTTATTTTACTGATTAAAATCAATTAATTTCATGGTGTTTATGATCAGAAAATTTTGTCAACAATATAAAAAAGTATAAAAAACAAAGAAATACTTCAGAAAGGAAAAAAAAATACAGATGAAAGGGATTTGATTTTTATGTGTCTGAACAAAAAAAAACTTTAAGGGATTTGTTTATAGATTTCCAGCCAACTTCTAATTTCATGCATGATTTAGTAAAATATATTTATTAAAAATAAATTTAAATAATTCTAGAATGATCAAATATACAATTTTTTCATCTGTGGCAGGCATTTTGCATTTCTTCACAATTGCACAATTAACGGTCGATCTTGAGGGCCCCCACCCCCCTTCCGCCAATCTTTCCTGCCTCAAAAATACCCTTGCAGTCTTATTAGGGTTAGATTATGTTTACATTAAGCAAACATAAAATTCCTACAATGGATTTCAGTGGCGTAATGAGCCAAATATTTTGAGAGGGCTAAATATGGCGGATGGAACAAAAGTTCTCCAAAGATATGAGAGAGCAAAATTTTTGAACTTTTTAATACAGAAATCAAATATTTGGAAAGATTTTGATGTAATAATATTCAGTAATACTTCTCTATTTTACCCTTTCCCGTTCCCTTTTTTTCTTGGTCGTGAAACAGGGGGAGGGCATGGCCCCCATCTACATGTATACGCCAGTGAAGGATTTAATACTTTTTGCATGTACGATGACGATGCTCGCTCTCCCCCTCACCCATCCTCACTATGTGTATATGTGTGTACAAGATAAATTATGAGGAATAATTGCATGAAGTGACGTTTCTCAACCAGAGATTCCTTATATATTATTTACTGTTGCATGTTTGCATTTTTGTTCATATTAACCCATCTTGACCCCTTTACCCCCCCTGACAAAAACCTACTTTTTGAAAATTTCAATTTAATTTATTCCTTTAGGTGAGGCTTTGTCCGCAGTTCCGGAAAGACAAGCCATGCCAAAATCAACGACTGAAGGGTTTGGAGCGCCAGGCAAAGAGCCTAGAAATGTGATTTAACCGTAAGTTAAACTTATTTATAATTCTGATTCATTTTGGCATAGGAAGTAAGTCACATAACAATTTGAATGATTTTTGTCTTCTTGATTTGCTCTTTGTCAAGAATCCAAATTTTAGAATTAAACTCTAAGTTTGAGGTGTTGATGAAATTTTTTTCAGCTGCAAAAGTAACAAACCAATATCAATCATTGGTAGATAATGTGACTTGCATTCTCTTGCCAAATTGGTACATGTACATGAATATTCTGCATTTCTATAATGATTGACCCCCACCACTACCACCTATAAAGATGCAACATGTCAAATTACTGTCAAACTCGCTTCATGTTTTTAATTATTAATATTCCAGTAAAGGAGTAAAAGGACTCAGAAAGATTACCCGAAGAAGCTCACAGAATTTTTTTTTTCTGGTAGACCCTTTACATTCATTTGATGAATTGAGTTCATACAAAATCAACTGAATATAATGAGTACAAAATCCTGTTAATACATCTTACTAGATGAGGCTATTCTAGTAAGTCATCCGGGGGGGGGGGGTGCCTGAGGATCTTGTCCATTTGGATAAATCTTGCAAAGTATCAAAAGGTGCCTTCACCCCCCCACTCTATTAAGGGTTAACAATGAAAGTGAAATTAGGAATAACTTTAGTATCTTGCTTTCATGCATTATAAATTAATTACTATTTCAGGTACTTCAATCACATGAACAGTAGCAGGAGCAAAAACAGCAGCAAACACACAGGAGATGTAATGACTACATTGACCAATACCAACAACTACAGCAGCATCAACAATATCTGCAAAAACCACACTGGCAACCTCAACAACATCAAGATGTTCAACAACCACTTCGGGAATTCAACAAACACATCAGCAGAAACCAACAGCAGCAAAAACAGCACTTATGAAATGAATCTTATTGAAACTCAAAAGCCAATGGCGCAACATCTTTTACAAAATGAGACATCATTTATTCATTCTTTTACAGGATAAAGAAAAGCTTTTTTGAAAGAGTAATTTTGCAGGAACACAATGGATGTTCCTATGTATCTATTTATTGAAATAAATTTTACTTTAAAAAGAAAGAATGATGATTCAATAAATATCTACTTTTTATTTGTCAATGAGTAAAAATACCTGTATTTTCTATTTAGAATGACAAAAAGCAATTTATCAAATCAAAATCATCAAAAAATTGAGCAATATGGCTGTTAGGCCCTCCAAATTGTTGATATTTTGATGAAAAAGCTGTTTCTGCTGCAATATTTGATGCAACTCAAATAGTTGCGTCAAATATTGTGGCAGAAATTGTCATTTGCCGCTGAAAGTATCTGCGGCAAATATTTGACGCAGCTCAAATAGCTGCGTCAAATATTGCCGCAGAAATTGTCATTTGCCGCTGAAAGTATCTGCGGCAAAGTTTTATGAAACGGAAACTTGCCGCTGTTTTGAGATTTGCCGCAGAAACACAGATTTGCCGCTGAAAATGGGAGTTGTTTTATGAAACGGGCCCCAGTTGTATTGTCATTTAGATGACTTTTTGACGTACATGTAGTGATCCATGCCATAGTTATGAACCATTATCACTTCTATATTCCACAAATTATTTCAGTTCTGACTTTGGCTTCAAACAATAACGAAAGGTAACCCATTGAAATTCCAGTTAGTCAACTGAATGGGCTTACATGTAACTGCAATAATGACTAACTACAAATATTAGTAATTCATTGCAACCTTTGGTTATAACAATCAGGACTAAGAGCTCAACAAATTGATTTTCATTCCTTGACAATGCATTATCATTACTGCCTCAATAAAAAAACTTTATTTTTTTTGCAGTTGTTCACTTCCATCCATCCTTCTTTTGAATTTACTTTCCATTATGCTCCATTATTAGAGTCTTGTTATAATGGCGTGTCTGTCTATTAGACCATTGGTCTCAAGGTCCTATTATTAGAGTATTCAAATAGATGGTATTGGTCTTTTAGGCCATAGGTCTCAAGGTCCTAACATTAGATTTTTGTTCTAATGGGGTATTGGTTTTTTAATAGGCCATTGGTCTCAAGGTCCTATCATTAGATTTTTGTTCTAATGGGGTATTGGTCTTTTAGGCCATTGGTCTCAAGGTCCTATAATTAGAGTATTGTTTTAATGGGGTATCGGTTTATTGGCCCATTGGTCTCCTATCAGAGTCTTGTGCTCGTTGTAACTTATCCGGCCCTTGCAGTTTGCTTTCAGGAGAGAAAAGAAGGGGTTTTGTGGCCTTATAACCATTAATTGTTTCAGGGAAATTTCAAGGGCAGTATTAAAGGCAGATGAGGTGGGTACCCAAGTCAGTCACCTTGGATCAACATGGGGCTGATCTTGAGACCTATAACATACATCTCTTCATTTCAACAGGGATGCTAACTTCTTGAGGTCAGCTATTGACATTGCTGCAGTCCAGGAGTCCCAGAAGATGACAATGTTCCTAGCCACTAATCAATCCATTACAAACACTCTCAAAGCAACACTAGTCAAGATTGAAGGATATGAAGACATGATTGCTGATGTTGTTAATCTTTGTGTAAAGCTCTTTGATAATGATCAGTTTGTGTTACCAGCTGAGAAACATCTCCTTGTCAAGGTAATCTTACATCAGATTCTGTAGAGAGTATTGTATGTTGTCACAAATACTGCAGACTTCGAATAATGATGTAACTTTGATTCCAACATGCTTCAGGTTATTTAAAGCTATAGAATTGTTCGTTGTTTCTGACTTTCATAATGAAAGACAGTCCAAGAAATTTTGAAACCATAGCATGCTATGATCAACCAAGTCAGTCACAATGTTTTTTAATGATAAAAATTTTGCTTAGCTTTAGAATAGTTTAAAAATCTTTCTTAATGCTTAACATGAAACCTGTACCATTAATATTCCTCTGTGATGTATTTGTGCACATTTCTTTCTTGGCAAAAAACATGTTAAGTGATTTTACTTCTTTGAAGTTTATTTTGGGCCATAGAGTCATTCATAGAACAATGATGTGGCATAAAAGAGGTTAAACTACAATGTATTTGGATATTGTAATTGCAGGTGATAGGAATAGGTCTATTCCTGATGGATAATGAGACCAACAGTATCTACAGTCAGAAGAACAAACTCAATCTTTCAAGGATTGACAAGATCTTTAAGGTTTGTTCAGTACTCTCATTGATTGTGATGTTAAGGGTCTGTTCACCCTTGTCCACATTGAATAAGAGATCAAAGTTTGTCAAGAAAATGATAAATAGAAAGAAGTATTAAGACTCTATGCAGATGTAGGGTTTGGAAGAAGCAGTTGATCTGTTGGTTATGGTAAATGATGTGTGATGGTAAACGTGTATGATGAGTAGAGATGAAGAGCACATTGTAAAGTTCAATGTGGAGCCTATATGACCAAGTAAGAAATAGACATGCTCCATGGATGAAGAGAGTAGAGGGGTTGAGGATGACACTTTGAATGAGCCAAAAAGAAGAAGGGGGTAATTTCCAACCATACCTGTTAATGAGGATAAATTTCTACATAAACTTGAGATTACTAATTCTTGTCATATTCTACTGTGTAGTGATGCCATCAGGGGGGTGTTTCATCAACATTTTTGTCCGACAACTTTCCTTGATGTTGATTGGCTAAGAAGCACTGTGACTATGGCAACTGTCTGATAAAATGGGACCTGTCGGATAAAACGTATGACAAGTCCTTTCATGAAATGCTCCCCAGGTTGTTGGTTTATTGAGTAGATCTGGGGTAGGTATTTGGTTGGGTACTTTGCACTCTGTGATTTACTTATATGCCTATTCAGACATACTTGATTCTTGTAATAATTTTTTTTACACTATTGTTATTTAATTTTGAATCTGAATTAGTGGTTTCTTCATTTCTGTTGACACTGCCTGATTTCTATGAATCTTACAATAAACCAATCAAATTTAAATTATCATTCAAAGAAACTGGAAGTGGTTCCGCTGTATGGAGATCTTCAGATCTCTGTCCTGTCTTACATCAAGAAATGTGGCAATTATGAAACCCATCAGTCCTTCTGGAAGAGTGAAAACATCACAGCTACTGGTTCACAGTTCAACATTCTCAGACAGCAGACTAGTCTAAGGGATGAGCATACCAAATACCTTGCACAGCTTGTCAAGTACAACAAGACACATCCAAAATGGAAGATTAGTGAGGTAAATTCAAGGTTTGACTTTGTAATGTTACAGTGTCATTATCAAGAGGTATTTCCTTGATATTAGAATCAGATGAAAGGATTTATATTAATTGTCAGGGGAACATATTGACAAGTCCATGAATCGAGTGCTTCCCAATAATAGTCAAATTTAAAGATATTACCTCAGAAATCAGTTTGTATATTCCCAAGTGAGCATTATTTTACATCGGAATATATTTCAAGTGGAAAAGGGCAATAAACATATATAAAATAATGTCAGGGTTTTCCTCTTCTTTCGCTAGAAGTTGTTAATATGTTTTTTTTTTTTATGCAGGCACAGAATAATGACAAGCCCAAAATGAGAAGTGATGCTGAAAACAAAGTGATCTATGACCTTGCTCTGGAAGGATTAAGATTGCTCTCTAAACTCACTGCACTAGTTACTGAAATGGTAAGTAAAGCAGAATATATTAGTGGTTAAGATTTTGAGATATGACTACTTCATGAGGGGTAGAAGCATGATATTTATTAACAGCCATGTTACCGAATTCTCATAGATGCTTTTAATCTGCCTAATTTAGATAATGAAAAATTGAGATGGACGTGTCTTTGTTTGCAGTTCTCCTGGAAGCTTCTTCATCCTAGCACAAGCCATAAACCTGAGGTAGAGAAAGCAGAGGAATATGAGAAGGCAACACGATTCAACTACAACCAGAAAGAGAAATTTGCTCTGATAGAGATCATTGCTATGATCAAGAGTCTTCAAGCGTTCATGAGTAAGATGGAACCATTCTTTCAAGATGCTATTCATCGGCATATCTACAGTGAGATACAAGACTTTGTTCAACTGGTCCTGAGAGAACCAATGAGGGCAGCAGTCAAGAGAACAAAGAAAAAGAAAGGCACTCTTATCTTAAGGTGAGATAAGATTTACGCTTGAAGAAAACATCACCGTATATCAAAGTATAATATAGTATATATATTTTCCAAGCAAAAACAACAAAAATGTGAAATTAATGGATGGATGATCCATATTAGTTTTGTCAGCATGACAATACTGTTCTTCCATGGGGTTTATAGTTTGGATTGGGGTTAGGGTTAGATTATGAGATATAAAGGGAAAGGATTGTTAAACATTTATGCACACAATACCACAAGATATTCTATGATTTGAACTGTTGTGGGAATTTTTTTTATTCAACATGCTTATCATTTGTTCTTTTCTTGGTTCATTTATTTTTTTTTTTTGCCATCCATAATATTGCCCTGATCAGGTAAGAGGTGTCATATATTAGAAGATCTTATATTTTGTAGTGTTCTCTGTGTGTAATAAGTCAATAACGAAATTCTAATCATTTACTTTAAATTTGCTACATGACTTTTCTGTTTTGTTGGTGTTGTCAATATTTGTTTTCAACTCCTGTTTATTGCTCCAAACCAGTATAATCCGAGGAGTAAGAGAGAGTTGTTGTGATTGGCTAGAAGGTCAGCAGCCATCAGATGATCCAATCTTGAAGGGCGACAAGGATCCAAAGAGTGGCTATACTCCAAAGAAGGTTCCTAGGAAATCAATTGGACCATCTACAACACAGGTAAAAACTCTTTTGTATTTTCTTTTCGTCATGGGTCATAGGATATGAAGGGTTGTTAGTGGTTGCACTCTTACAAAATTTTCTTAGAAATTAGTAGACTCATCAAAGACATAGTTAATTAAAATCCTTGATTTCTCTAGTATGTTAAATTTTCATATCTACAGTGGTGTGTAGGTGCGCAGCTTTCATTTTTTGAGATAGTTTAATGTTAACATACTTTTATTTGATATTTGAAATAAAACTTAAAATCCTGTTGTTTTTCAGGATTATGATAAAGTGGCTTGTGATGGTATGATGTGAATGTGGGTAGTATGGTATTGTGTTGAACAGGTGTAGCCTTCAAGGTTTCAAAAGAGATTTGCAAATGGATGTTACTTCCTGCATGCCACTTTGTATTAAGACAGGTTTATTGATCGAAACTTATGATAGCAAGCCACTGAATATTGATATCTTTCTACATTTATGGACATAATTACTCTTAATGTGAAAGGAGATAAAGTACATTGTTTTCATGATAGGGTTATACCCATCCAATAACAAATAAGTTGTTTAATCCATTTCAGTGTTTGTAAATTTTCAGAAAAATTGTTTGTATATTACAGACTTAAACAGATGTTTAAGTTGCAGCCTTCTCTTAGATTATTGGCTAGAGACATAAAGCTTATTTAAAAGGTTACATAGGTCATTATTTGAACTTGTAAGAGTCAAGGTGTGTAATATAGAGCTGAAGTGTCAATGGCGTAGGCATAAATTTTGACCCCATGCCGTTGATAATTCATCCAATTTTTGTAAAGACGGGAAACATTAGCAGAGTAGTCTCCACTGAACTGCTAAGATATCAGTCAATGAATGAATTCACAAACGGTCTATTAAGATTATTATTGCATGTGTAGTGTGGTTGAATCCGGAGTATGCTTTTGTTATCCCATTAGCTATACATGGTACGAACCATGCTGGAGTGTTTAACAGCTGATAAGGGTGGTTCTGGCAAGAAGACTTTGAGAAAAGAGCTCCAGGATCTTGTACCAATAGAACCATTTGAGAAGTTCCTTGAAGCTTCATTCTTCTATCTTCATATGATCAATCTACCAGGTTACAACATTTCATTTTTGAATTTATTTGTATTTTGTGTAATTATGTTTAATTCATAATATTGTTTAATCAAAATTATATCAATGAGATATGATTTGTTTACTGGAAATAAATCAACAAAATTAAAAGGTGAAAGTTTCTTTATTATTAACTATTTTTATACCTTATCACAGCTGTATAGTGAAGAAAACTTGACATAAGTTAGTTCCTGAAATTTAAAGTCGCACATATGCAATATTATGAAATTTGTGATGATTAGGTGTGCTGTTCAGCTTTCATTTGCATTTCATACACCAAATGCCAAGTAGTACAAATTTTGCCTAAGTGCTGAGTAAGTGATTAGACTTTCAGTATGTATCTAATAACTTATCTGAC
Source organism: Lytechinus variegatus (assembly GCF_018143015.1). Lineage (NCBI taxonomy): Eukaryota > Metazoa > Echinodermata > Echinoidea > Temnopleuroida > Toxopneustidae > Lytechinus > Lytechinus variegatus. The sequence goes on along the minus strand of NC_054742.1, from coordinate 4,167,521 downwards.
TTGGTTTGTAAGGAAAAGTAAAAAAAAAACTACTCTCTTCTCCAATTAAATGTTATTTTGGTATGAAAGAAAGAAAAACCTTCCCTTGCTTCATTTTGATTAGATTCATATTTTTGATGTCATTAAAAAACTGTGGTAAAGATTATACTAAATAAATTTCTTTCATGTTTGGAAGATTGATTATCTACCATAGTGAACTATTTACAAAGAGGTTTTAGTCTTAATTATACTTGAAACTGAAACAAGAAGGTGATAAAGGTTATAAATCAAGCAAAATGAGAGAGTTGTCCAATTTTATGATGAACATGTAGTCTCATATGAATTGATCAAGTAAGTGGATGTTACATGAACCGTTTTGTCAATTGTAAGTCTATTTTAGGTCTCAAAATCAATCAAAGGTCTTACAAATTGGTAAAAGTTGCAATTTTCTTCTAAGTGTTGTAAAGTTTTTTATTTTGTTATCTGCAACTAATAAAGAAGCATTTCTTACAACACTTCCTTTGAAGTTTACTTCTCATAAATTTTCTTTTTACTATTTATCGACTTTCACAACATGTTTTGATTATGAGTTTGTTTTATAACACTTGTACGGGAAATATGTTTCTACTTGTGCTTTTATCAGAACAAAACCTTACATAAAAGTATACAGTAGAGTTTGCATAAAACAACCTCCTATGAATCAAATTTTAAAAACTCAAACTGGAGCAAGCAAAATGTTATTTTCATTTTCTAAGTTGAATTTTCCACAAGTCAAACTTCTGTTGTCACAAGACTGAAGAGATTTTACTTGTGAAGATACTATTGGATATTAAAGGTATTGTTTAACTTTGTGAGCAGCCGATTTAAAAAATTCTCAAACCAAGATGAAACATGTGTACAAGTGCATGTATTAGAACTAATAAACCCTGGAAGCAACCATTATTGAGAATGAAAAGGTAAAACTACAAGGAAAATCCTGATTTTGTAAAAAGGCATCTTATAGATGCCTAAATAGTACACATAAGTGTATGGGATGAAAATAAGATGTTGTTTCCGGTTACTTCATATTTCAATTTTTGAAGCACTATATAATTATTTTCAAACGCAATTTTTTCTGGGCTTCATTTTTTTAACATATCACAGACACAGGTGACAAGTGTGACCTTCTAGCTGAGATTTTTAAAAAGTCAAACTAATGTTAACCAATCACTTTAAACACTAATGCATCATGAAGTTTGTCACATGCATATTTTGTAAATGATGTATTTTTAAAGTTAATATTCTTTTTGAATTTCCAGATACAATACGTAGATGTGGTGATCTGTCTCAGCTTTGGTACAGGGAATTCTACTTAGAGATGACCATGGGAAAACACATTCAGGTAAAAATTTATTCATGAAGATGCTTCCCTATTGTGAACTTTGTGAAATCTTAAAATCTAAGCTGAAATACGATCACACTGAAGATCACCAACACAGATAGGCACACGTGGGACAGTGTATTATTATTGCTGGAATAAAGACCTGACGGAAGTGACAGAATCCACGCTTATTTTGCTTATTTCTCAGCAATTACACAATTTCTTCCAGAATCCTTTGGCACATATTTTTTATTCATACAAACAGACACTTGGGTGGTCATTATATGAGATTCTGTAAAAAGTCATTCTGAGATCGTTACCAGAACTGGAATTTATCTTTAAAAGATGTTTTTCTATATATATTGTGACTACTAATACTTAGTAGTTTTGTAAATTCTGCTATTTCGTTTCTTGTAGTTTCCCATTGAGATGTCTATTCCATGGATCTTAACTGATGAGATCTTAACTGCCAAAGAACCTGCACTCATGGAGTAAGTATGTCAATCAGTTTTACTTTATTCACGATTCTTACCAGATCCTTGTGCCACAGTTCATAAAGCTAGTTTCAAATCCATTGTATGATAAGCTTACTGATTTTAATACTTTGATTGGCATAAACAGTTGGCTCATTAGTGCAGTAATCTTGGAAGCAACCATGTGTTTTGAAAGGAATATTCATTAAGGTAAAGAGACATGCATTTTTTCATTTCTTGAATTTCTATCCATTTTCTTTCTTTGTATTTCAACCTCATCTTATGAAAGGAATTCAGGTTTGGGATGGTGTTCATGAGCTGATGAATAGGTTTTGATACACATTTGAACCCGTTCATGAGTCACAAATAACCAAGAAATAGTTGTAATTAATTGTCTTTTATGATATACTTACAATAATATTTCTTTTCTCTTTACAGATATGTGTTTTTCCCTCTAGATCTGTACAATGACAGTGCACAGTATGCTGTAGCAATATTCAAGAAACAGTACCTATACGATGAGATAGAGGCTGAGGTGAGATGTAATCATTTTCTAAATTTTAGTAATGATAGCTTTAATGAATCAAGTACATTTCAGTTATAGAATATAATTAATAGGTTTTATAAACAGTTACAAAATAAGAAAGTGATAAAAGAGTTTATATCAGACCATTCATTCCTCTTTTTTTTTTTGGGGGGGGGATGATTGGTGAGAGTTTCAACAGATCTTGCATATTTTGCTCATCATATGTTTGAGTGAACCTCAAACTGTAAATCTCTCATTCTACCCATTCTTGGAATTTCTCCCTACAATTCCTCTACATAGGATCAAGGGATTAAGTGGGTTATTGATCATCAATTTGGATGAGATATCTGCTCTTTAATTTTTTTTTCAACTCAAATTCTAACGAAATGCTCTGATCTTTAACAGTATCTCATTCACATTATTTGAACCTGGGGAGCGTTTCATCAACATTTTTGTCTGACAAGTTGTCAGATCTGACATCTTTCCTTAATTTTGATTGGCTGAGAGTCACTGTTTCTATGGTAACTGTCAGATAATAGGGAACTTATCAAATAAAACGTCCGACAAGTCCTTTCATGAAACGCTCCCCAGTATTCAGTGATTGTCTGACATGTCCACTCAATATGTTCCCCATTTTGGGTAGCATTACTACAAAATGAATCCTTTCAGTATTTCTTTTTGCAAAGATCTGTTTATTTTGTTGAAATGATGAAGATGTATTGAATATCTCATGCCATAGTCTTCCATTTATCTATTCAAGACAGGAATGTGTATGAATTGTTGGTCTTTGGACTTTTTATATTATACATTATTATTATATTATACAGGTCAATCTGTGTTTTGATCAGTTGGTATACAAGTTAGCTGAGATGATCTTTGCTTACTACAAAGAACTGGCTGGAAGGTAAACTTATAATTTGATAACTTCATATTGTATTTATTTTCTTACTATACTTTTGCCAATTAATGCCGTGGAAGCGCCGTGGTGTAGCGGTTCTGACTCTTGCCTTGTAATCAGAGGGTCGTGTGTTCAAATCCCACCATGGCCTAGCGCCCTTTGGCAAGGCATCAATCCACACTTTGCAGCTCTCACCCAGGTGCTAATTGGGTACCAGTAGGAAACAACCGTCATTATGGTTGGTTTAGCAAGTTTGCACCTAACAGGCTGCTTGGAATGCTATGAATCCAATGACCGGGTAATAATAACTGTGAAGCACTTTGAACAGTCGTAGATTGATAAAGCGCTATATAAATGCCAATTATTATTATTATTAATTAATCAATTTCTGTAAATACCTAACTGTCTACTGGAAAGGTAGCAGTGCATGGTATCTTTAAAATGCTGTAGTGTAGATATTAACTTTGATTTCCATGAGTATCAAAGCAATAATTGAATATCCCACAGTCTTTGTTCCATATGTATTAATTGAATTGACACACAGATGCATGATACACAATTCTTAATATTTCAAATGATTCAATTCATTTTGATAGGAAATGAAATCGATTATTGCGTCTTGTGGACAACCTGTGTTCCTATTCGATAGAGGAAATTTTCATTTGAGTTTTTCGAAATAATAATAATGCTGATTGAAATTCTATGAATTGTGCAAAAATCAAGGCATATTATGTTGACTATCACAAACCTGATTGAATCGGCCAGAATTGATGCATTACAAGTTATGCTTCAGTGATCATAAAAAGGTATGAAAATGACATTAATTTGCTCAGTCGGCCATATCTGTTCGTGCATGAATGAAAAATGATTCATAATATTGATTTTGTCAGGGGCTATTGTCTTGTCTTGAATTTGATTTATAATTTGCTTGATGTTATAAATGTGTTTCATTCTAATGAAAACCCAAACTTGAAAGTTTGCAAATATATCAACTCTATACCAGAGGGGTTATTCTGCTGAGAATCTTCTTCTTTTTACAGATTGATGATTTTCTGTATTTGTTTGACTTTTTCATTCAGTATGCTACTAGATAGAAGATTCAGGAAGGAGTGTAAGAAGTATGGTATTGATATTCCATGTCAGCAGGCTAACAAGTATGACAGTATCTTGAGACAGAAACATGTACAGGTAAGGCCAATCATTCAAACAATTTATCAGCCTCAATCAATACAGTGCTTTATTACCCACATGTGTATAAAGACAAACAGCTTGGTTTTGCTCTTTGATGGTATTCCCCCATTGACATATGTATTACAGGAATTTGTCAATAAAGATCACCCACTAATCAAGACCTCTTTTCTTGTCTCCCGTTTGTGGTCCTTGTATACAGTTTTCACTGTAGTTTGCCTTTGAATGATTATATTTCAAATTGCATTATAGTAGATTTGGGCTAGAAATAAGGAAAATGGCATGATTTATTACCCCAGTGATTCATACAACTTTAGCATATTATTGGGCCTAAAATATAAAGCTACTTGATTGATCAAAGTTCTGATTTCTATGATTGTTTACATTGATCATTGTGTGTGATCAGTCTTGAAATTCAGCCTCATGATGAAATGCTGAGCATTATTTTACAATCATATTAGCTTATTAAACTTTTTGAATTTCTTCATTCTTCACTCTTCATGTTTATATGAACAATATTAATAATGGTTTATTTCTTTGCTTTGTACTCCATATCCATGTTTAAATGCACATTCAATGATGATTTAGAACCAAGAAATTGGATTTTCTGCAAAACCAGATGACCATACATGTACCTTGGCACAGAGTGAATTCTTTATTATATATTTTGATTTTTTAGTGGGAAAGATGATTTTTTTAAACCCCATTCCACAATGTGTGGGAGAGCAATATGCCTTTTTTAAATGATAAAAAAAATCATCAATTTGATGAATAATAATTAGTAATACCTAGACCCATTTATTAATTAAAGGACAAGTCCACCCCAACAAAAACTTGATTTGAATAAAAAGAGAAAAATTCAACAAGCATAACACTGAAAATTTCATCAAAATCGGTTGTAAAATAAAAAAGTTATGACATTTCAAAATTTCGCTTCATTTCACAAAAACAGTTATATGAACGAGCCAGCTACATCCAAATGAGAGAGTCGATGATGTCATTCACTCACTATTTCTTTTGTTTTTTATTGTTTGAAATATTTTGATTTTCTCGTCATTGTCATGTAAAAAATGAAGTTTCATTTCTCCCTGAACACGTGGAATTCCATTATTTTAACATTTTTTGCTTCAGGCAAGGAGGTCCTAATCATCAAATTCGTAAAAATTGAAATATTGTATAATTCAAACAATAAAAAACATAAGAAATAGTGAGTGAGTGACATCATCAACTCTCTCATTTGGATGTAACTGCCTCGTTCATATAACTATTTTGTTAAAAATAAGCAAAACTTTGAAATGTCATAACTTTCTTATTTTACATCCGATTTTGATGAAATCTTCAGCATTGTGCTTGTCTGATTTTTCTCTATTGATTCAAATCAACATTTTTCTGAGGTGGACTTGACCTTTAACCATGAGGTGCTGGGTACTCCTTTCGCTTCTTTCCAAATACATTTTACTTTGAATATATTTTAGATCCTTGGTAGATCAGTGGATATGAGTAGATTACTCTCCCAGAGAATCATCCAATCAATCCTTAAGAGTCTTAAATTGGCAATCTCAAGATTCGAAGGTCATGGCATCAATGAAGGTCTCATTGTAAGTATACAGGTCTTTATTCTTTCCTTGTTTCAATCCTTGTTCGAAGGACAATTTAAAATTAACTTTCCATTTTTTTTGTATAATACAGGAAAGAATATTACACTGTGTCATGAATATTTTTACCATATTATCAAAAGTATTTTAGAATATTTGCATGAAGTTCTTAACATGGACTTTTGAAATAAATTTTGAATTGAAATGAAAATTGACTGAGACAGCATCGATGTCAATGTTCTGCTTAAAGCTAATGCTTATATTCTTTTCTTTTAGTTATGCAGATTAAACTTGAAATATGAAATGTACAACATTTTGAGATCAAGCTTTTTAGCCCATGCAATGAACACCACGTCATGCAGGTTTATCTTGATTGTCTCAGTTCTTAACATGGACTTATGACTGAATCCAATATTATGCAGACTTATTGTCTTAGAGTTCTAAATCACTTTCTGACAGACTTAATTCATAATTATCTTTAAATTACATTGAACTGCACAGCATTGTAAAGATAAATCCAGTATTTTTATTAGCTATCTCTTGTTCTTGTGATCAACTTGAATTGCAACGTCACAGCTGCAGATCCAACCAGATAAGTCACAAGTTTTTGAGGTGCTAATGGTTGTGCACAAACAATAGAAACAGTACTCCAACCCAACTGGATTCACCACTGTTGTAGGGTACATATTTTAGTAGAGACTATTGACTTTTATTTGTTTCCTTTGTATGTAGGAGCTTGATTGTCTAATCCAGATCAACCAGTTAGCTCATATGATGATGAGTAAACACCTGATGTTACCATCATTTCAATCACTAGTAGACGAAGCTGATAGTAATGTAGGAGGACCATGTGGGACTATGGCTCTTAATCTAGCCTTGGATCTTAGCAGTGAGATCTTACCTAAATACTGCTTCAATGGAACTACTCAGAGGTAAGCTATACATTATAAAGTAGTACACAATTATACTACGCTATGAGAAAGTATAGTGAGAACAATTCATCCTTGATCGTGCTGTCAATTGCTCTTATTCTGATATTGCCAGTCCAACCTCACAAGAAGTATTTCCTATATACTCTGAAAGAGAAAATTGTAGGTATATCTATTATTTAGGTTAGAATGATGTAAATCTTGATAATCTAGTCCTAGTTGATCCTCTCCAATCTAAATTCTTATTTCTGACAGATTGAATAATCTGTGATGCCACAAATGGAATAATTCACTCTTCCATCATTGACTTTATTTTTTTAAAATTTAATGATTTTTTTTCAACATCATATCGATGTTATTTTTGGTCAAATGATGCTATTTGAAACCAATGCACCAGAGTATTATGATATATGACAGTATAAATGTATATCAATGGAACATTTTGATTTTTTTAAATGTTTTTGTTAGGTTGGATTTGAATCAAAATTTAATACTTACTTTGTTGTAGCCATGTCATGCAGGGGTTATTATTGATTTTAGTTCATCTTTAAATGTACAGAGTAGGCCAATATTGGCTACCCCCTACTATATTTGGAACTGATTTGGCTGCCTTAAAGTCATTAGTTATATTTCTGACAGCTCATGATATTGCACAACTTAGACTGTACTAATTTGTCAAAATTTAATTGATTTTATTATTAGATTGTTCCTAAATTTTGTCTTGTTAATGTCTTCATTTTTCAGGTTTGTTCGTACCAAGCTCATGTTTGTTGAAGAGACAAGCAAGGATAAACCAGCCAATGCACAGCCTGCCTATTACTTTGGAAGCAAGGTATAGCGCATTGTTTTCTTTAGGCACCAAATTGAATCCCATTTCGGTATCTGTAGGCAATACAATAGAGTATACAAAAAAGCTGCTAGAGAAGACCATGTTAGAAGATGTAGCATGGACTTTGTTAAGGTGCCTTATAGTCTATATTCATCTTGACATGAAGAGTTCCTAATTTCTAATTTTAATTGTAGGACTACCTTTACAAAACATAAGGCGATGGCAGAAAGCAGTTTACTAACTGGGTCATATTTAGATTATTGCCCCAAGGGAATAGGTACTTCAGAGAAAATCACAAATCCCTGATAATTAAGTACATGGTTTATAGGAAAGTTGTCCTTGCCCCTTGTCATAATTTACTCACCCAGTTGCCAATTTGAAATTTACATATTCGTAGGGATCTAAATTTTAGAATAGCCATAACTTTCTTATTGCTTGTCTGATTTCTTTCAAACTTTCACCATTCTGTCTTATTTATTTTTCTCCATTCCAACATAACATTTAATGACCAAGGCTGGATTCCCTTTTAATACCATTGTAGCAAACAATGAAAATTATTATGTACATATATATAACTCCATTTCATACTCTTTATATCTCTTTTTTTGTTCTAGACCTTGAATGCAGTATATCAGCAGATAGCTGGTCTTTATCAAGGTTTCATGGGAATGGAACACATCCGCATCATGGTTCGTCTCCTTGGTTACCAACAGCTTCATGTCGTTGTAGAAGAACTACTCAAGATTGTCAAAGGCACAGTAAGGGCTCCCTCTATTGTTTATGAATTTTAGAGTTTTTATGTCCATATTTATAAGTTTTATTTTTCTTGAAAGGCAAGTGAATCAAAATAATGAGAAAAAAGAAAATTTCTTACCATTTACTAATGTATATTATATACCCTTTCATCATTAAGTCAGAAGTATATTGTGAATTTTTGTTTAAGAAAAAGTAAGATTTAATTTCAATTTGACTTTTTTTTTTGGGGGGGCAAAATATTGTGATATATGTTGTAAATATAAGAAGAAAATAATTCATAAGTGTAGTGTGTAATTGTTATAAGACTACTTTTCACAATATTGCATCTAAGATAAGGATGCAGGGTTGTAATTAGGCAGTTAAGGTCTTGAACTGGTGTTGTTGAAAATGGCAGTGGTATTTTGGCTTTAAGAACCAATGGTCAAACCTTAGTCTTGCATTGAGTGGATTCTCATTTATTTCCTGCTATCCTTGTATAGATCCAAACATTATGTCTACCTTACGTCAAAGTGCTCCTTCAAGAAGCTATGCCTGCCAAGTGTAAGATGCCAAAGACAGAATATGGAACTCAAGGTAGGATTCTCTTTTCCTTCTCCCCATTATCCTACCCTTTTATCATTGATATTTTCCTCCCCCCTCCTCCATCTTTCATACACCGCTCTGTCAACATGATTATACCGTTGTGATTATCTTCTGCATCATCATCCTTATCATCATCGTCCTTTTCATCATCGTCATTATTATCACCTTCATCACCACCAACCGTCACAATTTTCATCATCATCATCATAATTATCATCAACATCATCATCACCATCATCATCTTCATCAACATCATCATCATTTTCATCATCATCATCACCATCATCAATCATCTTCATCACCAACAAAATTTTCATCATCATCATCATTTTCATCATCATCGTCTTCATCACCATCAAAATTTCATCATCATCAACATCATCATCATTTTCATCATCATCGTCATCACCATCATCAATCATCATCATCAACATCATTGTTATCGCTACATTATCATTTTCAATTTTATGTCTATTAAACTAAAAAAGCCTTCTCTGATGACATACTATTTTTTTTATATATGAAATCCTGAAAGTAATTTCTCATTCTCCTCTCTCCATCCTATCTCAGGTCTAGTAGTATACTACTATACACACGTCCAGGATGTCGTCCAGTATTCAGATCTGAAGACCCATACCCTTGGTGCTTTCCAGTCAGTAGGCAATGCTGTCATCTTCTTTCATCTACTAGATCAGGTCCTTAATGTAGAGGAAGCCTTTAGTTTGTTCCAGGCGTCGCCTTTCATGAACATCTTACCCAAGCCTTACTGTGCAAGTAAGTATGAATTCATTTTGCCATTTGATGTATGTCATGAATTTATCACTAAAAGGGGAGGTTCTCGAAAAAAGTTTATTGTTAAAATAGCAGAAAAAAAATAATGAAAAATATTGCCAAAATTTTGAGAAAAATCCAAAGAATTAAAAGGTTATTAGAATTCTAATTATTAGATTTTTGACGTCATATGCGAGCATCATTCCTACATAGCGAATGGTAAAAAATCACAGAAAGTGTCATTTTCTTAGAAAATTGAAAAAGATTTTTTGTACCTTTTGTATATCAATAGACAAATGTAAAGATAATTCACTCTCAGTAGATTGTAGGCTTTAGTTTTTGTATTACTATTGCATTCAATAAGTGAGTCGTTTTCAGGGGGGGCACTCACATATATCGGTGGTACGGGGACGGGCCGCTTTTATGAACCCTTTTTTCAGACCTAATTTTCAGTTCTCTAGATACTCCGAATGACAAGTTCCATTCAGAAGCCACTCCACCTGCTTGCAAGACCCCCCTTACAAAATATCTCAGTTCCTTAGGCCTGCCAAAATTGTCCAGCGCGAGCACCGCATGCAAGTGATATACGCACGACTTCATAACTCCCTCCACTAACAGCTCCTTGCACCGCTAGCGCCTGCATGCATACACAGCACTAGCGTGCAGCGTACCTACTGTACTGCGACCATAGACCCCATATTTACCCTTGTGACCAGTTCCTGAGACCTCCATTTCAGGGTTTCGTGAGGCACACCCCCATCAAAATATAATTCGAGTGCCATGGGTGATTTCAAGTTCAGTGTTGACCTTTTGGTGTTGGTGTTGGGTCAATTTTTACACGATTATAACACCAAACATAAAATGAGGATGGTCCCGAAAAGTCACTCACTAGTTTTTGAGATGTTAATAATGTGATCTGGATCAGGTTTACAAACTATGAATAAGTTTTGGAGCTAGGGGAAGCAATCGAAATTTCAACACTAACACCAACACCAAGGCCAACACCGAACTTGAAATCGCCCAATGTGTAGACTGCACCATGCATGATGTAATTCACACTGTTTTACCTTTCAGAGGGTGAGAAGCTAGAAACCAAGATCAAACAGATGGAACAGAACTATGCACCCCTTCACATATGTCCTCTCATGCAGAAACTTGGTACAAAAGAGGTATGCATCTCCTCACTGAGCACTCAGGCCCCTATAATACTCAGATTAGTGTTTGATCATACAATTGATATCTGGGTTTGATTCCACATGAGGGTAACTGGAATCAGTCCTCAATCACTTAACTCTATCAGTCATGATTTGTGTGATGGGACCTAGTAGTCACAAAAGGAAACTTCGATGTTAGAAGATTGTAGGTGAAAAAGCATTATCCAAATTCTAACTATCGTTGAGAATGATTTATGCTTCTGAAATTAAGGCACATTCCTCTATGATCATCCATGCAATGTTGTTAATGTTATGATGTTATTAATGTGATCTTGTTGACTGTAATGTTGATGCCACTATTAATGATGTTGTGTGATGTTTAATAATAGAAACAACAGTGGTATTATGAAAAATGTAATCATGTAATCGTATGTACAGCATTGTTTGGAAACCCAATATACTGCATTTATTAATCTGTTAACAGTGTAAATCATAATGTCTTAGTACAGACATTTGTCTTGTGTTTGCTAGAAAATAGCTAATAATCTGATTATTGTTGAATTGATCTCAAGGTTTTCCATGTTGATTTTGTTATTATTTATGCATTGGGTTTGTACTATCTGCCTTTAACCTGCAATGAATTGTCCATATTTTGTTCTCTCATCTTAACCTCAGCAACTGCGCAATGCCCAAGAGAATGATCTTCTACTGAGAGAGCGAGGTGCCTGTGGAACTATCATCTTCAAGGAGATCTTGAATCGTATTAGGACATTCCTTGATGATCCAGTATGGAGAGGTCAAACTGAACCAGAGAATGGTGTCATGCATGTTGATGAGAGTAATCTTGAATTCCATCGTCTATGGAGTGCTATCATGATAGTCATCTGTATGCCACTCAATACCAATAACACCAGTGTAGAGTAAGAACAATCAGATGTTTTATTTATGCATACTTTGATGACCTAGTTGATATGTACAAGCCCAGACAACAACAGCAATTACACGATAATATTTTTCCTGATTAACCTTCTCTCCAATCAAAAGCTTATGGTGAGCGTTCTTTTGCTTATGTCACCCTAGTATTATTAAATAATCTTCCAGCTCACTTTAAAAAATTGATACCTTCGATACATTTACAAGTGCTCACTTATTCAAACTGTTCCTCAACTCAACAAAGATAACTTAGCAATACATCTTTTTTTCCTTTTTTCTAAAGTGTAAAGTTACATTTTTAAATTGTTGTGTTGATTCCAATCACACTTAAGCCTCTCTAGTCCTTTCTTGTACATCATCAAATTGATATTTAACAAAATACTATTCAATTACTGATACCTATTCAGATGTTTTGTAGGTTCATTCCAGTATAATTGTTTCATGTTTTATTTGAAAAAGTCAGTTTCCATGTTTTTCTATGAACAAGGGACTGGAGACTCTGAGTATGCTTTGAATTTTAGGGTTAATGGTTTTTATGTGAAATCCACTATCTTCATCAAACCCAGAAAATTGTTTTCGTAAGATGTACATGTCATTTGATATTTCTTTGTATCACAGAGAAGGTTATGGAGATGGTCTGAACTGGGCTGGTTGTACTATCATGACACTCCTCAATCAAGCAAGGAAGTTTCAACTGTTAGACTTTGCTTCTCATATTCAGAGAGTTAATGAGGTCGATGGCAAGCTAGCTGACATCAATGGAATAGTAAGTCTGCCTTACTTCATTTACCTATATCAACTCTTATATATAATATTAATTGCTTTCTCTTATATATCTTTAAACAATGCAAAAGCTTTAACAAACAAAAATTTTCAACCTTTGATTATAAATGTTTTATATGACCTTGGCAAAAAATAGTATAACATGGCATAGGAATATCTTACCAATAATAAATTCTAAAATCTATCATTGTTTGTTAATACATGAAAAATTGTCAACTTTTTATTTTTTTCAGTGTGTGAAGAGGTATGTTGACCGCATCGGCAAATACCAGACCCTCAACCAACAGATATTTGAGGTTCTTAACAAGGCTCTTGAAATGGGTGAATCTGAAACATCTACATCAAATGTCACATTCTATCAACCTCCTCTCCATGAATCACAAGTCAAGAATATGTAAAGAACAAACAGTATTCTGTAAAAACATTGGCTACAATGAGCTAAGCTCAGTTACCTAACATCAACCTCTTGTCCAGGATTTACAAAGACAGTAAATAATATGTTTTGAATAATCTTCAGATTGAATATTGGATTCAGATCTTGTTCACGGCAATCACCTAAGACCGACATTCTCTTCAGGAATCTAAAGTCACCAATATGAAAACAGGTTTCATTATATATTTAATCAAAAGATCTCAGTGTAGGATAAAATTATTCTTTTTGTAGAAAGAGGTCAATTAGCGAAATAGAATATGGAAGTTGGTATATCTGTAAAATTCTTCTTCTCTGCATCCAAACCAGTGAATGAATAAAACTTCATTCAAAGTCACATTTAAAAAACTGCTTTTAGAGGTGGTGTGTGGAGTTTTGTGTGTGCTTGGCAACCCTTTTCAAATCTTTATTCCATCAAAATGTATTGTCTGTTTGAAATAAATTTTTGTTATGGGTTTGGGTATAACTACTCGCTGTTTATTCCACTAAATGTCAGGTTTTGTACTTAGTACTGTTTATAATTTATATATTTTGAATCTATTATGCTACAATTTATTATATTCATTTTGAGATTATTTTTTTTTTGCCAGTTTGAACATTCCTTCAATACCAGGCAGAACTAGTCTAAGATTGTCCGGTATCATATGGGTATTTGAATGAATTAGACAAGTTATATGGACTTGGTATCATATAGGCCCTCATTCAAGCTATTTTGATATCAAGGCCTGAATCTATTGCCAAATATAAGTCTTCCACTTAGTCTTCTGCAGCTATCATATTTTGCTCAGTTACTGCTGTTATATATCTGATATGATATTATTCAATTTACTATATACTAACTACAATGATGCCTTGCTTTAAGTGCCTTCCATAACAAACATTGCTTCATGTGTTATACAGTTTTATGATGAAATAAATTTCAGACATGGTTACATATTTTTCATTGGAAAGCTAACAATTAGTCTATCCATATTTTTTTTTGTGTGTAATGATAAATTTAATAGAGAGATATATATTGAAATATGGGAAGAATGTATGTTACATCTAGCCTTACTTAGGTAGTTTGATGAATTATTCTTAAATTATGAAAGATTGTAATTTGATATACAGGATATAACTACTAGCCAAACAATGATCAGAATCATTTCAATGGAGATTTGTATTAACTTAGAATGTATATTTTATATTGAGAATGATGATTTATAAACATGTAAATTATGTATCAACGTCTATCTCATATACTAGTATATCTCTTGAATTCTGTTTACCAAGTTTAGGAAAAATATTAGAATGTCAAAGACTTTTTTATCATACTTATTTCTTTACAATGTTGCCAGCCTTCCATATTCATATTATTTTGCAAAGAAGATCAAGAAATGTATTTTAGTTAAAGCACAACAAATTGAACAAAGCCTTGTAATTTTTGCTGCATGTATGAATAGTTTGAGATCACGCCATCTTACTATTTCACCATGTCACAATTCAACATGTCAAATCATTCTTTATACACCCCCTTCTTCATATTTTGTGTATCACTCATTGAACATACACTGTAGTAAACCCAAAATATGGACAATTCATCGCAGGTTAAAGGCAGATAGTACAACCCTAGTTAAATCCGCAAGACTTGTTATCTGCACCCCCTCCATTTTCAAATTTGTTATTTGTGCCCCTCTCCTTTCTAAATTTTTGATCCGCCACTGTACATAGGCTATATACAGATATGAATATTATATAAATTGCTATATGAATTGAAATATGATTATTCAATGCCATTAATGAAAAATGTAGCTTTTCATTCAAAGTATTATTAATGATTAACTTGCTTACGTAGTGCCTAAGATGTACCTTATCAGGAGTGTTGTGGATCAATGTAACATACTTGAAATCAATGAAAATCCATATTTTATTCAAAAAATAGAAATCTGAGATTAGAAATATTCAGAAAATTCATTTTTACCAATTGATCGTGGGACCGGCAGCCTCTGTGCAGTGCCAGATCGATGAGGCTCTATCCCTAAAATATTGAACGCCAAACAGTGTAGCAGCAACTCCCATCTTTTTACGTCTTTTGGTCTGACGTGTCCGGGATTTGAACTCATGACTTCCAAATTGTGAGACGGACACTCTACCAACTGAGCCAACACATCAGTTGGTGCAGAGCAATGTTTTCCCAGCTTTTGCAGAGAACCCTCCTTTGATAGAAGGGTATTCAAGAAGTAAGCCCTGATAATCAGAGTCCACTGTACCAGGGTGTAGCATAGTTAATATATGCAATGTATTTCAAGGAAAATTTCCTGGGTTGAGTGCAGCATCTATGGATATATTTCCTGCTGTAGGAAATCAATGGCCTTAGGCAGGATTGGAACTGGTGACTCTCTGTTTAAAAGACAAACAGAAACTCATAATACAGATAAGTTCTGTGTATAATCTTCAACTTTCATGCTTAAAATCAACCTAGTGTAAGACAAAAAAGTGTTTTTCACAGGGACAAATAGACTATTTATAAAGAGGAATCATGAGCAAAAAATTGTAACATTGTAAGAATGTTACATGTATATTGTTTTGTAGACTGTCAGACAGATTTCACGTTATAATAATATATACTATATAATGACAAAGATTTAATTAATCTTGAAGAAATGGTATCAATAGAAATCATAAAGTTTAATATCTTATATATTGGTGGCTATTTTTATGGTTGTTATTTGTTGTAATTAGAATTATGATTACTTTTGTTAAAAAAGTAGTTTGGAAAAAATGAATTAATGAATAGAATAGGATTGTGCATTATTATATAATTTGCAGTACTATATAATTGATTATGTTTAGAATGAATGTAGGTATATAAAGCATTCATTTTTTTTTATACTTATTATTGTGTTGCTAATATTTACGCAAATTTACTGTAATCAGTGTTTCAAGAGCTTGAAAATCAATTCCCTGAAACTGAATCCCAAGTTTTCAGAAATTCAGTGGCACATTTAACTCTTAATGACGTACACGCATTCAGTTTGCATTTTGCACAACACTACGAATTTCCCTTTGTCACATAGTTTAGTGCACAGAACAATGCACACACTTGAGCATTCTAGAATTCCGATCTTTGACAACCACTTAATGGGAGAATTATTGTACCTTCCTTATAAGATTTACAAGTAGAAAAAAATCAATTCACCTATCATTAAAAAAAGAGAAAAATTGATAAAATGCTCCTTACACACAATACCACGGTCAGGTTTATTGTTTAATAGTTAATGACTCATGACCCCCATTTGAATGAGATGCTTTTATCAGAGCTTCTTTGACCAGGCAAAGATTTACTCTCTTTTATTTTCCACTATAGTATGGACTGTTTTTGTCAGATTATCATGATTTTGGTATCAATAGAAAGTTTGATCAATGAACTTATCAGTTGAATTCAAACAAAGTCAAGCAACTTACACAAGAACCAAAATAAAAAGGTCTGAAATTTTTTGAGAAATATAAGATGGAAGAGCTTCTGATAATAAATTTATCATGCTTTATTTCCTATAGTAATCCAATAAATTCATAAATGTCAAGCCCATAAACACTCTACAAGTTACTACACATTTCTTTTCAAAGTGTTTATGTGAAAAAAAGTTAAAGCCCACTAAAGAACAGAGAGTTTTATGCTACGTAGAAGGGTTCACTGTGAGCTGCTACAATAATGCAATACACAGGGCATTCACTGGTCAACGCAACTAGGCCTGAAGTAGGCCAAGTGACAAGAAATAATAGAATTTAAGACTAATTTAAGAATCTCAGACAAATAATTCTATAAATATCATTATAAGTGAATTTCTAACATTCAAGTATTAAGTACAGAAATTCCCTTGAAGTTTTTTTTTATTTCCCATGAATCACCAGAAGATGTTCTGGATGTCTCGCAATGTAGGAAATTTCTTTTGAAGTGGAAACACTGACTGTAATCCATAAGAGGTGATATGTAAATATAAGTGTTATACTTGTGTTCTACTTAACTGTTCTACTTATGGCAACTGATGGTATTTTAATGTATTGTTCCATGGTATAAAAAAATGACAATATAAAAAAATTACTTCCCTCAATAAATATTTGTATCATTAATTTTATGTTTATCCCTCAATTTCTACTTTGAAATGGAAATGGATGCATGTTGGTTTTAACCCTAAATAGACTGGGCTATTTCGACGCCTAAGAAGACGGGGGGGGGCTGATTCAGCCCCCCCTTATGATCTCGGCCGTCGATCGCGACGAAAATTGGCACACACGTTACCCATGGCATTGTCTACAAAACTATAACATCAAATTCTGCAAAAACTCTCATGTCTCATTAATTATGCTAATTTATGCGTAAAATCATAAGTTTGCTCTAATTAATAAAGTAATGCCCCTGAAATGCTAATTTTTGCTTCACATACTCTAGATAGGCATCTGATCAAATTGATTTTTAAAAAAATTCAAAATCACATTTATTTCCTATGCATTCTATTGTTTTCTAAATTTCTTATGTATTTCTTTGTTTTTCGACTTTTTGTTTTTTATTGTTTTTTCAATGGAAATTGTCGGGGACTTTATTTTGACCGTAAAAAAGATAAAATTAATTGATTTCAAGCAGTAAAAGGAAAAATAATGATACATTTATGAATTTTGGCTAAGAACACTATTGGCATTGGATTTGTACACAAATTCACGTTTTTGAGTAATTTTGGGTCTGCATGCACTTACGAAATGTTGCATAATTTTGGAACCGCATACCCGGGGGTCACAATTTTTATCTCAAAAGTTCGCGAGACTTGAAAGTAAAAAGTCAGCGAGCGACGCGGTAAAAAAGTTTGCGCGGCAGATTTATCGCAAAAATGTCAAGGGTTAAGCAGTTATTGTATGAAATGACATTAAATATATTTGCTCAAATAATTTCATAGATCAGACAAGTCATTTGGATTTATTGATTTTGCCTCTGAATAAATGTATTGGCTTCTCCAACATGGATTTATCAACCACTGAATATATATTAAATTAATATCTTGATTATGTTTCCATCTCATCTTACTTTAAGTTTATCGTTTGGATGTGTTTGCTTTTGTTGACTTCAGATTTCTTTTGTTGATAATGAAATAAGAAGACATATAATTTGATTTCTTGATATTGGTGTAGTGTCTCATCTTACAATTTCATTAAGATTATATACCTTTTTTTAATCCCCAAAACGGAGGGTTTTATAAGAAGGAAATAGAATAAAATGAAATCTGATTGAAAAAAACCTAATTGCGGACATATCTTAACAATTTATTATAGGAAGTAATACAATATGTTCTTGCTACTTACGGATTATAATAGCTTCATCTTGTGCATACTGCATGAATATGCGAAGAAGTCATAATATTGATATCTGCTGTCGAGAGGATTTAGTTTTAGACTACTTAGTATGTATATTGGTAAATGGTTGTAAATAAATTTTAGTATGAACTATGTCTTATTTGATTTATATACTGGTATATATATTTTTATCCAAGAAATAATTGATACATTTATTGATTCTATACAGTATTTACTGATATTGTAGAGGAAAGTGTTATTTTTTCTACTTGCCTTGTTTGGCTACTCTATAGTAGAATAAGACATTCATTTTGTAATTGTAGGAAATGGATTATTTACTTGGGTAGTATGTCTTTTGTATAAAGAAAACCTTCTTTAGATGCTGATATATTTTCTGTGTAATAAATACTGGATATACACCATTACTTTGAAATATGGGATTGTCAAGTTCATTTTGTCTTCATGTCCATTAATTTTCTTTATTTTCATATCTCATGCTCATGAATATGCATTGTTAGTCTCATGCTAATGAATATGCATTGTTGGTTTCAGAGAAGGAAGATGGTTTATTGTTTGTGTGTGTTATATGTGTGTTATTGTAATTATTTCTTATACATAGTAAATTATGGTTTCTATTTAACACTTCTTTCCCCAATCCACTATTATTTCAATTTAATATGTATGATAGTCTTTTGTCTTATAATCTTAGTTTGATTATTTTTTTTTAATGTAGCGATTCATTGCATTTTTTTTAGGTATACGTGATAATTTCATACATGCCATCTAATAGCCATCTATCCATCAATCTGCTTGCTAATCATGTCACATGGGCCTAACTACAACTGGCAGGCAAAAGATATTCATTTGAGCCAACCCTTAGCTCAATTTTTAAATTTGTTATTGCTGATTGACAAAAATGACTGAGTATGATTTACAATCTAACAATGATTCTAGGGAGGGTACTTACTGAACTTCCTTTTTCTAAATTGGAAAGATATATCACTACTTTGGAACAATTTTTTTTTACTGGCGGAAGAATTAGGGCCATTTTACAGTGTCAAGTGATGAATTTGTGTGTGTTTGTGTGAATTTGAGTTTTGTCAGACATATTTCAATCAGATATGATTATTTACGTCTGGGACAGACCTTTAACATTATCATCCGAAAGACGTGACCAGGGCTCGAACCTCAATTTGTAACTTCCCGGCCACATGGCGCCACAACGGCTAGTTTGATCCTGTCATGTGTAGTCTTCATAAATGCTGATTTATTTCTAACATGAGCTGGTCGAGGTACGCTTTTCTGGTCAGATATGGAATGTCCGACATTTATCCTATCCACTGGAAGTGAACATCCAACCCCCCAATTTTCTCCTTATTTTTCAGGGGCCGTGGAAGCGGGGGGCTGGGGGGGGCTGAAGCCCCCCCCCCACTTTTTTCCAAAACCGTGTTAAAAATGTAAAAATGACCATAGGATTGTGATTTTTTGCATGGTTAGCCCCCCCCCCCACTTTGAGAACTGTTCCGCGGCCCCTGTTTTTTATGAATTATTTTTAAGTGCCACACGATCGAGGCTGTGGGATATGAATTAGGCCTGCTATATAATGCATTGATCTCGCTAAGTGTTCTTTTCCGCGCAGCGCCTAACGTTAAAGTGAGTGTGTCGGTATCATACCACTTGTTCACTGCTACCACCCTGCATGTGGGGTCTCACGGGCCTAATCACTAGTGGCAGGCCCTAGATATTCATTCGAGCCAACCCATTGCTATTTTTTTTATTTTGATATGGCCGATTGACAAAGTGTATGCATATGATTGTCCATCTAACACTGATTCTATATTTGGTAATTACTGAACTTCCTTTTCTCTAATTGGGAAGAAATATCACCAATTTTGGACTATATTTTGACTGGCGGAAGGATTACGGCTATTTTGCTGTTTGAGTTGATGAATCTGCTCCCCCCGACGGTGTCTTCAAACACGCCAATTTATTTTTAAAATGAGCCGGTCGAGGGACCCTTTTCTGGTCAGATATGGATTGCCAGATATAAATCCTATCCACTGGTAGTAAACATTCGACCCCCGAATTTCATCCTTATTTTTTATGAATTTTTTAAAGTGCCAATTTAACACATGAGTCTATGGGGAATGAATTAGGCCTGTGAGACCTATAGGTAACCTTGACCATAGCCTATTACATGGGGATTCCTTAGTGGATGAAATACCTGCCCAACTCAGTAGCAGATTGTTTTTCTAGTAGACATGTTTCAATCATCAAGAGGTCCAAAAACTGAACTTCATGGCTATACAAGGCTACATAGGGGATCTACAGGTACAATGTAACAAGTTGTTATTAGTAACTAACTCTGTGTTTGTGTACCTAGGCTAGGCTGTGTAGGCTGTGCGTGTGTTGTGCACTGGGTTGCTTGCATGTTGTCGTGTGTTTTCGTATACCGACGAGCGCTGCTGTAAATCGTGTATTGCACCCATCACGAGATAAAGTACACATTAGATAGGCCTTGCATCAATTGCGCTTGTGAAATTGGTTCATGGGGAAGGGAATGAGAAGAGAAAACTTTAGAATTTGGCTGAAGAGTGATGGATTCAAGAGGGAGGGGGGGGGAAGCATAGTTAGTAGGCCTATGTGGGGGGGGGGGGCTGAGAATGAGTTCTACTGCTATCTTGTTCAAATTTTACTGACTTCTAGCCAGACTAGCCCCCATCCATTTAGAATACAAGCCATCTAACCCCCTGCCTCTTTCTCTTACACCCTGGCTTGGGCCCTTGTCATAGGAAGATGTGAATGTATAGTATGCTTGTATGTTGATTCTCATTTCTTTTTATTGTTATCTAATTAAACTCATGTGAATCTGGTATTTATATTGTGGGCAGATCTTGAATCCAGATATGCACACTATTCATATCTACAATTTGCATTATAGGATTTGGGCCCTAACATTGCATCCATTGTTGAGCTACATATAGGCATGTAGGATGTGTGTAAATCCATAGGGCACTAGACATTAGAAGTAACATTAGAAATGGTCATTACATAACACATCTGTATATTTCATGCATTTCTTTGTGATAAAGTGAGTGTACAGATGTTAAAGAAAAGCCAGGAAGGTAAATTAAAAATAAACCTTCATGTGCCATACATTACAGGTCTCACGGGCCTAATCACTAGTGGCAGGCCCTAGATATTCATTCGAGCCAACCCATTGCTATTTTTTTTATTTTGATATGGCCGATTGACAAAGTGTATGCATATGATTGTCCATCTAACACTGATTCTATATTTGGTAATTACTGAACTTCCTTTTCTCTAATTGGGAAGAAATATCACCAATTTTGGACTATATTTTGACTGGCGGAAGGATTACGGCTATTTTGCTGTTTGAGTTGATGAATCTGCTCCCCCCGACGGTGTCTTCAAACACGCCAATTTATTTTTAAAATGAGCCGGTCGAGGGACCCTTTTCTGGTCAGATATGGATTGCCAGATATAAATCCTATCCACTGGTAGTAAACATTCGACCCCCGAATTTCATCCTTATTTTTTATGATTTTTTTAAAGTGCCAATTTAACACATGAGTCTATGGGGAATGAATTAGGCCTGTGAGACCGTGGGGAATCTACAGGTAGGACTATGGTATGCCAATGTGGTACAGAGCACACACTTTAAAAAATCATTAAAATATCACTTTTGTGACCAAAATTACTAATTTCCATACAGTTGCAATTTATTTTTCATTAGTAACTTGGGAATAATTTTTGTATTCACCAGATCGCTCAAAAACTTGAATTTTTGGCATATTTTTTTGTACGCCCTCTATTGGTGGAAAGTAATATGGCAAGAAAATTTTCATTTTTTGATCTCTATTTTTAATTAAGAAAAAAATAATTAAAAGAATCAAATTTAAATAAGAGTCAAGTTGTATGATAGGTGTAATGGAAACTTTCAGTGTAAAAATAGTGTATCATATGCACTCATTCAATGAACAAGGTTATGATATAACCTTGTTCTCACTTATATCTCCATGTGTGGCAAAATAAGGGTGGCAATGTTTGGCTTATTTTCTCTTTTTCTTTGGGGCAAATGCTTGATTTTTTTACACTGACAGTTTCCATTACACCTATTATTCATATAACTTGACTCTTATTTAAATTTGATTTTTTAAATTATTTTTTTCTTAATTAAAAATAGAGATCAAAAAATGAAAATTTTCTTGCCATATTACTTTTCACCAATAGAGGGCGTACCAAAAAATATTATAAAAAATCAAGTTTTTGAGCGCTCTGGTGAATACAAAAATTATTCCCAAGTGACTTATGAAAAATAAATTGCAACTTTATGGAAATTAGTAATTTTGGTCACAAAAGTGATATTTTAATGATTTTTTAAAGTGTGTGCTCTGTACAACATTGGCATACCATAGTCCTACCTGTAGATTACCCACGGCCACAGCTAGCTACCACTGATCAGTGCTAGCTACAGGCAGCGCACGTATGTTCACGGCCTCAAATCAGTGGAGCGCGCCATTGAAAGGTCTTCTCGCTTAGCCGTATTGTTAGAGACGTTCGTGAGCATCCTTTTTTTCACTCTCTAAAATGTCTGCGACATTAAAATCATAAAAACAGTGGAATCGTTAAATTTTAGTGAGGCTATGAATGTTTATCATTTACGTTAACTATCAGTTTACCAACATATACCAAATTTACAAGCACTGTGTGGGTAGACTTCGAATTATCAGTCATTTCGATGCAATCCCAAAATTGATGAAAATATAACAGAAATTTGATATAACATTGAAAAATCCTTATTTTCGAATCCCCTTAAATTTTCATTTTCTTTAAAAGCATCTTAGTACATTTTTTAGAATTTTTCATAAATGATAACGGCAGTGGATTTTGTGCTCCAGTTTTTTTAAGGAAAAGACAGGCATTTGAAATCAGGTAATTTTTTTTTATATTTTCAAAAGAAAATAGTTAGATTCGAACAACTTACTAATAGTTCTCCAAAAGAAGGGTTATATTCTATTTTTTGTGTGTAAATGATACATGACGCTAAATTTTACGAGTATATCAATGCATGGGGGATAACCTTTTCCACAATGAGTTTCGTAATTGAGAGAAAAATCCAGTTATTTCCTAGCACGCGAGCCGCAGAATGATAAATTTTAGCGTGCGCACACTGGCTGATCGCCGTGTCTGCGGGGACGGATATCTAGTCCCATACTGGTGTAAGGTCATATTTTCTACGTACCTTTTCCCTTGTAATGATCACTTTGCACTTTAATGCTTAATTTTGTCACTTAATCTGTGAAAATTGATGGCTAAACGATTTTCGAAAATGCTCGGAATAAACCTGACACATGAATGATTTCATTTTCGAGAATTATTATTTCTTTCCTGAATTACTAAAAGGCAAATTTAAGTCAAGATTGCATTATGTAACATACTCACATTGGACTGTATACATAGCGCATATGTGTGCGTGGGGTGTCTATAATCATCTAAATTGTGATGTAAATATAATCATATTGTAAGCAAAAATCATGATGGGTGTCATAGCAGGGGCGGATCCAGCTTTTTATAAAGGGGGGTTGGGGTGGTATGCGAGGGAGCGAAGCGACCGAGTCCAAGCGAGCGGACCGAGCGAGGGGAGAGGGTGTGGGAGGGGGGTGTCCCCCCCCCCTCCCACAGGAGAGAAATTTTTTGAAAATCTGTGTGTGAAAATGGCGTTTTCTTGCATCTAAAACTCCACTATTTTGGTATAGAGGTTAAATGAATACATAGAAATAGAATAAAATTAAATTAAAAAATGGTCCGCGGATTTTTTTTTTTTTGGGGGGGGGGGGTTGCAACCCCCCCCCCTCTAGATCCGCTTCTGCATAGTCTGAGTTTTCTTTGTGTAAAAGAAACAAAATACTGCATGTATGTCATTGTATGCAATGCATGGCAATTTCAATCAGTTTATATTTTTCTTTTGTTTAGTCAGCGTTTAGTCTTCAATGTACATAATTGGTTTTTTCAAGCGATGTTAATACCAAAGAGCTCGATTCCGGCACTTCGACTAAAATTGGATATGATACAAACTATTTATTTACTGCAGCCAACGAGTTCCTGACACAATTTACTTCTTTGAATATAAACTACATTATGAATATCACCGGAACGGTTTTAAGATAAAAAAAGAATTACCTTTTTTTCGCAAATGAATATACTTTACTACAGTTGTAGCTGTAAAATTACTTTGTCGTAATCCTTTCCTCTTATATATTAAGTCGCGCATCATAATTGCAAAAGTGTTTTTAATGTCCAGTTTTCAAGCCATAATACTAAAAGATTTTCACGGGCTCATTAGGCTTATTACATTAATAGATAAGATGTCAATTTAATAATTACTATGTCATTTTTAAAAATGGAATATTGACAAGTTCTATTTCGCGCTTTGGAAGAGAAATATGAACATAGTCATCATTTTCATTTGATGACATAATGTTCTAAGGATGTCCGGGTGCTATATGTCAAAGCTCAAAGGAATATATTGAAACATATCAGCTTATTTCAAACTGTGATCCATATCCACCTATAACAATTTTCCCACAAAGTGCTTGAAATACAGAGCCTAAATTGTCCCTTTTACAGATCGGAATATCAAATATTTTAATCCCTTTTTAATAAGATAAATTGTCTGTTCGCGCTTCGCGCTGGCGGTAATTATTTAGTTGGTGGATACACATTGAGGATCACAAACATTGCCCAGAATATTTAAATTTTAGGACAAATACTTGGAAAAAAAAGCTCGCTCTTTGGTGGTACCCTTAAATATTTTTGTTGAATTTTTAACTCAATATATTGCTTTGACCGCCACCCCCTTCACACACGATTTATATATCCCCGTCTACTAACAGCTCTTTATGGAGGGGGGGGGGACATTTTTTTTTTATTGCAGCTCGATACTTTTATATTGCTCTCACCCCCCCCCCTCCCCCCCCCCCCCCCGATCAGATGATAACGCCACTTGACATACGTGATTTCAATTGCCATATGCCCCAAGATCCACTGACTATTCATCTAGCTTACACATTAAAAAAAACCGGAGAGTTGTCAAACTCAACAGAAATATACAAAGAAATAACAACAAAATGACATACTATAGAAAGAAAGAATAAAAAAAATTGAGAACTTGGTAGAATAGAATGTTGAAATTTTTTACCCCCACCCCCACACCCGATCTATTACGTATTAGACAATGATATGAAATTAGGCTGATCTGCCTTTATTTGTGCACGATATTCTGAACTAAAGTCTTGATATGACCATTGACATATGGGTTATAAATTTTCATAGTTTGATCACACCATATCCATTTTAAATTCCTGGAAATTCCAGCAACAATACATGTTGTCATGGGTACGACACACATTTTCTTTATTAAAAAGTATCACGACACCAACGTTGAAACTGCAAAGGCCTTTAATGGCGAACTCCACTGGGTTGATACATAACCTATGGGTGATGAACATACGTGAGGGTGGTAGCAGTGAACAAGCGATCATACGTAAAGATGTAATGGTCGGTATACTCTCCGATTTTAATTGGTAAGCAATTTTTGTTTGGCCGAAATAGAAAAAGCCCTCTCTTTCTATTTGATATCAGTAATTTAGATCGTTTTTTTGAATGTTTAGTAAGTCGTGTCGATTATTTAAATTGAAGGAGACTGGGCAAAAAAATCTATAATATATCTTCCGAAATCGGAAGTTTATGTGTTGAGCTCGGTCCTACATACCGTACCTCATGTGATGTTCGTGCAGGCGCAGGCGCCACTTCACTACTGGCACTGCTACATTATATGTAACCCACTTACCCAGGGAACTCCCCGAGCCCAGGGGCCGATTATTGCACGAAATGGTCTTTCCAAGGACCGTCTTTCGTGTCGCCCATTATGATACGCTATAGGCGGGGTGTTTCTGAAATTCATGATGAAGAATAAGATTCGTTAGTTTGCTTTTAAAACAAATTTTATACAATTTCATGATAAATCACATCATTTTTGTTTAATTTAACGGATGAATGAAACATGTTTGCAGATGATTTATTTAAAATGCGTTTCACATGGCGCATCATAAAAGATGGGCGACACTAAAGACGGTCCTTGCAAAGACCCTTTCGTGCAATCGGCCCCAGGACCTTACGTGTAATTTCATACTCACCTGACTAGCGTGAAGTATGGTCAAAATAATTCTCCGAATAAATAGTTGAAACAGAAATCAAGCACTTACCACGATTATATGGATGAAGGTCTAACGAGTGGCAGTTTCCTGACATCTGGGCACAAACTGGAACCTCAAAAAAACGAAAAGTTCTCTCCTACCCCCGTCTCGATCGCGCGTTAAAATTATTGCGTATTACAAACGATACGCAAGTGAGAGTAGGCGCAGTGTCCATAGAAACGGCAAGTATCGATTTTATGAGAAAAAATGAAGCAACAAAAAGTAAAAATTTAGTATAATTAATCAAAATTGTATTGACCAAACCCCGCTGAAAAACCATGAAATCCGATAGGAAACGGCTTTAGAACAAATATCCATCGTCAAATCATGCGCCGGAGCTCGCAGTGGAAGTAGTGAGGCGATCATTTAGCATGTTGACGTCATAGAACTGATTTGAAAAATATTTCGCCACCGCGACGTAAACTTAGTCTTAGTGTACCGCGGGTGGTCGGTTTCAAAAGACGGGAGCAAATGGAAAATCGTCCCATTCGTTGTTCGCGTATATATATACGCGGATTGAATCAGAGTCACCGAGCGAAACATGAGATTCTGATCTGCTCAATTTTCTGCACAAATGAGACTAAAATTGATGAATATTTTCGCAGATACGATGCTAAGAAGATTAGGTGGTCGATGAGGGGTAGTTCCAACCATACACTTCACCTACGCCGTACCCGAAGGCCGAACCTGGCTCAAGGTACAAAACTCGCTTGGATACTCCGGGTGGCAAATGTGGGGAAAATGCATATTTATTGTAAAAAATATACGTTGAAATGGCATCAAAAAAGAATGAAAGCTAAATTTCTTACTTTACACCCTGATTTCGCTCCATACCCATCGCCATCCTCAGGTTAGCATCAATCAAAAACTGAAATAGACAAAATTGTAGTTTGCACGTGATAGATAGAGCCAACCACCAGGGTGACCAGACGTCCTGTATTTCCCGGGATTGTCCCGTATTTTGCTCCTTTGTCCCGGCGTCCCAACAAACCCTTCCCGGGACGCCTATTTGTCCCGTATTTCTAAATTTTGAACAAAATATCATTAAAACATTCGAAAGTGACGAATTTTCATCAAGGAACCAACAGATGACGAAGCACCCAAAAAAAATGTTTTCTTTCCTACTTTTTTTTTAATTTCCCTTTTTATTTCCTTCATTTTTCTTTCCTTAAACTTTTCTTTGCTTGCTTCTCCCTTCCTCTCCTTTTTCTTTTCGTTCTTTCTCTCCATCTATTATTTTCTTTTTTCCATTCTCCCTTCATTCTTTCCTCCCTCTCTTTCATCTTTTCTTTTATTCTTTCTTTCATTTCATTTTTCCTTAATTCTTTTCCCTTATTCTTTCATTCCCTCCCTCCCTTCTTTCCTTTCTGTTTTTCTTCTTTCTTTGTTTCTTTGAAGGAAACATTTCTGTCTACTTTCTTTTTCTCTTCTCTACCTTTTTTCTTTCACACATTTATTCATCTTCCCTTTCTTTTTTCTTTCCTTATACATTTCAACGAATGAAGGAAACCTTTTTTCTCTCTTTTATTCTCTAATATTCTTTTATTTTTTCCCCTTCATTTTTATCTTTCTTTCTTCTCATTTCATCTCTTTTCTTTCGTCTTTTCATTTTCTCCTTCATTCTTTAGTTCTCCCTCCTAATTCTTTATGATTTTTTCACAAGTCTAATAGTTTGTATAGCCTTTGTTGATCATTTATTAAGACCTGGCTTGATCGATCCGCTCATGCGGCGTAATTTGTCGATTGTCCCGTATTTCATTTTGTGAAATCTGGTCACCCTGGAGCCAACATTGAACATGGAGTCCTTCACACATATTCTCGAGGTTGGACATCCGGGGATTTTCACTCGCGGAAGTAACTTCCGCATAGCAGCCGATCACAAAGGTGCAAACAAAGCCGGAAGACTGCCGTACAAGCCGGGCGTGCATGCATAGGTATATAGTGAGTGATTACCGACCAGCCTTGTAAGTTGTATTACCGAACGCGTGCATCGTACGTGTCAGAAAATAATTTCATACACTCAATTCTTTGCAACATCTTTCCAAAGGGAACTTGAATAAAAAGATGATGAAAAATGGTCAAAAACACATTTTCAAAGTCTTAATACCGGTATTCTAAAAATGAAATATGGTCAAAATACCTCATCAGTGATTTTGTTGTTTTCTCAACTTTTCCCATAGAAAACACTTGTTCAGTTATACGATACCTTTTTCAAGTGACCAAAATATTTTACATGCAAAGAGGGGTCTGATTGGAAGCTAATACCGTCAAAAAGAAAAACAATTTCGGCAAAATATTTACATATTTATATTTTGTAGGTAATTGTGAAAGTTAGGTGAATTTTATGAGAATGTTTTTTATATGATTGAATTCATGAAAATTGTAATGATAATAATATTGACTGGCTCTTGAACTTAAAATTTTTAATTTTAAAATTTCTTCATTATTTTTTTATGACCATGCTTGTCATGGAAGCTGCCCCCAAAATAAAGAGACAGTATGATAAAACACCATGCATGTATGATGTCTATGCTGACTTTTCAAATATTCACTTTTCTGATTTTTTTCAGTATTGTGGGAACTGCTAAAGGCAAAGATGTCTTCAAATTATGCCAGGCGTATGGCACGCCTGAGTGCACGTATCTTTGGTGATGTCTACAAGCCAACATCTTCTCAGTCAATGAAGGTAGTACAAATGATGAGAGAACAACCAAGAGAAATGAGGAAAAATATTGTAGATTACTACCCACCACATATGGAGGCATTTAAGTTGATGAACTACCTCAGATATATTGGACTATACAGGTAATATGCCATAACACATTAGTTATAGTGTACGCCCTGCTTGTTCATGTGATACAGGAAATATCTATGTTCTGGTTCTATATATAATGAGGCAGGAGGCCAAATGGAATATGGAACCAAAGCATAGATATTTCTTGTTTTACATGAGACCAAGCAGAATGTTACAGTTTCATCTGCGTATTAGTGGATCGTTATTGTAGAATATGAGGAAATCAAGACAATGAATTAAAACTGTAAAACCCTGCATTTTGTTAGTAAATCTATCAGAAGGTAAAAAAGAGTGTGCATTTTACCAATGAAATTGTTGTGCAAACAGTAGTGTGCAGCGCGATGCTTGAATATGCTTATAAAAGGGCCTCATGTAACATGGGGCCATGTGTCTTGAACTCGCCCCATTTGTGTTGCGTCAAATCTAATGATAGCACACCTACTGGTGTAAAAGTCGTCATAACTTGAAAATATTCATCCTATCCATTCAGAAGCATACTTTTTCTGAAAGGAAATTTAATTAGGATCTTAAAAATAGCATTAAGAATGAGGTAGGGTGAACTGTTCACATTTTATGAATGAAAATATTGATTTTTTAAGGGTCCCCGATATACTTCATTTCAGACCTCCATATTTGTTTTCTCTTTGCCCATACCATTAATTAGTTATCAGATTTGTATTGCTCAAGAAATTCTCTTTCAAGTGATATAACTTTAAGGGGGTTCAATGATTTCATCAAGGGAATTTTGATGCAAATATATGTAAATTTCAAATATCTAAAATCAACATTTTTATACAGCTTTCTAATAAATCATAATTAATTAATAATTGTATGTATAGGGATGTATTATTATACCTGTTATATTTAGCTGTAAAATGAGCCCAAAATCAAAGTTCCAGCCCCTTGGAAAATAAAGTTATGCAATCCCATGGAGTTGCATGTAATGTGTACTGCTTCCATCACCCCTCAACAACCCTTGTTTTATCTATTTTATCAAGCAAAATGACTCAAGTTCATAAAGGCTTAGGTATACTATCACCCCTAATACAGCTTATACTCAGCTTTCAAATGAAACAAATTTCCTAATAATATGTCTCAATTCAGCTGAAAAATCACGTCATAAATTGTTCTTATGCAAGATTTTAGGGTGTTATGTAGAAATTTAGTTCTTTTTTTAATCAATTATTGATAATTAAAATTGATTAACTGAAATAAATTGTAAACAGTGTTTGGTATACATGTACAGGGGGCTAGAGTTGAAATATGAAACATGAATTTCTCATAGACTTAGTGTGTACCTCTCCCCCCCCCCCCCTTAACCACCCTTGCCATCAATCGCGGTGTCATTAATTTATTTTCTATTGCGCTGATTTTTCAGACATAAAAATAATATATATTTAGTGTTAAAATGATCCTGATTTCATGATAAGATCTCTCCATTCAACCGTAATATGGTATGTTAAACTGCAAGAAAATTGAAGAAGCGTAACAAAACCACCTTTTTGTGGGTCGAGTTCAAGACGCATGGCCATGGTTGAAATCAGCACTGGACATGTGCACAACAATAAAAACAACATTAAAACACCAACAGCCAAACATGTCATGCAGGCTGATATTACCTGTTCAATCTTTTTACCAAGAAAAAAATAGGTAAATACCAGATTATCTCAAGACAGATTGACCAATCAGAATACAGATTTCATGAATAACAGGGCCCACTATAAAGATTGCTATTATCACTTCAATTTAATCTGACATATTTAAGTGCTGTTTGAAGGTTTGCATCATGGTGGTATGAACAATGGCAGAAGTGGATTGCGGTACCCCCTGTACAGTCCTGGAAGGACTGAGATAAAGTGGATAAAAATTGAAGTGAAATATAAGGGCGAGGAAGTGGAGGTCTGGAAGTAGATTATTCTTTTTGGAATGAGTGTAGTCCTTAAAAGGACTGTAAACCAGAAGTAGTGGAAAGCCGAGTAGTAGGCAGGCTTGAGAAGATGAGAGAAGGCTAGCTTGAGTCTGCAAATGGAGCAGGAGAGAAGACTCAATGTTGACTGTCCCGTCTTCAGGAGTCGAAAGACAGATAATCACTTATTCCGAAAAGAATACTCTACTTCCCAACCGCCACTTTCTCGCCTTTCCATTTCACTTCTATTTCTATCTACTTTTACATCAGTCATCATTCCAGAACTTTACACATGGTGTACCTTAAACCACTTCCGCGAATATTTTAGTGCATTCACACAAATATAAAGTAATGTTAATCGCTAGAGGGTATTCATTTGTCTCGCAATCTACTATGATCAACAAGGAAATTTGTGATCACTCTCGCAAAAAGTGTTCACTGGCTTTCTAGGAAATTTGTGATCACTCTCGCAAAAAGTGTTCACTAGCTTACAAGTTCACGAGCTTTCGAGTGCCGCTGCAACTCTTTATCAAGTGAAGAAAATTATCTGATATCGTACTCTATTTATACTAACCTCCCTCCAAGACCGTACGCACGAACGCGAGAACGATAGGTGGGCACTGATCCGTTGTGCGATTGGTCAGGAGTTATGCAAATAAGCCGTGGGTCGGCAATATGCAAATGAGACCAAAAAAATTGGCGGGCTCGCTAGTTTCCCGTGGGCGGGGGTTGACTAGCTGAGCGGTCCCTCGATCGGGGCCGGGAACGATCGGGTCGGCGTGCACTGCCAGGTAAGGGGGTATTGTGCTGTCGGATGGTTCGCATCCAGAAATCGGGGATGTCGATCCCGCTGTCTCTGTTGAAGTTGTTGGGACAAAGACGTATACTAATAGCCTCCTTAATCCTGCGTGTATACCAATGTCTTTCTTTGGCAATGCAATGTACACCCTCCCAATCTGGGTGGTGTTGCTTCTCCCAAGCATGTTCTGCCACCGCGGATGTGTCGGTTCGCTGTAACCGAACATCGCGCTTGTGTTCAGAAATGCGTTCAACTATCGGTCGGGCTGTCTCTCCGATGTAAGACCCGTCACGTCCCTGGCAAGGAATGTTGTATACTACGCCATCACGTCTGTGATCAGGGATAGGGTCTTTGGGGTGTACAAGCTGTTTGTGTAAGGCGGCACTCGAAAGCTCGTGAACTTGTAAGCTAGTGAACACTTTTTGTGAGAGTGATCACAAATTTCCTAGAAAGCCAGTGAACACTTTTTGCGAGAGTGATCACGAATTTCCTTGTTGACCATAGTAGATTGCGAGACAAATGAATACCCTCTAGCGATTATTTCAATCCGCAATAATGAACCTATTTAGTATTAAAGTAATGTTATTTATAATTAATAGTGAATGACAAAAAAAGGAAGAAGGTACAAAGTCTAAAAGTGAACAGTGAACATTCTTTTTAACATAAAATGCTTGTAATACATAAAACTGTTAAAAACCAATATAGGTATAATGAAAACAAATTGACTTTATTAAATGATATTTGCATTTCATGTGATGTACATATTCAGTCTAAAACTATTGCTTAATGTATAAATTGCTAAATTGTAGTTTATACAGTTATGGAATTGTTTGTGTGTTTGATTCAGAACATTCTGCCAATGCCACTCTTCATTGCATACCTTGAATGTCTTTCCTTTTTTACAGAGATGAGCATGCAGACTTCAGAGATGAAATGAAGCGGGTTCAGGCGATGAAGGGAAAAGCTCCACCAAAGAAAGGAGAAGGAAAGAGGGCTATGAAAAGGAAATGATGAATCTCATTTTTCTTATAATGATAAGACTGAATAAACTCCAAAGATGGATGGATGATTCTTCGAGAGTGAAGGGAGCTATGAATCAGTGTACCTAAGAACTATTAAGAAGTGCATTGAATATGATGAACAGACTTCATCATTGGTATGGTTGGTTAGTCAGAGCAGGTCAGGATGATGGGAGCTCTTCATGATACGACACCAGTGAAGAAAGATAGTTTATGGCATGTACAGTAATTATGAAGAATAATAAAGCATGATATAAATTCACATTTTGGTTTTGAAATTATGTGTGTATGAGGTGTGTGTGTGTGTGTAATAGAGAGAGAGAAAGAAAGAAAGAAAAAGGGAGGGGGAGATAGATGGAGAGGAGAGTTCAAGAAAGTGGGAAAAATTAATCATTTTGAGTAAAAAAAAGAATGTATAGTTGTGTTTGATATGGCTGATAATAAGTTATGCACAATTTAAGGCGCAACACAAACATGTAAGAAAAGGTCACTAATCATATGTAAAGACATGTACAACTTACAAACTGCTTTTGTAAAATGGTCCCTCAAAGATTCTTCACGTCATATATTCTACACTACAAAAACTTTGCACTTTGTGATTTTCAGTTGGAGCACAATGAAAAGTGATTTAAGTCCCCATGGTTAAAAGTGATTTATTTTTATTTTATATTATATTTAGACTTTTCACAACCCCAACTACTTTGCTCAGTTTGATATCCAATAACTACATGAAATAAACCAATATATCAATTTTTCAGCATGATTCGATTGATAATCTTAATTTGTTTTAAATTATCATTTAGACCCTTGTTAATACTAATAATTTTGAAAGTTGGAATGGGGAGTCCATATGATTGACAATCTAATTTGGCACCAAAGAAAGGATCACCAGTCATACATGAATTCATTTATAACAATTTTATCAGACATAGAGATAATAATGCTATATAACTCTGACACCACTCTGGGTGGTGTTTCATAAAGCTGGTGAACCTTTCTTGAATGCTAATTGATTCTGAATTATTTTTATTTCTGTTTTATTAAGTCTGATATCCAATCTTTGTAGATTACAGTTCTCATTTTTAACAAGTTCCTGAAAGGGAAATCTATCATTTTCAGTTTGATCACTTTCTACCTCCATGCTTTGATTCAGGAGCTGCACTCCTATTACTATGTGAAGAGTGAAAGTTGAGTATCATATATATTGCAGAGTTGATATAGGCATAAATGTCATATAATGAGGTTGGAAGTCTGTGTGATACATGAATATGCATGGATGTAAGAGGGAGCCAAGATAAAGATTTGAAAGAGAGAGAGCGATGGAAAGAGAAAGGGAGGAGAGAAGAAAGAATGTGGGAGATAGATGTTATAGAGAAGGCTACAAGTATTTGTAAGATTGTGGAGTGGAATATGTAGGTTTATGCAAGTCCTTTTAGTCTTTTCCACTGTAGCCTTATTCTCTTCTCTCTCCACTTTTTTTCTACCCTTTTTGGCTCCTCTCTTTATCATGGAATGATGGATTCCTTTTTTTTTTTACTTTCATTATCTCATTGGCCAAAAGAGAGAGAACAGGAATTACAAGATATTACTTAAAACACAAGCATGCAATTATGTGCATGGGATATGCTTTTGCTCATAATTTATATTTTGCCTCATATCGAGTCTTACATTCTAACGCCATAAAGACAAAAACTGACAACTTAATGAGTAAAGATTAGAAATTCACTAGAACCAATATTTTACAGGGAAGGGTTAAGCACATTTTTTCATACCTAAACGTAAATGGCTACAATAAGGCTTCATGATTCTAATGGAAAGAGGCTTGCCATTTATAAAGAATGAAACCTGCCAAGGATTTTGTTTGCACCATTGTGACTGTTATTGTGGAAACAAAGAGCTAGTACTAGTTAAGACAAGTTAAAGACAGGAGCATAAGTAAATGCATACATTTGTTTTTCAAAATGAAATATTTGTTTACTTTAAGCTAGCTAGCATTCACTTTTGGTTTCAATAATAGCAGTCGTACTGGTGCAAACACAGATGTGTGTGTTCTAACCCTGGCTAAGTTTTCATGAAAATAATACTATCTGGCCAAATATCTGTCCCCTTCTTTGTCCACGTGATCTGCCAATCATATGATATATCTTTCTTGCAATAAAGCTTCATACATGCATAAAAACAATTTCTTATGCGTTTTCTATGGAAACTATCACATTTATCTCGTCATTTATTATGCTCTCCCCTCTCACCTGTTTGTTATCTTGTTCCTTTCTCTTCTGTATACTGTTTATTCTTCTGTATCTATATCTCTTATAACTTATATTTAATCTTCATAGAATCTCATCTACCAATCATCTTTCTTCCAATATAGCTTGATACATCTTTATTTTGTGTATTTTTATGTTTTACTGGGTCAACACAGACCAAGTATAAACAAAAATAAATCAAACGTAATTAAACTATTCAAAATTAATAAAAATTATTACCAAAAAAAACAAAAATATGTAATTAAAAAAAAGGCATTTTCTTGCAATAGAGCTTCATACATGTATGAACTAAATTTCTCATGCCTTTTCTATGATAACTATTACATCTATCTCTTGTCATTTATGATATGCTTTGCCACCCTCCCCATACACATTTTTCTCCTGGACTACATATACAAGTATTGCTTGTTCTTGTTTATATGACACTTAGATAGATCCTTGGCATTTGATTGGTTGTTTGATATTGATCATTCGGACTATTTTACAATGTCATCAACCGTGCAATTTTGGATCCATACAATTTTTCCATTGCGCGTGCGTATTGTACGCAACACAACTGCATGATCATGTTCTGCATCAAAATTGATAATTTTCCTTTGAAAAATAATAAAGTTTCAAGTGTCATATATAACAAATAATGAATGTTCCTTTATTAATCATGCAATGGGCAGAATACCTCATTCGGAGAAAGATGATCCATTCAACTCGGCTATCATTCATCTCATGAAGTATTCTGTCCATTGCACTCATTAACATCCATTATTTGTATACTATTTCTCATCTTCATAGAATCTTCCCCAATCTCTCTCTCTGCCTAGTCCACATGTACATTTCTCTCTTGTATACTAATCTATTCATCCATCTCTATATCTCATAACCTTTCTTATATTTCATCTTCATTGAATCTCTTCTTAGCCCCTTGTTTCACTTTATCTTTCTACCACTTGACTATTTAATCATCTCCATGCCTTGTATAACATGCACATTTCATTTCCTTGAGTCATGATAGATTAGCCAAAGGGAAGTCATTTAAAGGTCAAGTCCACCTCAGAAAAATGTTGATTTGAATCAATAGAGAAAAATCAGACAAGCACAATGCTGAAAATTTCATCAAAATCGGATGTAAAATAAGAAAGTTATGACATTTCAAAGTTTTGCTTATTTTCAACAAAATAGTTATATGAACGAGCCAGTTACATCCAAATGAGAGAGTCGATGATGTCACTCACTATTTCTTTTGTTTTTTATTGTTTGAATTATACAATATTTCAATTTTTACGAATTTGATGATTAGGACCTCCTTGCCTGAAGCACAAAATGTTAAAATAATGGAATTCCACGTGTTCAGGGAGGAATGAAACTTCATTTCACATGACAATGAGGAGAAAATAAAAATATTTCATATAATAAAATACAAAAGAAATAGTGAGTGATGTCATCAACTCTCTCATTTGGATGTAAATGGCTCGTTCATATAACTATTTTGTTGAAAATAAGCGAAACTTTAGAATGCCATAACTTTCTTATTTTACATCCGATTTTGATGAAATTTTCAGTGTTATGCTTTTGAATTTTTCTCTTTTTATCCAAATCAAGTTTTTGTTGGGGTGGACTTGTCCTTTAAATGAGAATGAAGCCCAGGGAGAAAGTTAGCTTGTGTGAAAACAGAACAATTAAAGAAAGAAATTAATGACAGTTAAAAAAAAAACAAATAATAGTTATGAGAAAAATAAACATTCAGACTATGATCTGGATATCATTAGGTTGGCAATGCAATCAACACATGTGATGTCAGACCTCTAATTAGATTTCTACCAATATGTATGTTACTTGAATTGCCATTTTGTCAAGTCTGTTCAGAGATAGGTGTTTATTTTCCATGGGAGTACTTGTAAAATAAGAGTTTTTGTAAAATCAATCGTGGCCAAAGAGTTTGTACTGTCATTAAAATGAGTGAAAAAAGAAGTTTTGGAGAATAAAGGAAAGAGTTGTACATGTACTTGTGTGACATCACAAGTCTTGATCACATTGCCAAACGGAGGATCTCTATAGCATGAGCAATTTTGACATTTGAATGTTCATAACTTTCTTATTGTTGTGCAATTGTTCTCAAACTTTCATTGATCTTATTCTATGATTTCTGTTTTAGAAATTTCTGAGACTAAATAATCAATTACCCCCTCCTGATCATCTCTCTTGACAAGTGAAAGCATTATATGTAATTCTATTTGAAAATACAACATATACATATATTCCCACAAGGGAAAATATCAACTAACAGGGCCCATGGTCATAGACAAATTACTCTCCATACAGCTCCCACAAGCAATATGTTTAGATCTTAAACTTGATGACCTAAACAAATATGGCGGCCACATCTTTATTTCCCTTCAAGCAAGCTGAACAGAAAACTTTGTAATGTTCATGTTGTCATGGGCATAATATAGAGTTTTAGGAGCAGTGAACGTGAACGGCGTCACAGTTGTCTGATCGTCGAGTCAACGTCGTCGTCTGCCCTTGTTCACTACAGATACGATTATTATAGATTTCACTCAATTTTTACGTGTACATATGTCCACAAGAAATGGCGTGATAAATAGCAGGTCATGACACGCTGCCCGACCCCGAGATCTGGTGTACCATCGCCTGCCGACCCGGTCGGGTGATGCGAAGGTGCAACTTGTGCTTACTTGCCTTTCCAATTGCTTTCTTTCCTTTTTACATGAGTTTGGATTTATATTTTGGAGATCAGGATGGAATTTCAAATATGTTAAACATAATGCATCATACAACTTACATTAAGTTTGTGAAAAGTCACTGAAAACTGTTTTAAAAGGGAAAGGTTGATCTTCATGCTGAGCTTGAACGGTTAAAATTACGTCACTCACGTGCACGTCGACTATGATTTAGGAGAACCGCAGAATGGATGTGATGAAGTTCTCGATTCTGATAGTCAACGTGTGTGAGGACCTGAGGCATATGGCAGGCCAAAAAATGACATCATCTTGGACCAGTTGTCTATTTCAACATACGTTTCTAAAAGTGCTCATTATCTCAACAAGTCCACTATAAAAGAAGTCCATATCATAATGACACAATAGAATATATTGCAAAGCTGACTTAATGACATTGTGATCATGCAAAATCTATTTCAAAATGACACTGAAGTAAAATCAAATTTTGTTGGTGGTAAGTAAAGGTCAGTAAGACACGGTTGACCTTGGGAAGAAAATTCATGTCACCATAGTCAACTTGACTAGCTTTTGTGTTACTGAAGAATCAAAGATGATATATCTTCTCATTGTACAAAATGACATTTTATTGATTGAATCCCCCTTAAATATAAACAAACAAAACAAAAGATTGTAAAATTTCTCATCACTTTTAATTAAAAGCTCATAGACTGATCTATCATATATATGCTTACAATATATTTACAAAGGTTGCATTACTGAAATACCTTGGTACCATAGATAATAGATCAGCCATTTATTTTTAGGGTACAGAAAAAGAAATTGGATACTAGTTAAAGTCTGAACTGGTTTGGCTATCAATGCTCATTACAATTCAGTAAAGTTGATTTTCAGACTCTCTTAACTTGTATCCATGTGAAGTTGTTATCTTTGATTACTTACTCAGATTCAAATGATTAGATCATTTTGCTAATCTTTTGGATCAGCATTAGTGGTATCTAGATATGGCTATGACTGCTTTCAAATTAGGAATTTACAACTAAAGTCCATCTTTGCAAAATATTTTGATTATCCAAACTTTGGGCATCCAGCTGCGTACCATACAGATTGCCTTCCTAAGCATCCAATGAAATGTCTTCAGAGTTTTTCAAACCACAGGCCTCTAGATGTTTCCAAAACCTGGTACAGTTGCATTATACTGCATGGTGATAATGGGTGCATCTCATGGAATGGCTAAGGCATCAACTTTCACACAAGGTTTGGATTATTGATGAATGAATGATTTGCTACAGGGTTACAAAATTATGTGATAATCATAATTTTCATGAATCAATGGTAAAAAGTTACAGAGAATACTTATCCGGAGATAATACTGTAAATAAAAAAGTCTCTTGGAAGTAAAATTGACTGTTATACTGCTGTTTCTGTGGGTGAGTCTGCTCTATGCACTAGTGCCTCTGGCGCACGTAAACTGTCCTCCTTTAAATCACGATATTTTCCTTTCATCTCATTGGGCATAGGCTTTAGCTTTGGGCATGGGAACTGACCAGGGACCTCACAGATACACCATCGAGCAAAGGTACGACCAAAGTTTGCTGGGTTTGATGAACGCTCCATGGCTTTCCTTTCAGTGGCTAACACTCTCCTGATGGCAAAGAAAACAAAGCAATAAGTTAATACCATACTTATCGCTCACATCTTAACCCAATATACAGTAGTACAAATAATGAACTATACATAATGTATGTATGTCGATCATTGCCTTTACATAAAACAAATATCACAGGGATTGTGAAACTGAGGGGTGGGGGCAGGGTAGCCTCCCTCTGACCACTTTTTTCAGTAAACATTAATAAACATGTTTTTGTGATTTTTTTCCAGCCCCCCCCCTAAACACACTTTAACAAGTGGAGCGCCTCTGGCAGTCTCACCTGCATCGTGCAATTCAATACACATGTAGCAGCAGTGCTGACTTTGAAAACTACTAAAAATAATTATTCACAAAAAACACCATTAATATAATGATACAATACTATGTTCATTGACAAAAATGACATTCACCTTGATCATGCATCCCAAGACTTGTCAGTGATGCTTGATTACCCCTGTATCCACATTTTATAAACTATATCTATAAACTTTGAAAGTTGTAACAGCAATCTAATAATTACCTCAAAAATGGCCGAAATTCAATGACATTAAATGACCTTGGACTTTGGTCATGTGACCTGAAACTCACACGAGATGTTCAGTGATGTGTGATTACTCTTACAAAGTTTATGAACTAGATCCATACACTTTCAGAATTATGATAGTTATTCAACAAATACCCCCAACATGGCCAAAGTCCATTGACCTTGGTCATGTGACCTGACACTCGTACAGAATGTTCAGTGATACTTGATTACTCTTCTTTCCAAGTTTCATGAATCAGAACCATAAACTTTCAAAGTTATGATGGTAATTCAACAAATACCCCCAACTTGGCCAAAGTTTATTGACCTTAAATGACCTTTGACATTGGTCATGTGACCTGAAACTCGCACAGAGTGTTCAGTGATACTTGATTACTCTTATGTCCAAGTTTCATATACTAGACCAATAAACTATCAAAGTTATGATGGTAATTCAACAGATACCCCCAACATGGCCAAAATTCATTGACCTTTGACCTTGGTCATGTGACCTGAAATTCGCACAGGATGTTCAGTGATACTTGATTACTCTTATGTCCAAGTTTCATGAATCAGAACCATAAACTTTCAAAGTTATGATGGTAATTCAACAAATACCCCCAACTTGGCCAAAGTTTATTGACCTTAAATGACCTTTGACATTGGTCATGTGACCTGAAACTCGCACAGAGTGTTCAGTGATACTTGATTACTCTTATGTCCAAGTTTCATATACTAGACCAATAAACTATCAAAGTTATGATGGTAATTCAACAGATACCCCCAACATGGCCAAAATTCATTGACCTTTGACCTTGGTCATGTGACCTGAAATTCGCACAGGATGTTCAGTGATACTTGATTACTCTTATGTCCAAGTTTCATGAATCAGAACCATAAACTTTCAAAGTTATGATGGTAATTCAACAAATACCCCCAACTTGGCCAAAGTTTATTGACCTTAAATGACCTTTGACATTGGTCATGTGACCTGAAACTCGCAGAGTGTTCAGTGATACTTGATTAGACAAAAATTAAAAAACAATCAGCCACTGAATCATTCACTTGAGATTATTTCTAGAAGACTTACTCTGATTTTCCAAGAACTTTATTTAGATGTTCTTCAATATCATCTTTGGTCTTATCCTCAATATCAATCAGCACCTCTTCACCTTCATCTGTAAATGATACAAACATCTTTGCATCATCAAACGTGAGATTTTATCTTCCATAGCAAGTGTATCTTTACAGCCCACTTTGTACAAATTATTTTCATTCTGGATTAAGCTAAAAATCTAACACTAAGGAAACATATTTTCTTTGAGGATAGCTGGTATTGTTTGAGGAATAGAATTGGGTAGGTCTGTGCCTCATCCAAGTTTAGGAAAATACATGAACAAAGGGTACTATATATCAGATTTCAAAAGGAGTAGTAGACATAATAGACTCTATAAAATACTAAATGCATTAGTTTGTATAAATCCATTATGAGTACATGAACACTTGATTGGGAAATGCCAATGTGAAAAAAAATCAATCATGTTGAGAATTATCTATGAAGTTATTAAAAGGTGAACTCACATTTTCATCTCCCTTTACCCCCCTCCACAATTACAGCATATTTCTAAAACCTAAAATACATTGCATCCCCATAATTTTGTATACATTGTACTGTACTTACTTAGAAAACATCTGATAAATGGAGATGGTGTGATGTTCTTGAAGGTTTGCATCTGTACATTTGGATTCTTGTATTGCAGCTGAGGTAGGTGGTAAAATACAAAGTCCCTGTGACAGAGAGAGAGGAGGGGGTGAGAAATACTTCGGCTATAAATATTTACAATTTAACCTTATCTGATTCTGCATTGATCATGGCTGACATTTTTTTTAAGAAATAAGAACAAAAATCAGAAGTTTAAAAATTAAGCAATTTTTATGCAAAGCTTTTAAAGCACTCCAATCAAATCTGCTGTCAATTACTTGTCATCAAGAGGATTAAAGCATCAGTACAGAGCTCTACACCACTCACAAGGCCCAAACTAAATGAACAATAAAACTACATTGTCATATTTGTATTGGCAAGGATTTGAATCCTACCTTTGATTAAGCTACATGTAGAGTCATGTTCCGGAATCTGCCGGGGTAATATTTCACAAATACTCAAATTTAATATGTGATTATAAATATTTAGCATACATGTAATACTACTAATTATTTTGAATCACGTATTAAATTTTAGTATTTGTGAAATAATAATTTTTTTCTATAAATTGTTCGTCAAAATGGCATCGCTAACCGGATACGTCATACATAAGCGGTTCAAGGGTCGACTCTATTGTATTTGCGTTGTGTACATATGGATCGAGGGATCTACATGAGATCAGTCTGGTAAGAAACCTTCATTTTTGTACATTTTAATTGACCATTTTTTTAAACCTTCCTACGCATTAGGCGTAGGAAGGTGTAGAGATTCATAAAATCACAACAATTTACATGGTTTTTATATATAAAGATGGATTTCCTAAGGAAATTCATCTTTGCTTACATGTGTCTCTTATACATATATGCCGGGGGGTTCAAGACTCCAATGATGAAGAAGTATATGTCTAATTATTAATAACACATCATCATGGGGCCTGTTGCACGATGAGATGAGCGATACGCAGGAACGTCCTAGGACCATTCTTCTGAGATAGGAAGATTGGCGACATCATTTGATATCGATAGTATCGGAAAAATATTTAGTCTTTATCGCCACCTGAACCTTTTATTTCGGAATGACGACTTTTCATAAAATCATTTATATTAATAAAAAGAGATCAATAATTTTTTATTTATTACTGATTGCAGAATTGATGTATGGAGCTTACTTTATGAGGTAAAAAGAGAAAAAACTTAAAAGATTCACAAACATACCTTCATAAAATCGAAATTTTCATTATTTCCCTTATTTCGAACACGGTGTCCTTTTAGAGACACCTTTCATTGATATTTCAAAGAAAATGACCCTTATCCAATATAAAATTGATTTAACTACCTAATTTCGACATTATTAGTTCAATATTCTGTATTTTTATAGAATATGTATACATAATAATTTTTCAAATTATGCATTAATACTGTATGTTATTTGTTATGGTAAAAGTAGGGTTTGAATGGAGTAAACAAAATCAGCAGTGTCTGATTGTATGAGACTAAAAAGGAAAATATGAGAGGCTGTGTGTGAAAAATCTAATTTATTTATTTTATTTGTCAGATATAATGCAAGAAATACAAATGTGAGTGTTTAGAGTATAAACATACCTCAGTTGCACGATCAGTAAGCCTAACCGAAGACAAGGAAAATATGTAAATTGCTGCAAACATGTCCAAGTGAATAAAGTACTGTTTGCAATAATAATTAAAAAACAGAAAGTTGTGCAATCCGCAATGGATAATACTATTTACAGAAATAATGCTTATAATTACAACGATCATAAACGTTGGTCATATTTTAAAGTTGATCACCGTAATCTATGGAACTTTAAAGAATATCAGGTTTAAGAAATAAGAATATAAAAAATACATATGTTGCTTTAACATGACATAGGGGCCTACGATTTAAAATGCGCCTCTTCGAACGGACT
The DNA here is from genome assembly GCF_018143015.1 of Lytechinus variegatus. NCBI lineage: Eukaryota > Metazoa > Echinodermata > Echinoidea > Temnopleuroida > Toxopneustidae > Lytechinus > Lytechinus variegatus. The sequence continues at coordinate 4,123,456 of NC_054742.1, read as the reverse complement.
TTCCATAATCTTTACTTTGATGAACATATCTTCATTTGTAATGATTGTGATGGATCCGTAAGCTATATAGGCCTAATCTGTATCTTGAATTCAATTAGCTATTTCATTACTGCAGATTTTTGTTTTGTTTCGCTGTTTCACATCTCAAGTTATCCCAAATACAATTAATTTTGGATTAGAATTAAAATCAGTCAAAAACAATAATCATAACAAAAATGAAATAAAAATAAATGATTAAGCAAGTTTAACATCTTATAGTTTGTATCGTGATTTTTTTTTGGCTGAACATTATATAAACATGTTTTTTACCCTGCATAATTTCTTTTAAAGAAATTTGTTATCATGTTGTTGCATTTAATTTATAATGAGAAAGCATGAGGGGTCACAGAGATAGTGTCGCCCATTTCGATATCTCAAGTTTATTATTTTTTTAATGGAAAGGGGTGGGGATACGACGGAGGGAGGATAAAAGAAAACATAAAAAAATATTGGGGCCTACATTACCCCCCTGCATAATACCCCAGAGAAGTTTAAATGACATCCGTTTTTGGTCGCCTTGTTGACCTGAAAATGAAATTGATGACAACTAGCCACCATATAAAAATAACTTGCTGCCATCCCGGATAAATGCATCATCAACCCCCTACAAAATATGTTTAAAGGTGATATGTCAGTGTGGCTTGCCGTAAACGCATTTTCTCTCAATGCCGACGGTGGCAAGCGGTGTGCAAAGAAAATCATGCCTACGTAGGACATGTCTGGAGGTGTCTTTCCAAGGATCATTCTTCATATAAAATCGGCTTTGTGAAACAGTTGAGTGATATCTCGTTCTTATGTAGAACGGTTCTACAAAAGACCATTTTATGCAACATGCCCCAGACCACTTGTTCACTGCTACCACCCTGCCTGTGGGGAATCTACAGGTAGAACTATGGTATGCCAATGTTGTCCAGAGCACACACTTTAAAAAGTCATTAAAATATCACTTTTGTGACCAAAATTACTAATTTCCGTACAGTTGCAATTTATTTTTCAATAGTAACTTGGGAATAATTTTTGTATTCCCCAGAGCGCTCAAAAACTTGAATTTTGGGCATATTTTTGTGTACGCCCTCTATTGGTGGAAATTAATATGGCAAGAAAATTTTCATTTTTTGATCTCTATTTTTAATTAAGAAAAAAATGATTTAAAGTACCGTAAGGGCACTAGTATTCAACCCGGCATAATTCAAAGATTTTGACATATTTCCAAAAATATTTAGAAATATGGAAACTATCTTAATTTCATACCTTTGTTATTTCCAGGGTAATCTGTTGTCGGTATTTTATTTATCAATCTGTCCACTGTATGCGCGTAGGATTGAATTATGCGCCGATGGCCTTTTGCACTGAATTGCACTAGTATTCAACCTAGTGAGGATAGATAGAAAATCTCAAAAGGGTTTATATTGGTAAATTACATCTATGTAAGTCTCTGGCTTTGATTAATTCCCTGTTTGGTCTCATCTCAAATGGTCTAGTCCATAGTCGGATGGGACAAGGGCAGATTGAGAGACAGGACCATCTTTCATCGCTAGGTTGAATACTAGTGCAGACGGGTTGAATACTAGTGCAAAAAAACGTCGCCCTATAATTCGATCGCCCGCGCACACAGTCGACTGGTTGAAGAAAAAAATAACGGAAAAAGAATAACAAGCATTTGCTCTTAGAAATAAGACGGGTCTGAAATTCAGGTAAATTCTATGTTTTTATATATTTGAGGAAACTCTCCAAACCAGGGTGACCAGATTTCACAAAATGAAATACGGGACAATCGACAAAAAAGATCAACAAAGAAGGCTACACAGTGTTACACCTGTGAAAAATTATAAAGAATTGGGAGGGTGAACGAAAGAATGAAGGAGAGAAAGAAAAGACGAAAGAAAAGATATGAACTGAGAAGAAAGAAAGAAAAAATGAAGGGGAAAATGAAGGGAAATAAAAAAAAAGAATAAAAGAAAGTAAGAATAAAACGATGAAAGAAAGAATAAAAAGCGAAAAAAGTTTCTGTCATTCTTTGAATGGAATACCGAAAGAAAGAAATAGAAAGGAATGGAAGAATACATGTGTGAAAGACAAAATAAAGGAGAGAAAAAAAGAAAGTAAGAAAAGGAGGACGAAAGAAAAAATGAAGGAAAGAAAAGTGTTTCCTTCATTCTTTGAAAGAAAGAAATGAACAATTAAGAAAGAATGAAAACAGTAAGTGAGGACGGAAGGAAGGAATTAAGGCTGGAGGAAGAGAAAGGATAAGGGATAGAATTAGAAGTGAAAATAAAATAAAGAATGAAAGGAGGAAAGAGAGGGAGAAAGAATGAAGTGAGGAGGGAATGAAAACATAATGGAAGAAGGGAAAGAATTAAAAGGAGAGGAAGGGAGGGGGAGAAAAAAGTTTAAAGAAAGAATGAAGGAAATAAAAAAAGGAAATTTGATAAAGACAGGTACAACTGTAAGAAAAAGGAGAAAAGAAAAAAACATGAACACACAGAGAGAGAATGGATCAGGAAAGAAAGATAGATGGAACAAAAACGGCAAGCAGGAAGGGTAGAAGGATGAAGAAAGAAGGATAGAAAAATAAGAAAGAGGAAAAAAGTTCAGACTTCAAGCAAACAAAAAAAAATCAATCATCTAACAAAAATTCATAATGATATTTGGTGTTTTTCAAATATATTTTTAAAACTAAAAAAAAAGTTTTAGAAATGAATAAAATTTCTAAGTGATTTTCTTTTTATTTAAAAATTAGATCAAACATCGCGGCATCATACACAACAAGACTCAAAACGAAGGCTTAAACAACTAGATCTATAAACTCAAGAACTTGTTCCTACGATCTCATCTCCAAATCAGTAATATGAGAACCCATAATATCATTATACAAATTTCCCGCCGATTTTGTGATTATTTTCGCATGTTTGGTGGAGAGAATCTGCTCCGATACTACATGCCTAGCTATAGTAGCCTGCCACACAATGGCAGGAGGCCAGTTCGTTTGCGATATATTAGGGTTAGCAAGAAAATCACCGCAGAACTTGCATAAATTTATTTATCAATTTCATTGTTGTCTCTGCTTCGTCATATTTATTTGGATGAAAATTCGTCACTTTTAAATACATTTTGTTCAATATTCTGAAATACGGGACGAATAGGCGTCCCGGTAAGGGTTTGTCGGGACGCCGGGACAAAGAAGCAAAATACGGGACAATCCCGGGAAATACGGGACGTCTGGTCACCCTGCTCCAAACGGGTTGAGTACTAGTGCCCTTACGGTATCAAATTTAAAAAGAGCCAAGTTGTATGAATAATAGGTGTAATGGAAACTGTCAGTGTAAAAACATCAATCATTTGCCCCAAACAAAAAGAGAAATTAGCCAAACATTGCCACCCTTATTTTGCCACACATGGAGATATAACTGAGAACAAGGTTATATCATAACTATGTTCATTGATTGACATGATTGAGTGCCCCAGACCACTGCACATTCTTCTCCAGGGGCCCGTTTCTCAACACCGTCATAAGTCTAACTTCTTGACTAAATCGGAGATAGTGAGCTACTTGTCCGCTAACCGTTTCACGAAGCCCTCTTTGCCAAGTTCGGGTACAACAACCTCACTAAATATTTATGACAACTCCGAACCTGTCACAACTTCTTTCTTAGTGACGTAGTGGCATCACATGGGTAGACTATGACGTGCAAAAGTGCCTAGAAATTCGAAAATTTTAATCTTACGTAATCAATCATAGAGGTTGAAATTACATCACAAAACAAGTGGGATAATGCATTCAATGATAATTGTAATGCAAATAAGCTATAAAAACTGTTCGTAAAACACCACAAAACCATTCATTTTGAAATAGTAAAATAATTTAATTGATAAAGATTCTACCACGTCAGGCCATCCATAACTACGCTCGTATTCGTTGTTTTCAGACCCCTATTACCATTTGGATAAATTATATCTCTAATTTATGCATAGAATTCGTCAAATCGTATGTTTCGGTATCAAATATTTAAAAAGTTTATGTTAAACTATATTTTGATGATGTTTGGAATCATAAAATATTGTATAATTATCATAATTTTACAAAGAAAACCGTTTTGGTTTACTTTCGTAAACTATTAAAATTGAATATCCCGGGGGTTCCCATCTCAACGTCCATATGTGATTTCTTAGTCATGAAATGAATTATTCATAATTTCATTTTCTCAGCAATTGATTGCTCCAGTCTTCATGGCCTAAATATGTATGATGCATAATTTACCCGTGCTATTATTTTGAAAAGATGTATTTCCCAATTCATCACAATATTGACAATTTTGTCATAATTTTTATTTTTGAAAATCATGCTATTTTGTGACTAAGGCTACGTCTTGTCTGCTCTTGTTACCGATAGTATCGATATCAAGGTATTCTAGTTAGGAAGCCTTTCGAGAAACAGGTTTAGTAAGATTGGAACTAACTCCGTGGTTGGTGGATAAAGATATGACTAACTTGTCCATGTGTTGAGAAACGGGCCCCTGAAGTTCTGATCATAGCTGATAAACTAAAGTGCAGTCCACCAACACCATACTGGTGTGATAAAAAACAATCTGGTAAATAACGGTATTTTCCGCAATAAAATTTATAAGACACATTTTTCATTACAAATTTACATTCATTTTCAGATCTTCAAAATCTCCCAAATCATTAAAACATATGGTAGTGGATCGTATTACCGAACACTTTTCATGAATTTGATCATGTCAAACACATTATTCCAATAAAATTCACCAAACTTTCATCATAAATACACAAATACCTACAAAATATAAATATGCAGAAATTTTGCCGAAATTGTTTTTCATTTTTACGACATCAGCTTCCAATCGGACCCCTCTTCGCTAGTGAAATATTTTGGTCACTTGAAAAGGTATCGTATTACCGAACGTGTGTTTTCTATGGGAAAAGTTGGGAAAACAACAAAGTCACTCATTAGCTATTTTGACCATATTTTATTGTTTTGAGGATATAAAGACTTCGAAATTGTGTTTTTGATAATTTTTCATCATTTTTCTATTTAAGTTCCCTTTGGAAGGAAGTTGCAAAGGTTTGAGCGTATTTGATTATTTTCTGACGCATATGATGCGCGCGTTCGGTAATACAAGGCCGGTCGGTAATACAATCACTCACTATACATCATACATGATGCATTAATAAGACCAGTCCCATCTGTGTGTTTTTATGTATGTGGAACACTTAGTCTACACTTTAACTTTAACTTTCATAAGAAATCCCTCACCTTGCTCCATCACTCTCTTTCCCAAAAGAATTATAGTTGATTGTCAAAATCTTAACAGAATCTCGAAGATATATTTTCCCCTGCTCTAGGTATCGAATTGTCCTCCGAAGAGGAAATTTTCCTTTCATTGGCATGATTGATATTGTTGCGTTGCTTCAGACACTAACTTCGATTGCGCAATGCGCGATCGAAAACCGGAAGTGCATGCTACTGCATGGTGATTCCTTTCCAGTCTAGTCGTGGCTGCTGCTTGAGCTGAAAACCCACTCTATTTCTAAATTTTGGTATTCATCACGTGAAAACTTTGGGATTCTTTGAGATTTTAGAGGTAAGAACAACTTGACTTACTCTCACATCTACTTGATGGATGAAAATATTAGATCGAAGAACTTTAAATTTCGGGCTAAATGCTTAAGCCGAGCCGCGCCGTGGCACGCCACATGTGCCCTACCTGCCAGAAGCCTCGGCTGGAGAGACAGCCGGGATCCGCTCAGAGGTGGAGGCTGAGTAGACAGCTGGCAGCCGTCTGTTTCGAGTTTTTTACTTTTTTATTTTTTTTATATTTCTCCTCGTAGACAAACGGCTCGCTATCGATCGTGCAGCCACCATTAGGGGGTTAACATTCAATGCAAAATCCCCCCAACGTTGGGGCTCAGCTAGCTAGGCAGGCGCAGGCTCAGTCATTATTTTCATTTTTTCTCTTAATAGAAAGAACTGTCATGACTGTACCAAAATAAAGTAGATTTTGTTTGGCTTCCTCCCGTTTTGGCCTGAAATGCACCAAAATGGGGAAAAATAAACATATAAGGAGGAAAAACAGTGACTTACCTTGGCTGTCGCGCAACTTCACTTCGCTGTTTTATCCGAACTTATTATACACCGAGTCCCCTGTACAGATCGAGCTAGAACTTCGGTCTCTGTCACTCATTCAATGAACAAGCCAGGTTATGATACAACCTTGTTCTCAGTTACATCTCCATGTGTGGCAAAATAAGGTTGACAATTTTTGGCTTATTTTCTCTTTTTCTTTTGGACGAATGCTTGATTTTTTTACACTGTCAGTTCCATTGCAGCTTTTTATACCCTTTTTACACAGGATTTTCTTAACCCCGGACTATCGCTAACCCCGTACTATTTTTTTCCTTTTCACACATGCCAAATTGTTATTGCTAACCCCAGATAAGGAATGCTTGCTTTTTACACACGAAACTCGCTAACCCCGGACTAGTGGTTTTTGTCGATCATTCGTAGTACAAGTACTTCACTCGTACACTTTTTACACACGCTAAAATTTCCTTAACCCCGTACTATAGGTGGGGCTAAATTGCTATTTAGCCCCACCTATAGTACGGGGTTAAGCTTAGCCCACTTTCGTTTTACACTAGCGATCTTAACCCCTACTATCGCTCTTAGCACCGCAATTGCTGGGATAACCCTGCTTTTTTGCAGGGCCAAATAATCCCGTACTAAAGGTGGGGTTAGCCCACTTTGCAAAAATGCTGTGTAAAAAGAAAGTGGGCTAAGCTTAACCCCGTACTATAGGTGGGGCTAAATGGCAATTTAGCCCCACCTATAGTACGGGGTTAAGGAAATTTTAGCCTGTGTAAAAAGGGTATTATTTTACTTGGCTCTTAAGTAAATTTGATTCTTTAAAAAAAATTTTAATTAAAAATAGTGCTTGGAAAATGAAAATATTCTTACCATCTTACTTTCCACCAATAGAGGGTGTACACAAAAATATGCCCAAGATTCAAGTTTTTGAGCGCTCTGGTCAATACAAAAATTATTTTGAGTTCCTAATGAAAATTGAATTGCAACTGTATAGAAATTAATAATTTTGGCCACAAAAATGATATTTTAAAGTGTGTGCTCTATTCAGCATTGGCGTACCATAGTCCTACGACTCCTACCTGTAGATTCCCCACAGGCAGGATGGTAGCAGTGAACTAGTGGGTCTCTGTATTTGGTGAGTGGAGCCAACAGAGTTCAGTAGAACAACCAACAACAGAGACCAAAGCTTTTGGTCTAGAGACTGAGCTGAGCTAAGGCTTGCCAGTGGACGTGTGGTCACAATAAAAATAGCGAATCCGAACTGAATTGGCATGAGTGCGGTGCCGATGGTGCGAGATTTTGCATAGGCCTTGAGGACTCCATGACCATGATGATATTTCAAAATCTTTTTACACATACCATACTTTTCATCACGGAGCCTTGCCTTGAAATCCTCCCCATTTGCTTGCCTAAGCAGGACATAGATTAAAAAACGAGGATGATTTCCCTAGGAAATCCGTAATTAAAGCTATAAACCACGTAAATTTGTTTGATTTTATTTATCTAGATAGATCTATATATATTTTCATACGCCTAATGCGTATGAAGGTACAAAAAAACTGTTAGTATAGATATGAAAATATGAAAAGTTTCTTTCCAGACCGATCTTGTGTAGATCCCTTGATCCATTCGTAAACATCACAAATAAAATAAGCTTGACCCTTGAACCGCTTTGTTATGACGTAGCTTCAATAAGCAATGTTAAAAAATGCTGTTTTGAATAACAATTTACAGATAAAAATTATTATTCAACAATTAATAAATTTTGAAACTTGATTAAAAATAACTATTATCATAATAATAGTTATTTATAATCAAGTTTTAAATTTTATTAATTTTATAACTAACACCTAAAATATAAGTCTAAAATATTGGCTGCTATCAGATGTTAAATATGAAGGGAATTCCCTTGTTTATTATCTTCTCCAGGCAGTCCCATATGCTTCTCTAGGCTCCATGATGAAATGACAATATCATTATCATAAAATAATTTTATCACTGTTTTGTTCCAGATCCTGTTTGACGTTGCCTGCCTTATATGTTAATCCCTTTTGGCTTGAGGTCTTTCTTTGGCCTTACACTAACTTCCCTTTGTGTCTGCATACTCCTTTTCTTTCATCCCCTTCATTAACCTGATTGGTCATCTCTTCTCACTAATACCCCTTTTGTCTCCTTGTTTCTAGTGTTGCTGTTGAATGTCTGTGGTCTATATTATGGTTGTTCCACTTTATATGTTTGTCATTTTGCCTCCGAAGAAGATTCTGCTAGGATTGAAAGCTTAGGCCCCTTTTGACTCTCTAAAAAAATATCATTAGGAGTCCTCTAGGCTAGGGGGCACTCACATAGATATATTGGTTGTGTGGGGACGTGCCGCTTTGATGGCCCCCTTTTTCAGACCTAATTTTCAGTTCTCTAGATCTAGATTAATCTGAATTACAAAAGTTCCACTCTGAAGCCACCCTGCCCCGCTCGCAAGACCCCCGTTACGAAGCATCTTATTCTCAGTTCCCTTAGTCCTGCCAAAATTGTCCAGCGTGAGCACCGAATGCGAGAGCTGCACGCACGGCTTCACAATTCCCTCCGCTAGCACCTCCATGCACCACTAGTGCCTGCAATATACACACACAGTGCTAGCGTGCACCGTACCTTCTGTATTGCGATCTCGTTCTATAGACCGTTTTTTACACTGCCCGGTACATATTTATTTCCCACCCCATATTTTACCCTTGTGGTCAGTTCCTTAGACCCCTATTTCAGGGTTTCGTGAGGCACACCCCCATCTAAATATAATTTGAGTGCCCCCCCCCAAGGCTCTATTCAACAATGCGTAGCCGAATTGATTAGAGTGCAACTGCAGTTGCAAGTCACTCATGTCTTTCTCAGTTTCACCGAATGTGAGCATGAATAAGAATATTCGCTACATATTTGTGTTGTGCAATGTCTCGGAAGTTAGCGACAATAGTCAATACGAACAATAATAATTTTTTTTACTTCTTTAATCTATGAAAATAAGAAAGAATTTTTGAAAGTGAAAAGCAAAGTCCCTCACCAAGCATGAATCTGATCTGCAGCTGCATGTGTGCATTTACCTACGAGTATGTGTGTTACACCTGGTTAGTGCTATGCATTGAATCCTCATTTTGATAGTGACGTCACCTTGTCCTTGACCGTATATTTTGGACGGTACGTGTGCAACTAACTGAACAAATTTTTGACATTTTAGTCTCCCATTTGCTCACATCCAACAAGCTATAAAGTAGGCATTGTACAATATTAGATGCTTATGGTCCAATGTTACAAGAAGTAGTTAAACTGGCACCAGCTCCTTCACAATTCAAATGGGAGAGTTGCTGCATGTAGATGCTAAATTAAAAAACCAACTCCAGTTGGGGTTTAATGCAACGGGCTCCAGAAGGTGACCTGTACACACAGAGTTTGTTTCCAAACAAATTACAGGCTGGGTTAATAATATAGGTTTTCTTTTTCATTTTTCTACTTGAAATTATGCCCCACCCCCCCCGTACGGCGGATCCCTCCCTTTCCTATAGGCTGTAGTCCCATCCATGTGTCAATGAGTTCAGAACATTATAGTATTGAGCTCATAGACATTGGGACCACCATACATGTAGTAATAATGGCACCTGAGATTAAAAAAGGCCAGAAATTTGGTGGCATGGCAAGTAAACTGAGCTCTTGCAATGCACAATTGGTTTGTGTGTGTGTGTGAGGGGAGGGGAATTCTGTAGTCAGTGCATGCATGAACCAACACTGGAGGCAAAGTTCAGTTGAGGGCCTTCAAGAGTCTGCTTTAAATAAATCTGATTCATAATTTTCCATTTCTCGAGACTTAGCATCTGGTCTACTGTTAATGTCCTTTTTTGCATTTTCTATTTATACAGACATTCCCATTCAATGATGGCTACTTCTCAACCTCAAAACAATCTCAAAGGAACACCTACTGCTGGTATTGTAGCTGATCCCAAAGACTTGTCTATTTCATGCCTCTCACAGGACTCCTCCTATCATCTTAGAGATGATAAGTCAGCCACAAGCCCACCCTCTCTGAGATATCTCTCATCTATGGCTTGTCCAAGATCCACATCCAGGCCTTATCCCTGGCTGTCAGAGGTATTACATACACCCTTCAATATGACAGGTCATGCAAGATGTGCCAGCAGTCCACCATCTTTAAGAGTCCTGTCATCAATGGCTTATTCCGGATCAAGACAAACTGTTGATGAAGCAACCAGTGCGAAGGGAACTTGGAGGCACTACTCCAGCTCTGAGTCATCCGATGCTACCAGTACACACAAGAAAGATGGTTGTCTGTCAAGCCCATGCCATGCCTTTAGTGATGATGGAAAGGGATGTGAGAAGAAAACTTCTGATGTTGTCAAAGGAGTCCATGCTAAGTTGAGACGAAAATTGAAGGAAGGTAGGTAGCATTTCCTTGAATATTGAAACCTGTAGGGTCTAGATAAATGGTGTGGTCTCCATCTTTGGGTTCTGACTGTTTTCTTTCCAGATGATTCTAGGGCATGACACACTAATGAAATAACCATTATTTTTTTATCCTGATATTTTCTTTTCATTAATATAAACCGGTTGTTCTGTGCAGGAATGACCAAAGTCCATTTATTGATTCAAACCAGTGTACATGTAGCTTTTGTAATCAGACTTACATTTTACTGTTATAGGTCTTAATGGTTGCTACATTTCTAAAATTTTTACCCTTAATTCTTGGGGATGTAAGCTTCTGATACCGTTTACTCACATCGTACACCAAAGGTATCGTTTACTTACTGATATAATCTCGCAAGTACAAAGGTATTTTACAATTTAATGTTTCATTTGATTCTTTGAAGCAGTCCAATGCTGAGGCAATGGAACCAAATGCAGAAGCTATGAGAAATTCCACTGGGTACATGTACTAAGAACCAATTACTTCAATGGAATTTCCAGTGATCAAAAGCTCATGATTATCTCCCAGCTCCTGCCTAGCTGAACATTCATGACTTTTCTGGCAAGAGTTTATAGTTCATTCCTTTCTTTACGGGTTGTAGAAACATTTATTTCGCTCGGAAACTCCTTTACTCGCAAAACAGACATTCTCCGAAACTTGTCATCATGTCAGTCCATATTTGCTCACGTAAGAAGAGGTAATAAAACAAATTTCTGCAAGTTTGGAACTGACAGTTTCAATGCGTTTTGCCTGGCTGAAGCAGTGCTGGGCTGAAGCATCAGAGATATTGCACTGCACCGTAAAACTGGAAGTAAATGCATGTCCCAAAAGTAATTGATCAGATCAGTTGATATCGGCTATGGGATTGAGAGAATTGCACCATGTCTGGATTTATCCTGTATTTAAGGATGGGGAAGGCCCACTTATTTAGGTCTGACAAAGGTGTGCTATCCCTGCTAAACAATCACTATTTTATTTGGTCTATATCCATTATACCTTTTATGTTCACTTTGGTGATGGAATAGACAAATATATGGTGTACATTGTATTCCTCTCCTTGTTTGCTATTGAAAAAATCACTACTGGACAATTCCATAAATGATGTATGTCCGACCCCCTATATATGGGACCTTCATTAAATTTTCTGTCTCTGATTTCTTGTGTTTTTTGAAAGTCTGTAATGTTCTTGAAATATCATGACTTGGTCAGTTTACGAAGTGAAGTAAGACTTGAGAAAAATGGGGGTCGAAAGGTTGGTCATTTTATGGAATTGCCCTGCTGTATTCATGCATACCTATGATACATTTATATCCATCCTGTGTCAAGTAAAGTCTATGTATTCACCCACCTGACAAATAATTATTTACCTTTAGATATTAACCATTCAGGAATTCTGCAAATAATGAAGCAATTGAGGATCATCTTTATTCTGTGATAGCTCCCTCTTTAGTTAAGATGGTGACCATTGAATTTAGCATACCTGACAGCTATGTACATGTATGATGATATACAAGAATATTCTAAAGCAAGTCATTGTAGCCCTGAGAGCTCAGACATGGTTGTTTCCTCCTACATGCTTCTTTCTTAAAGATGGAAATATGTGTACATGCAGTGATTCCCTGAACAGATTTTGTTGTGTTTCATTGTATTTCATTTTAAGATATTGAAAGATAAGTGCCACTCGTGAGTTAAAAAAACAAGTTTGTGCAGAATTCAATGTAGCGTTAACGTTATTTTAAAGACCCTGACCGGTGTAAAAACAATCATATATCAAAATAAAGGTAATGATTCATACAATACAAATATACCAAAAATATTACATATATCTCCTTCCAATAGTTAAAAATATTAAATAAAAATCAAAGAAACTGCTCCTCCAAATTACGCTTTGATTGAGCACCCCCACGTCGCCTGGAAATGATGACGTTGTGTCTGGAGGGTTGCGATTCCATAGGTTTGTGAACAAAAGCATTGGGTATTTTCTTCCATTTCCATGTTATGAATCCATTTTTTTTTCGTTTTCAGATGAAAATGGCACTCAAAATTATTCACTGTTCAAATTGTTGTAAACCTACAACTATTCACTACTTTTTTGTGATTTCTTTGTTTGGCTCTTATTGGGCCTAAATTGCTATGTCAGGAAAAGTTGTTATACATAATCAAAATGCAGATAGAATTGAAATCTGCGCCAAATAAGCAGGAAATAAAATATGGCAAAAACTAGTTCAAAACTGTAGATTTCATAAATTCAAGCTTGTGGGAAAAATATATGTGATATCCCTCTGTGATAGAAGTGAAGAGAATGAAATGCGTTATCTGGAAAACAAAAAAATCACCCAGTTTTTCTCTGTACAAACCTATGGAATCACGACGCTTCTTACACAACGTGACGTCACGGTCTCGAGGCAGGTGAAAAGCACAATAAAGCCTATTTTCTAAACGGGGTTCGAAGCCCGATAATTGGAATATTCTTAAGCAAAATACTCAGCTGGGAAGCGGTGAAAATGCATAAAGCATACCTTGCTGTATTTAGTAGCTTATAAGCTTTCGATTGGTATATAATTTGTCAGTTTCATTTTTGGGTCCGGTCTGGATCTTTAATATTGATGCAGGCTTTTCAGATTCATCAAATGGAATTTCAAAGAACAATTTGATTTTTAATTGCTTTCACTTTCATAGAAAGTAGGCCCTAATCCTTTCCTATTTTAGTTGTGTACATAATAGTTGTTGGGGGGAGGGGGACATTCCTATAAAGTCTACCAAGTTTTTTATCGGCAGAAATATGATTCTATTGTTATCTAGCACCCTGAGGGCCATGAAGAGCTGACCCTATGGTCCATGCAGAGCTGACTAATTTTAGTAATTATTGTGCAAACAGGATGTACCAAAGGACATAAGTTTCTCTTTATCGCTCTAAACACATCCCAGTCTCATCCCTAATGGCTTTGTTTTTTTCAAAAATATTTTTTGAAAGTGCTGATCATGTTGTGCATTCCCCGTATATAGCTTTGTTTGAAGGATGATATCATGACGTCGGGTATTACCATAGATTTAACATTCATGGATGGAGGACAATAGTTGGCCTCTATCAGCAGTGGAAATCCATCCATCATTGGATTTGGAGCCATTAGGCCTATATCTTTCTCTATCAGTATTATTTAGGACAAGTATTCATTTTATTAGATCAATGGATGTGAAGATCATTCATCTCACATTATATGACACCTAGATAGATCCTTGTGATTCGATTGGTTGATATTGTTCATTCAGCCCATTTTGCAATGACGCCATCAACCTTGCAATTTTGGATCCATACGATTTTGTCTATTTTCATATGAAAAAAAAATCAGTCTTTAGGTGTCATATAAACTAAATAATGATTTTTTTTTAATTTGTGCAATGGACAGAATACTTCATTCAGTGAAAGATGAAATAATGATCCATTCAACTTGGCTATGCCTCGTTGAATGGATCATTTCATCTTACACCTCGTGAAGTATTCCGTCCACTAAAAGAACTCAGAGAAATAAGTATTATAGTGACATTCCCCTTTAAACTTTAACTGACATTCAGTAGAAATTCTGTACAAGAGGTGTATCACATTTTTTCACACTAGGCTTTCCTTTCATCACGTACAGAAACCTGATGATTCATACCAACTAGTCATCCAGGGTACAATCTTGAATATTATACTCCAGCTCTATTGTTTTAAGTCCCCCTTGGTTTTGAAGGAAAACAAAACTCTATTTCCATTGTGACTTCTGTGAGGTTGATGTTTGCAGTAAAGAGTGTACATGTTTTGGGATGTTCTATTGAATTGTATTTTTATGCTAGATATTGTCACATATACAACCGAGTGTTTGGATTTCCATACAGCATGTCTCGTTTTGAAAGGAATAGAATGTAAAATTCATTAAGTAGCACATGTACTGTATGTCATCTGTGCTGTGTCCAGCTTTTATTGTATGCAATTCACATCCTGGATGTTAAAATGTAATTGGGTCTTGTCATGAAATTATGGCACTAATTGTGACATTTTAGCACAATTCAATAGTGATTATACTATACATTTATTGTTTGTCAGCTTAACATTTGTATTAAGACCATAATTTTACTGGAAATTTGGGGCCATTTAGACTGATTTTCCAGGAAGTTATTGAGCAAAACAGTGTATAAAATGATGAAAACAATTGAATAAATGAATAAATAAATAATGCTGTTTAGTGGACACATTGTCTGTGTAGCATTGGAATATTTACATGTGTTCCTAAAAGTTAAATTAATGCAATTAGACTGACTAGAACTTGAAACAAGTCAATATGTACAGTATTTACTTGTTTAGTCAGTTAGCTAAATACCTACCCAGTTGTGTGTCCGGACAGGTTGTATGTCCGGACGATCAATGTTAGAAAGTCATTTGGAAAAATTTATAAGCGAATTTTCATCAATTTTTAATACAAAATGTTAGGATATATTATAGAGAACAAAATAGAAGATGATTACAATTATTGAATTCAATATTTTTAGTGTAATCCAAAGACAAAAAAAAGGGCTTCAAAAATATAAAGTGTCTGGACACCCGACCCCCCCATCCTACCTCAGATTTCCTATGCATAGTTTCAAAAGAAAATCTTAATATTGTCACAGTGTCCATGTAACATTGGGAAATGTCACATTTGGTGGACACAGAGTAGCATGACAATTTTTCTTTTGAAAATAGAACCAGGGACTCACAACCACTCACCTTAATCCATTTCAGGTAGAGTGATTTATCACTCACCTCAGCAAATTAGAATTTTTTATGACATAATATGATAGATGCAGAAATGCCGAAAAACTAGAAATCAAGCAACATCATACACATTTGTATTGCTTGTACAACATTTTATTTCCATGTATAATCTCTATCGACACCACTTATCCTGAATGTAAATGTAGAACAAGAGTGTCAGTCAATGATCCCTACTATGGCACGCATATAGGGAATCAATTAAATATATATTTCACTTAAAAAATATATCTTTCTCCTACACTAAACCATTTCACTTAAAGAAATTTATATTTCACTTTTAAAAATATATTCCACTTTATAAAAAAATTATATTTCACTTTAAAAAATATGTTTCACTTTTCAAAAAAAAAGTATTTCACTTTTCCCCCAAAAAATATGTTTCACTTTTCAAAAAAAATATATTTCACTTTTCAAAAAAAAGATATTTCACTTTTCAAAGAAATATATTTCACTCTTCTAAAAGATATATTTCACTTTTCAAAAAGAAAATATTTCACTTTTCTAAAAAAAATATATTTCACTTTTCCCAAAAAAATATATTTCACTTTTCAAAGAAATATATTTCACTCTTCAAAGAAATATATTTCACTCTTCTAAAAGATATATTTCACTTTCCAAAAAAATATATTTCACTTTTCCAAAAAAATATATTTCACTTTTGAAAAAAAAAATGTTTCACTTTTAAAAAAAAATCATTTCACTTGATACATTTTAATTTTGAGAGAAAACAAATCCTTTCACTTTTGTTGGATAACACATGCGGCTGCCGTATTAGACCGTAACTATCCTCACGGAAATGTCCATTCCTCTCGCTACGAAAAACATTTCACTCGTGTTGCAAATTCATTTCACTCAATTGCAAAAAAATACGTTCCTCTTTTTTCTCGGCCTGTAGGCGGCGCGCACCATTGTTGGCGGGATGAGGAGAAGATACATGATATATCTATCTATCTATCTCTCTCTCTCTCTCTGCCTAACATATATCCATCTGTTTAAATATGTCTATCCTTCTATCTATCTATCTATCTATCTAATATCTATTTATTTCGTTTAATATGTCTGTATATCTGTGTATTTATCATTCAATCTTTATATCTATCTATCTATCTATTTATCTATCTTATGTCTATCTGTTCAGAATACATATGTCTACTTTTTATCTTTAAATCTAATAACTATTGATCTGTCTAAATAGTTATGTCTGTTTATTTGTTTGTTTATCTATTTAATATCTATCTATCAAATTTGTTTAATATGTTATTCTATCTGTCTACCTATCAATAAATATATCGATCTATTTTCTCTCTCTCTCTCTCTATCTATCTTTCTATCTATCTATCTATCTGTCTGTCTATCTGTGTATGTACCTATGTATCTACCTGTCTCTGAATCTATGTGTATATCAAATGTGATATCATTATCACCGCTGGGAATCATCGTATTTTTTTCAGCAATCATTATCAGTATCAGCCTCCTCATCGTATTTTTTTATCGTCAATGTCTATCTGTCCGATACCTATCTATCTGTTTATATCTATCTACCTATCCATCTGTCTATCTATCTGTCTATCTATCTATCTATTAATCAGGGGCCGCGGAACGGTTTTCAAAGCGGGGGGGGGGGGGGGGGCTGACCATGCAAAAAATCACAATCATACGGCCTGTTTACGGTTTTGGAAAAAAGTAAAGGGGGCTGCCCCCCAGCTTCCGCGGCCCCTGTTAATATATATCTATCTATCCACCTATCATTTATCTCTCCATCTATCTATCTTTCTTATATGTATCTGTTTGAATATGTATGTCTGTTTGTCTATTTATCTTTCATACTTATATCCACTCATTTGTTTAAATAATTATGTATGTTTATCTCTGTATCTACGACAGACCAATTAATTCGTCCGCACGACGAATTAAAATCTAATTTCACTTGTTACATTTTAAATCTGAGATCAAACAAATCCTTTCACTTTTGTTGGATAACACATACGGCTGCAGTATTAGACCGTAAGTAAATTTCGCTCTTCACGTAAATATCCCCATTCCTCTCGCTACGAAAAACATTTCACTCATGTTGCAAATTCATTTCACTCAATTGCAAAAAATACGTTCCTCTTTTTTCTCGGCCTGTAGGCGGCGCACACCATTGTTTGTGAGCTTTTGTGGGACGAGGACAATTCACCACGAGGTGGGCCCATAAACACAAATCGTAAAGTTTGAATTTATCGCTGATTATACACAGCTGCCAGGGCAATCAGCTGTTGCATTCGGCCCTACGATCAATCGCTAACCTTAGCACGGCCGGTCTGGCTATAACGTTTTGTAGGCATGAGGCATGAATGCTTTTTACATACACTATCTACGGAGCTGAATGGTCAAGGTATAAGTGTTGAAATTTCCCTTTTCTCCATTCTGTCTGTCTTTTACTTCATTGACATACGATGGTCATAATGATTGATGAAATGAAGCTTACAAAAAGCTACATTTCACTGGTCAACTCACTTGTACCTGCACTGCAAAACCAAATTCTCTCCATTTTTTCCGAGACGTGATGAGGGGGGGGGGGTCACCATCTTTAGAACAGACATAAAAAGTGAGTATTCGGGACTGAAGATGGATGATGACGTCATCGCTCAGCTCGAAAAGGTTGGTGTTAGCCATAGAGATACTTATATAACGCGCAATTAGTATACATCTCTGTGGTGTTAGCCGAGAATGTCCATGATGTCATTACCCAACTCCAGTCCCGTATACTCACTTTTTATGTCTGTTCTAAGGATGGTGACCCCCCATTCATGTCTCATACAAAATGGAGAGAATTTGGTTTTGCAGTGCAGGTACAAGCGAGTTGACCGGTGAAATGTAGCTTTTTGTAAGCTTCATTTCATCAATCATTATGACCATCGTATGTCAATGAAGTAAAAGACAGACGGAAGGGAGAAAAGGGAAATTTCAACACTTCTACCTTGACCATTCAGCTCCGTAGATAGTGTATGTATGAAGTATTCATGCCTCATGCCTACAAAACGTATAGCCAGACCGGCCGTGCTAAGGTTAAAGATTGATGTAGGGCCGAATGCAACAGCTGATTGCCCTGGCTATTGTGCATAATAAGCGATAAATTCAAACTTTACAATTTGTGTTTATGGGCCCACCTCGTGGTGCATTGTCCTTGTCCCACCAACAATGGTGTGCGCCGCCTACAGGCCGAGAAAAAAGAGGAACGTATTTTTTGCAATTGAGTGAAATGAATTTGCAACATGAGTGAAATGTTTTTCGTAGCGAGAGGAATGGATATTTACGTGAAGAACGAAGTTTACTCACGGTCTATACGGCAGCCGTATGTGTTATCCAACAAAAGTGAAAGGATTTGTTTTATCTCAGATTTAAAATGTAACAAGTGAAATTAGATTTTAATTCGTCGTACGGACGAATTAGGTGGTCTGTCGTAGATGCAGAGATAAACAAACATAATTATTTAAACAAATGAGTGGATATAAGTATGAAAGATAAATAGACAAACAGACATACATATTCAAACAGATACATATAAGAAAGATAGATAAATAGATAGATTGATGGAGAGATAAATGATAGGTGGATAGATAATAGAAGATAGATAGATATATATTAACAGGGGCCGCGGAAGCTGGGGGGGCAGCCCCCTTTACTTTTTTCCAAAACCGTAAAAATGACCGTATGATTGTGATTTTTTGCATGGTCAGCCCCCCCCCCCCCGCTTTGAAAACCGTTCCGCGGCCCCTGATTAATAGATAGATAGATAGACAGATGGATAGGTAGATAGATATAAACAGATAGATAGGTATCGGACAGATAGACATTGACGATAAAAAGATACGATGAGGAGGCTGATACTGATAATGATTGATGAAAAAAATACGATGATTCCCAGCGGTGATAATGATATCATATTTGATATACACATAGATTCAGAGACAGGTAGATACATAGGTACATACACAGATAGACAGACAGATAGATAAATAGATAGATAGATAGATAGATAGAAAGATAGATAGATATATTTATTGATAGGTAGATAGATAGAATAACATATTAAACAAATTTGATAGATAGATATTAAATAGTTAAACAAACAAATAAACAGACATAACTATTTAGACAGATCAATAGTTATTAGATTTAAAGATAAAAAGTAGACATATGTATTCTGAACAGATAGACATAAGATAGATAAATAGATAGATAGATAGATATAAAGATTGAATGATAAATACACAGATATACAGACATATTAAACGAAATAAATAGATATTAGATAGATAGATAGAAGGATAGACATATTTAAACAGATGGATATATGTTAGGCAGAGAGAGAGAGAGAGAGAGATAGAGATAGATAGATATATCATGTATCTTCTCCTCATCCCGCCAACAATGGTGCGCGCCGCCTACAGGCCGAGAAAAAAGAGGAACGTATTTTTTTGCAATTGAGTGAAATGAATTTGCAACACGAGTGAAATGTTTTTCGTAGCGAGAGGAATGGATATTTCCGTGAGGATAGTTACGGTCTAATACGGCAGCCGCATGTGTTATCCAACAAAAGTGAAAGGATTTGTTTTCTCTCAAAATTAAAATGTATCAAGTGAAATGATTTTTTTTTTTGAAAAGTGAAACATTTTTTTTTCAAAAGTGAAATATATTTTTTTGGAAAAGTGAAATATATTTTTTTGGAAAGTGAAATATATCTTGTAGAAGAGTGAAATATATTTCTTTGAAGAGTGAAATATATTTCTTTGGAAAGTGAAATATATTTTTTTGGAAAGTGAAATATATTTTTTGGGAAAAGTGAAATATATTTTTTTTAGAAAAGTGAAATATTTTCTTTTTGAAAAGTGAAATATATTTTTTAGAAGAGTGAAATATATTTCTTTGAAAAGTGAAATATCTTTTTTTTTTAAAAGTGAAATATATTTTTTTGAAAAATGAAACATATTTTTTGGGGAAAAGTGAAATACTTTTTTTTTTAAAGTGAAACATATTTTTTAAAGTGAAATATATTTTTTTGATAAAGTGGAATATATTTTTGAAAGTGAAATATAAATTTCTTTAAGTGAAATGGTTTAGTGGAAGAGAAAGATATATTTTTTAAGTGAAATATATATTTAATTGATTCCCTATATGCGTGCCATACCCTACTGCTCCTTAGAACTTTCAGGAGAGCTTTTTAATGCTCCCCTCATAATCATAAAACTTAGTTCCCATAAAACTATGTGCAAAGAAATCTGGGGTATAATTTAGCTACCTGACTTAACAAGTAATTGTATCAAGCATTGGTCAACCTACATGTAATAGCCATAATTTGACTTTTAGGACAAAATGGAAATATCCCTATGCTACATAGACACTGGGTGTAACAGAATCATTCTATGTTTTGCTCAATAACTTCATAGAAAATTAGTCTAAATGGCCCCAAATTTCAATGTAAAGCCTACAAACAATAAATATGGTAAATCAGTCCTGAGTTATGCTGAAATGACACAATTCATGCCCCAACTTTCTGGAAAATCCCATTTACTTCTAAGTTGTTAAATCTGTAGTAGCGACGTATTTCCCTACCCCACCCCCAATCTATAATTGTGACGTCACCTGCCATGCTGCGGCGGATTTGACTGATATGGCTGACTGGCAGAACTTGAACTAGGACAACGCTCCTCAGATGTCATATTTTGCCTGGTGAGTTTGTCGATCCCACCCCCATTTCTATTAATTATTATAATCATCGAGCAGTGGTGTTCATTTGCTGACCCCAGCTGCTTTATTGGCGTCATGGACAATTCGTAATTTTTGCAATTATTTTCGGGGACCCACATTGGGTTTTGAGTGCTTCACTGCATCACTGCAAGTAGGCCGGAGACAGGGAGGATTGCGCCGTGCGGTAGGGATCCGCGCGGGCCGTTCAACCGAGGGCATCCGGACTTGCCGGCATTGGAGACCTCTCGGGTGGTGTTAAGAGTAAGTTTTAAAGTAGTTATTTTTAGATTCTTTTTGGTGATTTATATTATTGTGTTTATAATTTTACAGTTTAGAGTCTATATTGTATAGAGCCTTTGTCTTTAGTGCAATTTCATTAAGGATTGCAGTGATTTTGGTGGATTTTGTGGTGAATGTTTTGTGAGTGGGTGTGATAGTTTTAGACTGCGGATAACTCCTGTCAATTTAGGAGAGGGGAGGGGGTGACTATCGTCATCAACTTAAACATTTTGAAATACAATTTCGGAAATTGATATTGGTTTTTATAATTTTAGGTCTTATTGCGGTGACTTGAATTCATTCAGGTAAGACCGATATCGGAATCGGTGACCAAGATTTTTGGGCTTAGTCTTCACCGCAGACCTTGATCAAATATTAATCGGGATTTAAATACTTAATTCAGGTACTTTTTAGGGGTTTTACAGACTATTATTGGGTAACTTAAATTAATCGAAGTGTGTTTGCGGAGTGATTGGACTAGTGCATTTGTGTAGTCTTGGTTTTAGACTTTATTAATCATTTAATACAATTTAGGTTATTTAGATTTAGATCTGGTTAAACCGGGGAATTATTTATAGAATATTGACATTGCCTTTTTCGGAAGGAATTATCGGTGTTTCTTGCGTGACTGTGTAGCCTGGCAGTGGTTTGAATTACTTCCGATGGGTTGGGACCCAGAAGTAGTTTTGACTGGACTGAGGCCGACATAGTTATCGTTGTTTCACTGATTATTTGTCGGTGGCTAAAGTTTTAGGTTGTGTTCCCGTCGGACGGTGTGGCCAGGAGCAACCTACTGCTGAAGTGTAGCAGTTAATCTTTGTCAGTATTTTGACTGGTGTTCTTCGGAATAATTAGATCTGGGTCTAGTTAATTTCTAATTTAGGGTGTTAGTTTATTTATAGGCTCTTCTATTATTTTGCGGTGTGTTTTATTAAAGGTGATTGTGTGTATGCTTGGGTGAAAACTATCTGACGGAAGTTGCGCGTCGGCTAGTCTTGCGAAGCTGCGCCGTGCAATCGTTACTTAAATAAAAATAGTCTGATCAGAATAATCACGTTAAACTTACCTACGCGTTAAACGACATTTAAATCAACTGGCAAGCTGAACATTAAATCAGGCCAGTACTAGCTTTGATAAAGGCTTGATGATTTATTAACAATTGTTTTATTGATTGAATTATTACTAATAGTGTTCAACCAACACATAGCAACATTGTTGCAATTAACTGGCAAACCAAACGGTATAATCAGGCCAGTGTTAGCCTTGATTTAGGCTTGGGGATTTATAATCGGAACAATTATCAATCCGGTTTAAAATAATTATCAATTATCGATTGGGATATTACTTTAATTACTTGCACAAAATATTTACAGGGCTGAACTAGTTTCTTTTGGGTATTAATATTTCACATTACAAGTTGCTAGTTTAGGCCCAAGACTTGGAATATTTACTGGACATTTTCTGAGTAATAATTTTGGGAATTTAATCATAAGTTTTTGTATATCAGAGGGATAACTCAAGCACGGTTTGAGCCCTCAGTTTACTGCCGGACAACCAGTAATTTATTGTCGGGTATCCGAACCCGAATAACTTGCCAAAGTTTGGAGTTTTATAGATAGCAAATTAAACCTGCATACTTATTTAATTGTTTTAATAAATGAATGATAATCTTAACCAACAGTTTCTGATTGAAATACAGGGCAGGTTACGGATATTAAGGATTCTTTTACGAGCATACCGTGCTGGAGTTCTTAATAGACAGGAGGTGATTCAAGCATTGGTGTACCTTCTACTCCAACAATAGTGGTTACTGTTAATTGATATTCTTTAGGTAAATTTGGTTGAGTTTGCAGTGATCGCTGTTAATTGATTTTCTTTGGGTAAATTCGGTGGGCTTTGCAGTAGCTCACAACATGGCTGAATCGGGCCATATACCGATTAATTCGTGCTCTCTTTTGGAGGTGGCGACCGTACCCGGTATGACTACAGCGGGTCTCGCGGTCATTGCGGAAACCCGGACGCATGATGGGGTAATTACCCCAGATCTATTTGCGTCTGTGCCAAGCCTGGGAAGTGTCCAGGTGGAAAGGTTTGATTTTTCCATTCCGGCTGTGCCAACCACAGCTACAAGCGGAGCCGCTCCGCCTCAACCGGCTGAAAGTTCGGCAGGGTTTCAAACTATCCCGGAACCTCATCCGGTGGTAGCTAATACTCCTAGTGGATCCTCCAATCAGCAGGCACTTCCCTTTGACTTACACTCACCTCCTGAACATACTAGAGGTGGTAATCTATCAAGTTTCAACAGTGCCATAGCTGCTGATGCTTTACGGGCCAGCGCAAGGCTGAGCTCCTTCCTGAGACGGGACAATCCCTTTTCAGGTAACAACTTCGGATCCACTCAGAGTTTGTCAGTACCTCAGAATGAGAGGCCTGATCTTCCTCCGGTGGAAGATCTCCCCCGCTATCGTAACCCGGGGCATTCACTGCATTATCCAGATATTCAAGCGGTGCCTTCAAGTGCCCCAGTCTTTGGGCGCATGCCCCAACCAGCAAGTGCTAGAGTTCGCTCACGGGCAGGCATATTCTTTCAAGAATTGCCGAAAGACCTTTCTTTTGACGGCAATACAAAATGGGACCCATTCTTTCGGAAGTTCACACTTCTAGCAGCAGATCAAGAATGGGATGGCCAGGAAAGCTTGGCCTATCTCTGTTGGTGCCTTGAGGGCAAAGCTCTTGCTTATTATGATAGATTGGCCGCACAGAATCCAGCTATGGATTTCACCGTTGCCATCCGGAAGATGGCTGCTCGGTTCAACTTTTCAGAACTACCTGAGTCCTCCCAATTAAAATTTATGGCTGCCAAACAGGAGGCCAATGAGTCTTTGGAGGAGTGGGTGGATCGCCTTCAAGATCTTGCAGTTCGCGCATTCCCGGGTAGTCCGGAGAGTTTTCTCCAGCAGCAGCTAGTACTTCGCATGTGTCAAGGAGCACATGATCACAATGCGGGGTACCAAGCCCTGAGTCACCGACCCAAGTCGGTGGAATCGGCAGCTGAGGCCATTCGTTGGGCCCAGCATTCTCATAACGCTGTGTTTGGTCGATCAAAGCCTGCAAGAGTGGCCGCAACTCGTGCAGATAATCCCTGTAAGCGGATGGTAAATCAGGTCCATCCAATTCCTATCTGTCCGCAGAGCAATACAGGGAATGCCCTCCCAAAATCTACATGTACTGGTACAAGAACTAACCAGTTCAACCCCATTGGCATGGGGAATCTGGTCGAACGACTGGATGGGTATGAAGGCCGACTGGATGTGATCTCCAGTAGTGTGGCCAAGCTCTGCGAATCCATCAAGGCAATGAAGACGTGTCTTTCCGGAGACCATTCACTGAGGAATAAAACGCCCTCGGTTTCTTTCCTTGACCTTGAGGGAAACGATGTGGGGTCGGGAATGATGGCCGAATCTCGACCCAGGAACAGATCGGCCAATCTGGGTTAAGAATAAATCCGGCTACACCAGCAAGCGACGGACAGGGTATAGATGCTGTGGCTGAAGTATCACTATGGTGCACAAGCCTCGGCAATCCTGAAGAACATACGCTTGCCGGCGACTTAATTGATCTCGAGACAGATCTGGGAGATCCCATAGACATTGAGACAGATCCTGGTCTTCCTGGAGACCTCATAGATCTCCATACAGATCTGACCGATCTCATAGATCTCAATACAGATCTTGGTGATCTAATAGATCTCTCGACAGTTCTCGAATCAATCCCACCGGTTACTCTGAATCAGAGTATACAAGCCGGTGAATCTTTGGCGGTTCCGTCAGAGAATGAGAATGAACTGGAGGCGGATCCAGAGGACGTAATTGTCTGCCGCCTTAGTACCAGTTCCATGGCCTCTTTACCTATGTCATCAGGAGGCCATTCTGGAAAATCCGGAAGTGAAGACTTGGAGGAATTTCCTCTAAGCATGCCTAATAATGTAGGGCAGGAACAAAGCTGTATGCTTAGCCCAGAAACTCCTGGGTCCGCCCCACAAAACCTGGATGCGGTTTCCCAGGATAGGCGGCTCATTAAGCATAAGAACATAGCTTTGGAGCTGTTGGGTCAAGCTGACCCCATGATACAGCTAGATTTCTGTAATCCAGGATCAGCACATACTGCTATAGCCAATATGCATTCGTCCTGCATTTCAGCAGGAGTCCCTTCTTGGAAGGGGCAGCCAGAGGCACTGCCTGACACCCGGCAGAGGAGGCTATGGGATCCTGGAATTAGCAGATTTCCCGAGACGAAATCCTTGGGAAACCCTGACATGGATCGGGAATTGCTTCGGAGATAAATTATCTCTGAGGAAAATACCCGGAGATTGTCCGGGAGACTCGGAGCAACGCTATCGGGCGTTGTGATCTGGTCATTAGGGCAACCGCCTAGATAAAGTTAGGTTTTTGGTTTTTGGCGGTCGATTAAATATTGCCCATTAGAGAATTCTCCCTTCTTTGAAGGAATGTTTAGGCGAAAATAATATTCATTCGCCAAATTCCCAATGTGTTTTGGCCATTTTTGGATACTAAATTGGTGTTGTTTTGGTTTTCAAATTTGTTTTAATATGGCCTATTGGATCGTTTTGATCCACATTTGTTTTTAAGTTTTTGGACCCTGTGTTCTTGGGGGAAGGTTTTTCTTAAAAAAAAAAAAAATTTTTTTTTTTTTAGTGCTCTCCAGTGGAAATTTATGGAGGGTACAGGGAAATAGTCGCTCCAAATTGGGTGGCCGAATTTTGTCCACATTTTTAATTCTTTTGGAAAATATGACCAAAATTTTTCAAAACGGGGGGGCCTGTAGTAGCGACGTATTTCCCTACCCCACCCCCAATCTATAATTGTGACGTCACCTGCCATGCTGCGGCGGATTTGACTGATATGGCTGACTGGCAGAACTTGAACTAGGACAACGCTCCTCAGATGTCATATTTTGCCTGGTGAGTTTGTCGATCCCACCCCCATTTCTATTAATTATTATAATCATCGAGCAGTGGTGTTCATTTACTGACCCCAGCTGCTTTAAATCATTATTTTAAAGGGGAAGTTCACCCTGAAGAAAACTTTAATGTAAAAATAGCAGAAAAAATAGTAAAAAATATTGGTGAAGGTTTGAGGAAAATCCGTGAAAGAGTAAGAAAGTTATTAGAGTTCAAAGTTTTGGATTTGTTACGTCATAAACGAGCAGCTGCCCCATGTGTTATGTAATATAAAATGCATGAATTTCAAATTTTGTATGGTTCCTGATGACTTAATTTTGTTTTCTATTCATGATCGGGTGTGAAATGATTTGTCTATTGATATACAAAAGGTACAGTGAAAACCATTTTCAATTTTCTGAGAAAATTACATTTTATTGATGTTTTACCATTCGCTATGTAGGAATGCTGCTCGCATATGACGTCACAAATCAAATAATTAAAAATCTAATAACTTTTTAATTATTTGATGAATTTTTCTCAAACCTGCAGCAATATTTTTTATTATTTTTTCTGCTATTTTTACAATAAACTTTTTGTCAGGGTGAACTTCCCCTTTAAACAGGCTTTTCACAAATTAGAATTAAACAGATTTATGAATTACAATGTACACAGTAAAAACACTGTTTAAAATTTCAAGCATGTGGTTTAAGCCCATCACTCTAACAACTATTGTTTAAACTTTTTAAACAACCGTTTGAAAAAGTTTGAACAATTACAAAAAAGTTGAAGCAATTTGTTGTTAGAGTGACAGGCTTAGACAATGTGCATTTTTTTTTACTGTGTGTGCATGTGCAATATTAATAAAGCAAATAATCACTGTTGGTAGAGGTGATGGGCAAACTGTCACAAAGCTGGTGAAAGATAGCATCCAGCTTGCTGAGGAAATGATAAAAGTTTATAAACGCCTTGTCACCTGAAATCAAGAGGCGATGCTTAAAAGACTCCCACATTGGTTCTTATTGAGAACCATATAAACAAAGAAACTAATATTAATATCTCCTACAAGAAGGTCCTTTGATTTCAAAAATTCTATGTCTCCTTTGCAAATGTAAACCATTCGGAAGCATCTAGATCTTGCTCCAGCAAAATAATTGTGACCTCGTAAAAGAATTTTACCATCACAACAAAGCAGTCGTGGGGCAGTTCACATTTATTTTGCGCAAAGTTTTACTGCTTGTGCGTAGCTAAAATGTGCATGCATCTAGATCTTGCATGTGATATAGAATGATGGAACAAAAAAATCTAAAACCTCTTCATGTCGAACATACTCAGACTAATTTACAAGGGTTGGGCTGAAGTGATCAGCGAAACACTAAAGTCCCATCACGTGATTGATGGGGACACTACCCTTTATCTTGTGACCGACTTCTGACCAATCCTAAAGCAGGATTCTTAGCCTGTGGAATGTAATGTAGGTAAGATCCAACATTGTAGATTCTGGAACTATGTAGTTACTAATTAAACTCAACAAATTTGCTCATCAGACACTGTTGACATTGGCTATTGGTAATTGTTTAAATAAATGACTTGGGTTTTTTAGCAAGTATGTGATTAATCCTTTTCCAAATTATAAATAGAAATTTGAGGGATTTCTTTGTATCCTTACATTATGGAAATTTCCAGGAGTATGGTGTTTATTAAACAGGAATCAGATGTTATGTGTGTTGATTTAACTGTATTTGACATCAAACTTGTTTATAGAGTGTCCATCTTATTACTTTTATTGATAGCCTCTTTATTATCATGCTTATTATGATTTTGAGTGAATGTGGGAAGTGCTTTGAGCCCTCTTCCTGTGATTTTGATACAGGGGCAGATTGAGGTAGTCTAAAATACAAAGGGAAAATAGATTTCTCATTGATTGATTGACTTTATTTGTCAGGTCTCACAAGAATAAAAAAGAAAGAAATACATAGAAGGATGTGATGCATCAAATATCTTACCATGACTGACAACCAATTAAAATCAAGATGTACATAATATGTTCCAATGATGCAAATGTGACAAAAACATTTTACTAAGATATACCATTGCAATGTGAAATACTGCCATATGATCTACTCTCAGGAAAAAGATCAAAGACATCTTTACATTTTTTTTATATTATCATATCTGTTATATTTTATTTCTTGTATGATTGAAATTCCTGAAGATAATAATGTCACATTTAAAAAAAGGGCTCACAATCCAGTTCTTATTATGAAAAGTCTTTTTTTTTCATGTTGAAGTTTAAAACTTGAATGCATTGTCAAGTACTGGTATTATGATATCATTTCCGGAGAGCCCTTGCTGATGAAATGTGAGATGATTGAATTTCCTTTTGAAAACATTGAGCGCTCAAAATTATTCATTTCTTTTCAAAGTTAACAGTAGATTGATTTAGGAATATTCCTTGCTTATAAATCATTTACTGTTCTCCATGTCTTTGTTATTATTCAAATTTACAGTTGGCACATGTATTTTGAAAATAAATAGATCTTCAATCTGCATCCAGAATCCAATGTAATTGTAATTGCTTGTTAATTGTTTTCTCTATTAATTTTAAATCAAGCATTTAAATTAAGTACTCACTTAAATACATCATTTTCTTTTAATTTATACCCATATGTATTTCCTTATGTTTGTATTTACATGTATATAATTTCACTTTTATTTTATTAATTTCTGTGACATTTTACAAATTTTAACTCATCATGCTTTTAAATATTTCTTTAGATCTAACAATATGATATGGAATATAAACACAGATTCCTCTTCTTTTGTAAGATTGTTTTTCTTTTATTCTGAATTTTAGGGGTGAAGGAGTAGGAAATAGTTATTTATATTATGACAAGCTTACACAGCATTTCGATTAAAAGACACAAATCCTGATGACAAACTTGGATGTATTGTATTATTTCATTATTCAGAGGAGGTTCATGATACCCATTATACATGGAGATAAATAATTCCTAACAAAAACTGCTTAGATTGCAGGAAAAAAATCCAGGTTTTTTGTCTGTCAGGGTTTTTTTCGGGTGGGGGGAGAGGGAGTAAGTAAACAGACATGTAATGTAGGAAGTACGTGACAATTCAGGGTGTGAGGATATGAGATCTTCTGATTTTTCACAACCCTTTCATTTTCTTCTGCTTGACTGTGGGTGATTATTTCTTCTCTTATTTTAAAGAATTTCTGTGTGTCACCATCTTGTGCTAGAGGTAATGTCTTTCAGAAAAATGAATGCATCAGTGTAGAGGAAAACAAGAGGCCTACATGTTCATATATTCTCTCTTTCAGGAGTGCGATGAGCCAAAAACTTTGAGGAGGCCATATCTTGTAGAATCAAACAGGTATCTCATGAATGCCACCAGGAAAGAAACTAGAATCATTTCCTATACAGCTTTAGAGTTGTAGGCCTACAGCTTTTACATTTGTAGGGGAGTGTTTAATGAAACCAGGGAATTATTATGAGAATTCCCTGATGAAACAAAGGATCAGTTACAACTGTTAGAATTTAAGGAATAGTTCTGATTAACTCAGAATGAATTAGTCAGTGATAATCACTATTTGCTTTATGAAACACTCACCAGGTGTATTTATACCAACTTCAGTAGATCACTTGAAAACATTTCTGTATTGAATTAATAAAAAAATATTAAATCCAAAGTCTCATGAAACGAAATAAGAACATTATATTGTGAATTTCACCCAAAATGCAATGAAAGAGCTCTGCACATGACAAGTCGTTTTGGTCAAAATGGAATGTTTATCCAGATTATATACACCTGTGCTGCTACAACACTATTTCTCTGATATGATTTTCTGAGTATATACAGTGAGTCTTCTTCTATAGCACATATGGATTAGAATACATTTTTAGTTTAGAAAGGATTCCCATGTGATCAGTGAATTCTGATTTTAATAAATCATACAGGATGAATCAAATCAGCAGTTAGTTTCAGTTAACTTTAAGCAACTTTACAAATACTACAAATTGAAAAAAAATGTAGAAATTGGTATCACGAAATTATGAGGTGTGTCATTGGTGAATATTGGTTTATAGATTCAACCAGAAAGTTTCAATTTTAATACAAAAGAGAGAAATTAATTCAAGTCCTAAATTTTAGGAGGTTCAAAGCTTTGTGGAATGTGCATCAGTAGTGAGTAGGTCTGAGGTTCAGATGTCATGCTAAAACAAGCATAATTTACCTGTCTAGATTGGCAATACTCTTCTGATAAAGTAATGTTTGCTATGCAAGAAAGTATATCAGGGGAATCCATTTACTAGTTGATAATAGGGAGTTTTTGCAAGGTAAGCATACACTTTCTTGAACAAAGAGAATCTATTATCAAAAGCCCTTCATGACAAAAAGTCTTTGTAAGAAAAATTGGTGAATCAATACAGCAGTATCATTCTTGACTCTGGATAAACAACATATTCCAATTTTTTTAATGAGCTAGAGCAGAATTTCAGAACAATTAGCTGCCCTGATTCACCAACTTTTGACAAAGACCTCTCAGATGTTCATCGTAATTTGATGGGCATTTTCAATAGATTTATTATGTTGTAGAATCTTTCCTTGTTGCAATTGCAAAAACTCCCTATGATATGTAGTTTTATTAGAGGTGCCAGTTACATTGGTCCCTTGCTCAATAGTGCATTATATTCAACAAATGGCTATGTGAGAGTTCTATGGGGTTGTGATTCTGGATGAAATCAGTGAATGTAAACAGTATTCAAAAAGTATCGCAATCATATTTTGCTCCTGACGAAGAGCATACTACTGGAAAAATTCAAGACCCAAAGATTACTCAACATTGACAGTTTTCAGGACATTTTAACTTCCGTGGTAAAACGATAAAAAACGTGTTTCCCAATATTTTTCTTCCTGAAGTACATTTAAAGCAAGTATGTTGTTATATTTGATTTATCATTAAAGAGAAATGCCAGTAGTTGCAATAAACACTGATTTCATGAGAAAGTCTGTAAAACCAGGCTTAATTGTCAGTATATCATCGAGGATCTAGATCTGGTACAGTTACATAAACTGAACTTTGTGAAATCTTGAAATCTACGCCGAAAAATATTCACACTGAAGATCACCAACACAGATAGGCACACGTGGGACAGTGTATTATTATTGCTGGAATAAAGACCCGACGGAAGTGACCAAATCCGCGCTTATTTTGCTTATTTCTCAGCAATTACACAATTTCTTCCAGAATCCTTTGGCACATATTTTTTATTCATACAAACAGACACTTGGGTGGTCATTATATTAGATTCTGTAAAAAGTCATTTTGAGATCGTTACCAATACTGGAATTTATCTTTAAATGTTAATAGTGCTTATGGGCTTTACATTTCAAACATTGCATGACTTTGTAATTACTTGGTAAGTTGGTTGTAACAAGTCAAGGGTCACCTTTGACCATGGTGTTAATTGTGGTCAGGGCCAAATGGGATATATAGGATATGACTAGTTTAATGGACATTTGGTCAGAAGTTTTGCCTTTTGCCAATTCATTCATGACCTGACCCAGAAACAGCTAAAAAAGATTTTTTTTTTATTTAAAGAGAAATGCCAGTAGTTGCAGTAAACACTGATTTCATGAGAAAGTCTGTAAAACCAGGCTTAATTGTCAGTATATCATCGAGGATCTAGATCTGGTAAAGTTACATAAACTCAACTTTGTGATATCGCGAAATCTACGCTGAAAAATGTTCACACTGAAGATCACCAACACAAATAGGCACACATGGGACAGCGTATTATTATTGCTGGAATAAATACCCGACGGAAGTGACCGAATCCGCGCTTATTTTGCTTATTTCTCAGCAATTACACAGTTTCTTCCAGAATCCTTTGGCACATATTTTTTATTCATACAAACAGACACTTGTGTGGTCATGGTCATTATATTAGATTCTGTAAAAAGTCATTTTGAGATCGTTACCAATACTGGAATTTATCTTTAATGTTTGATGTGTAAATTATAGAAGACATCAGTAGAAGAGAGTTGAATAAAAAGAGAATACCATGTAGATATCAAATAATGTTCTTGACAAAAATAAGGCTTGTTCATATTGGGTGATCAGGGAAGAAGGAGCGCGTAACAGAAGAAAGGACAGTGAATCATTTTTCTTCAAAATCTTTGGCAATGGGAATATTCTACATAAATGCACTTTCTACAGTAATAGTCAAAGTCATGAAAATGGTGTCAAAGAACCTTTTACCTGGTTTACAGAGATTGTCATGCAAATATCATGCTGTATGCACTGCTAGAATTTTGCAATGTCAAATAAAGAACCTTGTACATTGTACTCTTATTAGTAAGCAAATGATTTCTGTTAGAGGGACAACCTCTCATTAACATGTAGCTATATCTACATTTTATGGGGTGGGTGGAGTTGATATGTTTCCAAATAAAATAACCCTCTGTAACCATTTTGAAGAAAAGCAGACATGAGCAGGTAAGCCAAACAATTTGAAGATTAGTCCGGAAGATACTTTCATGAAAGGGGATGGGGCTGGAAATTACTTCAAATTAAACGTTAAATCCAAAACATGCTTGTTGTAGTATGAACTCATTACTTTATAAATCTCTCATAGATCTTGATTGTATTTCACTTTGGTTTGCTTTTATTTGTCGAATCAAATGAGTTTTGACAGAAGACGAACATTAGAGATGTAATGGTGAGGGTGGAGTTTAGTTAGTGCAAGGATGCATGAAGACTCAGAAACGACAAAGTATTTGTAGTAGATTAAAAAATGACAAGGTATTTGTAGTTTGGTTGGAAAGTTGACCCATTTCTTACAAGAACCAGGTTTTCTGTACCAAAGTGAAAATGCCAGAATTCAGTCATTTGTCAAACTAGACACCATTCTCACTACCTTCCTAAAACAAGTTTACTGGAAACTAGTTTAACATGTAGTGAGAACGGTCAAAGTGATCTTGGAAGCGATCTTCCAAACCGGTTCAGAAAACCACCTCGCTACGTAGTTTTCAAGATCGCTTTGCCTCGTTAACTTGTTTTAGCGGAAGTGAGGACACAACCGTTCTTCGGGAAGCGATCTTCGCACATTTTGAGCACGCTACCACACGGCAGGTGTAGAATGCGTATGCTGTGGCTTCAAATTTCGTGCGAAACATGTCACCCCACTGAGAGCATTTCCATAGTAACAAGATCGCTTTACATGAAGTGATTTTGAAAACCACTTTCGTGTGATCAAGTGGGAATGCTAGCAAAGCGCTCTTCCAAACTGGTTTCCTGAATTGACTTCCAGTAAACTAGGTTGAGAAAGCATAATGAGAACAGCCTCCTAGATTAGGGATATTGATGGGAAGGGGGTTGAAATTTAGGAAAGGGACTGGACTCCAGAGATATACAGGTGTGTATACAATTTTTTGACGTACCTGTAAAGGGATATGCACACCTTCCAGATAGAATCATTGATTCTTGGGAAAGACAAGAACGTGTATGATGTGGGTGTAGGAGGTTTTGAAGTACCGTATGCAGGGGAAGAATAGAGCTATCTGATTTAAGAAGAAATGTAGACTGGATGTGATTGAGAATAGAGATGAAGTTCAAAACAAGATGTATTTTGATATGACACATAGATTAACTTTAGTCTTGTTGCTGTGGAAAGATAGCATGGTTATTGACCCCTTCATGAAATATGTTGACTCAAAGATACAGTATTTATGTACTGGTTCATTTTAGGAGGGAAGAAGAGAAGCTGCCATATTGTGACAGTTTTAAATATGAACAAGCCATCACGGGTTTGCTGATAAATTGCTAATCATTTGTAATTTAATACTTCACCAGAAATATTTAAGTTCTGTATGTGCCAACAACATTTGTTTCAATGAAGAAAAAACATGTAGTATGATATGCAAGTGTATCATGTTTGATTTAAAAGTATAGTATTTGAGAGATGATAAAGGTTGATAAACTCACTCAACTCTAACCAATTACCATGATTAAGTGTCAGTTCTCTCTTTACCAAGGACTCTAAATGAATGTTTTCTTCTTCAAGTCATATCATCTATCTGTCAGAGTTCACTGCTTTCCTACTAATTCTTCATCTAATATCTCTGGCTTCATAAACCGTTGAATTGCATCACGTTTATAATGACGATATCCCATCCAGGGTAGGGTGCAACATCACCGACCCATTTTACTCAGGTCTTAATAGCCTCTGATACTATTCTGTTATTAATTGACTGACTGAATGTCAGCAATGATTGAAGAACCATTGTCTGAAGATGAAACATAAACGAAGCATGGATCTTACATGGATCAATCAACAAAGTAACAAGGTTTATTGCTCTGGCTGTTCAGGACAATGTCCTTATATTCACTATTCTCTAGTTGATTCACAAATGAAGTTTATTATTACTTATCAATCACCTCACACATTTCTAGGGTTCATCTAAAAACACATGACTTTATGAAAAGGGTGGGGTATTTTTGCTCTGAGCTAATCATAATTGACTATAAGCAGCATAATGTCGTCAAGTTGAAGTCTTGGTCCGGCCTTTATCCTTAATGATTCTCAAGTTAGGAGTTTCATCACTCTTGTGAAAGCATTGAGGTATTAAACAGGACAACAGTCCATCTTATATCATTCAAGTTTTTTTACTACTACACTGCTCCACTGAAATGATGTAAAAAAACAATTATATTAGAATATATATTTTGAACCTCTTTGTTTGACTGTACATTAAAACATGATCTATTAGCAAAGTAACTAGGGATGGTGTTTATGGGCCACTTTATTTTCACAGGGCATATCAAAGTAAGGTTTGACTGCATACATCTGTCAGGTTTATTACAGGGTAGACAACACTCCAGCCAGACCCTGCATACATGTAGCAGATAGGTGCCGCTTTTCCTGCAGAAGCGGCGTCAACATAAAATCTTAGCTGAAGGTTAAGTTTTTGAAATGACATAACTTAGAAAGTAGTTCATGAAACTTACACATTGGGGTATCGAAGATTTACTGAACATCTTGCCTATTAATTTAAGGTCACAGGTCATTTAGGGTCAATGAACTTTGGCCATGTTGGGTGTATAGAATTGCCATCTTAACTTTGAAAGTTTATGGATCTAGTTCATAAATCTTGGACATAAGAATAATCAGGTATTGCTGAACATCCTGTGCAAGTTTCAAGTCACATGAACAAGGTCAAATGTCATTTAGGGTCAATGAACTTTGGTCATATTGGGGGTATTTGTTAAATTACCATCATAACTTTTAAAGTTTATACATGTAGAATCTAGTTCATAAAAGTTGGACATAAGTGTAATCAAGTAGCACTGAACATCCTGTGCTAGTTTCAGGTCACATGACCTAGGTTGAAGGTCATTTACGGTGTAAGAACAATGAACTTTGTCTTTGGCCATGTTGTAGGTAATTGTTGAAATGCCATCATAACTTTGAAAGTTTGTGGACATAGGGGTAATCCAGTATCATTGCTCATCTTGCATAAGTCATAGGTCACTTGATCAAGGTCAAATGTCATTAGGGTCAATGAACGCATTAGCATATTATATGAATGGTGTTTCTTTTTGAGAATGATTATTTCATAGTCATTTTCAGCACTGCTGCTATATTGTGTTCCTATATTGAATTATGTAATGCAGGTGAGAATACCAGAGGCACTCCACTTGATTTATATGAGGGTTCAGCAGACTTTGGTACCTTCATCATAGGCTCTTCTAGAGGTTCATGCTCCCTTTAAGTCCACCATTGCATATTGTTATTCATGATACAACACTCAATTGTGTCATGCTATAAACAAGTCAATACATGACGCTTTGTCTGTCAAGTTTATTTCCTTCCTTTTTTCTCAAAGGGCAAGGTGTATTCTTCAGGTAACATATCAAGGCATGGTATAACCATTTATTTCATGCTTTAATCTAGGGTAGTCCATGTCAGTATTTGGACTGCTTTTAATGGAAATACGTCTGTTCTTCTATCTTTTGTACAATAGTTTTTCGTCAGTTTGGAAGCTTTCTGGAATGCTCCCCAGGGAGTGGAGAAAGTATATTCATTGTATGCAGACCAACCAGAAAAAAATCGTCAGCATTCATCTGAACCGTTGTATCAGTCAATTTTGGTCAAAAAATTGATTTGGGCATTTTTGCAGAAAATGAAAGTACAAGTTCTATTCTATTCATAACTAAATTTCTAGGCAGCAATTTTTTTGCAGTTTCTGAGATATGAGGGGATTTTCAAGGCGACGCCATACAAAGTTTTGATAAAATGCGCAAATGCAATGGAAGTGTATACTGTAACAGAGCGACATGACATTTTGACTAACTGTGATTTCAATGTGGTCAGCCAAACCATCATATCGGCACTGCATTGACTTTGCACATTAAGAATCGATACAATGTTTTGACTGATCAGGTGCATTTACATCGAGATCAGTCAAAACGTTGTATCGCCATTTTCCCTATGGCGTTATTATACAGGGAAAATCTAAAATAAGTATGTCAAGTCAAGCAATTGTCTTGGTCTTTCCAACCATATATTTTTCGGTTACACTTCGTATTTCCGAAGCTTCGTAATTCCGAAGGTTCTTTATTCCGAAGGTTCGTAATTCCGAAACACGTAAATTGCCTATACCTCGATGTTCGTTAATCCGAAAACGAAAAAGGGTTCGTTAATCCGAATATTTGTGGCGTAATTCCGACGATTCGTTATTCCGAAGGTTCGATAATCCGAAAACGAAATAAGGTTCGTTGTTCCGAAGGTTCGTTAATCCGAAAACGAAATAAGGTTCGTTGTTCCGAAGGTTCGTTAATCCGAAAACGAAAAAAGGTTCGTTATTCCGAAGGTTCGTTGATCCGAAAACGAAATAAGGTTCGTTTTTCCGAAGGTTCGTTAATCCGAAAACGAAATAAGGTTCGTTAATCCGAAAACAAAATAAGGTTCGTTTTTCCGAAGGTTCGTTAATCCGAAAACGAAATAAGGTTCGTTAATCCGAAAAGGTTCGTTAATCGGAAAACAAAATAAGGTTCGTTAATCCGAAAAATGAAAACCGGGAAAGCAGAGGCAAGGGGAGGGGGCGGGGGACATTGTTGCCGTTCAATTATCATATGAGGATGGGAAGGCAAGGGCGGCCGAACGAATTTTCGTTGGGGGTAAAGCCAAAAAATGAAACTCATACGTCAAAATTGGGACTGTGGTGATATTTTCACCTTAAGATTATCATCTGCTTGAAGTCAATGTCTGTTTGATAGTGATTAAGTAGAGAATAACTTTTTTGAAGTGACTTCTTATTATGGCAAAATGTATATTTAGGCTTTATTTTTCGGGAGAGAGTATAATGAGCGAGCGGCTTGGTAAAACAAATTCAAAGGTGAAGTTGTATAACGTTTTTTGTGGTCAGTTATTCTTAAAA
Organism: Lytechinus variegatus; assembly: GCF_018143015.1. Classification (NCBI taxonomy): domain Eukaryota; kingdom Metazoa; phylum Echinodermata; class Echinoidea; order Temnopleuroida; family Toxopneustidae; genus Lytechinus; species Lytechinus variegatus. The sequence goes on along the minus strand of NC_054742.1, from coordinate 4,085,625 downwards.
TGGCATTATTGCGAGGTGTTGCGAGCGTGAATCACAAGCTAAACTTTAGGTTATTTCAATAAAAAATGAAAATTAGTTTTTAAAAATCCGAGCAGATTTCTGCTGTCATTAAAAAGATGTGCATCTAACTAAAGAATTAACACGAGCGCAAAACGCGAGCTTAAACATACTAACCAGAAAAGGAACCTGTTAAAGAAAGCATTTAGTGACCTCTTTAGGATGCATATTTCACCAATCGAATGAAAGTGCGAAGCGCAAGCTGAAATTTATCAATATTCCAGCCTGAAAACTTAACTTAACTTGTATACTTTAAAAAGAGTATTTTATTTCGAAAAAACATGAAAAACGGCATATTTATTTTTGAAAAAGGAACTTTCCCATTTTGGAAAATATTAATTCCCCTGTTTTTTATTCCATTTTTGATGCCCCCTGCCTCCCTCCCGGCGGATCCAACTTTCATCAAATAGAGGGGGGGGGAATTTTTTTTAGCCATATTTTCCTTGATCGGCAGTTTAAAGTTGATTTTTGTTTGTTTCTTTGAAAGGGTAGTCCTAACAGTCAATAATTAGCTTTATCCTTATAAAATAAAGTAAATATGTAATAACATGATAAACCCTTTTTAAATAATGCGAGCGCGAGCTATATTTTTGTTAATATGATGGGCAATATGTTTGTGATCTTCAAAGCGAGATGCCTATGTAACTAAATTTAGATAATAACTGCTAGCAAGAAGCGCGAACAGAATTTTTAAATATATAAGCTCTGATCTGATCTAAAGGGGACATTTTAAGAACTTTTTGCAGTTAGCCATGAAGACGATCGTGTTTTAGCCAATGGCGGCGGAACGTATTTTTTTTTTTTGGGGGGGCAAAGTAAAAAAAAAAAAGGGGGCCAATAGGGGCAATTTGGTGCAAACGGATATTTTCACCATTAGATTATCATCTGTGTAAAGAGGTTGTGTGTTTTTGTAGTAACTAAATTGAGCACAATTTTTTAAGTGATCACTAAACATGCTAAAGTTATATATTTACGTTTCATTTCTGCGAGCGTAGAGAGCAAGCGGTTTGGGGGGAAAAGTCAAATCTGAAGATGTAAAATTCACCTTTTTGGTCAATACTGTGAAAAGGGCATCCTTGTGAGATGTTGCGAGCAAATCACGTGCTCAAACTTTTTGAAATTTCATGTGGGCCTAGAATGATGATATTGATAAAGATATCATTTATCCAGGGAAGCCACTTCAGTTCTGAAAACTATTCTCCCAGCTATTATTATTTTTTTTACAAGAATGCTATAGAATGTCCAGTTTTCAGGTTGGAAAATCGGAAAAATTTGGCTCACGTTTCTCGCTCGCATCAAGTATTGTTTATTGAGGAACTCATTCTATTCCTGGTTACAAAAAATAAGTATGAAATGTCCAGTTTTCAGGTTGGAATATCACAAATTTTAAGCTTGCGGTTCGCGCTCTCATTATTTAGTTCGTGAGATATATATTCTATTCATGAGTCACTAAATGCAGTCCTTAAAAGATTACTTTCTGAAGCCTGTTGCATAAAACTTTTTACCTGAGAAAACTCCGGTAAAAACTGAAAACTAAGGTTAGTCTGATTTCCGCCAATTACTTTAGCACAGGGCAAAAACTCCTGTAAAAACAACCTGAGTTTTCTCAGGTAAAAAGTTTCATGCAACGGGCCCCAGGTCAGTATATAAACAAATTACAACTCGCCCTCGCATTAATTCTTTAGAAAGATACACATCTTTCTCACGATTACAAAAAATGCTCCGAATGCTCACTTCACGTCTTGTTACATGAAATGTCTACTAGTTTCAGCTTGCGATTCGCGCTTTCAACATCTCACAAGGATCATTATTAGTATTATTTTTATTTTTATTACCAGCAGAAGCTGTTATTAAAAATGACATCCCCTCCAATACAAATCCTATTATCTAGAGGTTGCTCGCACGCTTCCAACACACTTGATCCCCTGGATCTTTAATTAAACCATTTGCTTATAGGCAGCAATTGCTCAGATAAAATCGAAATTAGCCTATGCTTGATCAGGGTGCAATTCTTAATGAAATACATGCTTTGGCCCCAACACACATCATCGATCGTTATTACTATCATTGCATAATATCGTGAAATCTTGTAATGACAACATCGTTTTTGTTACCAAAATGAATTATTTTCATTTTCGGAAATACGAACCTTATTTAATTTTCGGATTAACGAACCTTATTTCGTTTTCGGATTAACGAACCTTATTTCGTTTTCGGATTAACGAACCTTATTTCGTTTTCGGATTAACGAACCTTCGGAATTACGAACCTTATTTCGTTTTCGGATTAACGAACCTTCGGAATTACGAACCTTATTTCGTTTTCGGATTAACGAACCTTCGGAATTACGAACCTTATTTTGTTTTCGGATTGACGAACCTTCGGAATTACGAACCTTCGGAATTACGAACCTTCGGAAATACGAACCTTCGGAATAACCGAACCTTCGGAATTACGAACCTTCGGAATTACGAATGTATGTGTATTTTTCTACCAATGAATACATGTTGTAAGGCTGGGGAACTAAGTGTGAAAATTATAGTAAACATTGAAGTCGATTTTCTCTTAAATCGTTTTGCACCGTCGTATATGTGATACGACGGTCGGATGACCGCCAACGGAATTACAGGGGTAATATACCATATCTCTGAAGTGGCCATTCTGATTTAATATGTAATAAACAATAAGTGAGCTGCATACAATGTCTCCACTGGCATTGTCATTTGTTTAAAAAAAAAATTGCTTTGTGTCTGTCTGACATGCAGTACTTATGTTCTGACATATTGTGCATGATGTCAATGTTGATACAGTACTTAGTAAAGCTCACCTAGAAATAGATGTGTCTCGTATAAACTTGTGTATCATTGACATAGTTTGAGAATAATTTCACACTCCCTGTGATTTACCCTCTTCTGAAATCAGGGTAACTGAAGGTAGGGTTTCCCTAACAGGAAATAAAAACCATTTTGTACTAAATCCATTTGGGATAGCCACTTTCATTGTTTACTTTTCTTAACACTCATACTCCTTGTGAAGAGATTCAGGTGCTTTATCCATGTTTTATTTGAACTTTGCACAAGATTCATTGATTAAAGAAACTTGCATGTAATAAGTTACATTGAATGTGTCTTAAAGCTCTGCATAGTATTAGCCTACTGTAGCTTTATCAGGGCTACCATGATGATCAGCTTTCTAGCATGAAAGGTATTACCTCATACCAAGGTACCTTACTATCCAAATTAACTTCATATCTACTGTAGATTTGACCTCTGACCTTTGACCTTTGCCTCAAAATGGATAACATTCTCATATTATTATATTTGGCATTTAACCCAATGAATACAGAAGCCTAAACTGTCTTTGTTTTAATCCTGAGAAACCAATATTTTTAAATTATATTATAGCTCTTGTATCTTGCTGTAAATCATGTATCCAATGTATACTGTTACCAGAGGCTATACATATTTAACTTTGCCAAGAAGTAAATATGAAGGCAAAAGGGTGTCAATATAATTATGAACTACATGCATGATGTGTTGACTGTAGTTGTTATGATACTTCAGTCAATATTTTGATTTCATCACTCTGATTTTGCTGACTTAATGCACTTTTTTAATTTCATAAACATGCTTCTAAAGTTTGTTTAAAAGTTACCCTGGTAGTATAATACTATCATAACACTGTTACTGATACAAACTTGTCAAAACGAGGTCAGTTATGGTCATTGGCATATCATAGATCTATCAAGCAAGGGGTTGTTTGTTTTTAGATTGAACTAAATAGGCCTACATGTCCTTGTTTGATGCCACAAAATAACCTCCAATTTTAGGGGATAGGTCCATCAGGCATTGAATGGAAGGGGGCTCAATATCTTGATACTCAGTTTCTCTTTTTCCAGTTACTTTTGAGTTCATTGTAATTATAATTAGTTTAGGGGTGAAAGTGGGTGGGGGGATTTGCCCCCTTATCCCCATAATAGCTATGTAACTAACCAACCGCAATCCTGATGAAAACATCTTGTGTTATTGTTATGACAAGAGAGAAGTGCACCATTTGAACCTGACCTTTTTTCTATGGCAAACATTGATACCTGGTATTTTCTGAAACAAATTATCTCTTCCAAAGAAGTGAAGTTATTTGATTTTACAGGGTTAACAAATCCAGCATTTTATTCAAGATTATTTCTCATTTTCTTGCAACAAAAAGATGCATAATACTGGTCACAGATATATAGTGTGAATTCATTCGTTTTTGTAATTTTTCTGTTAATTTTTTTTTGCAAAATTTAGGTAAGAATTCCTATTGAAACCATGTCCATTGTTCCAAGCCTAATTTTCTAATTTCAAATCAGTATTTATACTTCAGGCTCAGATCCAAGACCTTGTAAAGGAGGGTCACAGAAATCTTAGAAAAAAGTCACTACTATGATTTTACCATCTATGACTAATGTAATGTGCAGATGGATGTAGCTGTTATTAAATTGGATTGTTTTGTTGTACTTTTACTAAAATGTTGCTTATTTCTACTTTTGATTTGGCTACCATCATCTAGGGCACATCGGAATGTCTTTGGTTGATGTCAAATCAAGATCATCATTGTTAATCAGATAACTGATCTAGTTGATGTTTTTATAAAGCTGTTCGTAAGTTACGAATGACTTTACAAACGACTGGTGATCCTTTCCAGCGGTATATGATATATCCCTGTGTAGCTGACTAATCATTTCAGGACATGTTCCAGTTGTTCACAAAATGCTGAAAATTTCATCAAAATCAGATAACAAATAACAAAGTTATTGAATTTTAAAGTTTAGCAATATTTTGTGAAAATAGTTATATGTACTTCATCATGAATATTCATTAGGTGGGCTGATGATGGCACATCTCCTCTTTCCCTTATGTTATTACATGTAATTATAATTATTTCATTTTTTCATACATTTGTGAATAATGTGTTTCCTTTATAATGAAATAGTTGCAGCAGTAAATTTCTAATGCATTTAATCAGTTGTCAATCCAATTTTTTCAGTTCTTGGCAGAAAAAAATTGAATAAGCCTTATTTCATTTAATAAAATACAAAAGAACAAGTGGGGATGTGACATCATCAATTTGCTCATTGAATATTCATGCCCAGAACTGTTTCACTGGAATAATCTTTAAAATCTTTAAAATGCCGTAACTTTGTTATTCCTTGGCCGATTTTGATCAAATTTTAAATGTTTTGTTCGTCAGATATTTCTTTATCCGTTAAAATCATTATTTTCAGCCTGGAGCATCCCTTTATTAAAACACCTACTAGAAACAGATCGGCCTTACCATTTAAGATATGTGAAGATTTGGCAATCTATTACACAAAGCCTCAATGTAATTATTGTTTGTTTATATCCATGCTTTTGACACATGACAATTGACATGGTTAGGGATATTGACAGGAAATATTTTTTGTTGACCTGACATGGTTTAGATGAGTTTCCCCCAAGGGTTGTATTCCTTCCATCCAGGATAAGATCATTTCCAGGTCAGCCCTCTGACCATCCTGAATATGGTATGGAGCAATGTCTGACATGTGATATCAAGTCAACTATTGTGGTAAGATAGGTTTTGTAAGAAGATGACATCACATACCCTGTTCATACTTTAAATTGTATGAAACTTGAATAAATTAAGATAATTTATGATTACTAATTCATGAACATTGTATGCAAACTGGAAAGAAAATGAAAAGTGAATTCTGTAATTGATGACCATATGCCAATTAGAGAGAGTATGCAACACTGAGAACCTGTTGATGTTGCACACTCATTCAGCTTAGCTTACGATCTATGAATAAAGAATTGAGTATGAAGAGTCTAAAACTAGACTAATGAAATATTGGGCTACACAAACTGGACAGATGATGATGTGATGGCTGTCAATGTGTCACTATCTGTTCATCAGCTGTTACCATTCATGTTGGCTTGTTGGCCATTTTAGATCAGGCATTGGGGATCAATCAATGGATTATCTTGTCACATGACATGGTTCTTTACCCATCAGTGAAGGAGGACGATTGTTTCCATGATTATATGATTTCAGTAAACGATGATATACACAGATTTTATAACCCCTTTCAAATACGATCATTGACCCTATATTCTTGTACATGCACAATTTATGAAAATAAATTTGTAGACTGCAGAGTAGAAAAATCAGATTTTCATATTTTATTTTACATATGGCCCTTTATATGCTAACATATAAGCAAGAAGCCTTCAGATCCTTTTAAGAACTAATTTTTTTTTGCGAATTTGGTAATGCTCTGTAGTAGTTTTCAATGTATTTAGTATACTAGTAAATCTTTTCACAGAGCACTCCTGCTTAGCAGCAATTACTGGGGGGGGGCTTCAAATCTACAGAATAGCAACTGAATTTTCATTGGGTAATGAAATGAGCCAGATTCATTGTTATGTCTGTACATGAGATATTTTAGTGAGACATACTTGAACCCCTCTCCCCCATTAGAAATTACCATCAGGAGAGCACCCAGTCCTCAATTTTGTCTATATACATATCAAATTATCATAGTACTCTATTTCAATAGTATGATTTAAAGTCCATGTTGTTTGAGGTAGTTTAATTCTTTTAAAGAAAATGAATAATATAAAAATTATTTTTGACACTGTACTCATGTCTCCATTAGCACTGGAATATTTAAACTTGATATCGGTAAAGCATACATATAAAGCAGCGTAGATGAATACCTTACAAATTACTACAACACTTAACAAGTTAAGAAAATGAATTAATTTACAACAGCCATTATACATCCTCCAAGGTAGAATGAAAGTGGTAGATAATATTCATTCTTTTTTTATACAAATAGATATGGCCAGGCCCAACTTGAGACAGCTACATGTATTTGCTATGTCCCCATGATTATCATACAGCATATGCATTTACATGTAGGCTCGAAAGACGATTGAGTGAATATCATACATTTTTTAAAAGGCATGCAATTCGCAATCTTAATTTTATCGATTAATACACAACAGTGCCAATCCTCTTGGCATGATCGGACCAATGAAGTCATGCCTTTTATACCACATGCAACAAGGCATTTAAGTGTGACTCTAAGTCATACTTAATCTTTGTGAAACACCCCCTGGTCTAGAAGTTTTACCTGGAAAATTGCTGGTTAGACCTTGTCATCCATGTAAGTTGACTTGCCTGTCAAAATATATATTATCCTGTTATTGCTACTGCATTGTTCTAAACAAATAGAACATGTATTGTCATGTACTGTTGTCTCACAGCATCTAGAACTCTAAAGGGCACTAAACTTGATTTTACTTTTAAAAATAATTGCATGTGAAGGATAGAAATCATGTGCATTCCCGCCAAACTTCTAAAGGTTTCTGGGTTATTGAGTAAATAAGCTTTCAAAGTGTTTTCTGCATCCATGGTCATGCAGGGTTGCAGGTAGGACTTACAGGTCTATGGTGCATGGATACTGTCTGATATACACACATAATAGTGATGAGGGGGAAATCGCTTCTTTAAGGTCAAGTCCACCCCAGAAAAATGTTGATTTGAATAGATAGAGGAAAATCAAAATAGCACAATGCTGAAAATTTCATCCAAATTGAATGTAAAATAAAAAAAATTATGTCATATTAAAGTGTTTAACTTATTTTTAACAAAACGATTATATGCACAACTCAGTGACATGCAAATTAGACAATCGATGATGTCCCTCCCTCACTCTTTTGTTTTTATTTTTTGAATCATGCAATATTTCATTTTTTACAGATTTGACAATAGGACCAACTTGACTGAATATATATTATTAAAAATTGTAATTTCACATGCTGGTTCAGCCTGGAAATATCTTTTGTTTCACTTGACAATGAAGAGAAAATTATAAAATATATATTATAATAAAGTACATAATACATAGTGAGTGGATGACATCATCAGTCTGCATGCTGACCAGAATGTGCACATACTACTTTTCTGTGAAATTAAGCAACACTTAATAATGTCATTACATTCTTATTTTACATCCGATTTTTTAATGAAATTTTCAGTGTTATACTTCTTGGATATTCAAATCAAATTTTTGTTGGGTTGGGTTTGTCCTTTAAATAGGTTGGGTGTGATTGGATTTTTTAAAATGGTGGAAAATTCTTTCATTCTGCCCTTATCTGCCCTTTTACACCCTAATCCTTCCTTTCAGCTCTGTGTTATACTTGCATGGATCCTACTCCATGGTCTATGTCTGAATAAAGGGAATCCAAGTGACAGTTCAGTTCAAGTCTGTCTACCTTTGAAACAATCCTTGACATCAAGTGAGTTCATCTATCACTCTTTCCTGTTGTTGTCCAACCATGGTTCTTTCTTACATCCTAAGCCTCAAAAATCTGTGGAAGAATAACCTCTTTCAAGAACATACATGTACTGATATAAGGCATTACCATACATTTTCCTCTTGTTTTAAAGTTTACATAATGTAGTATGCATTGTATTGATTGCTATTGACGCGGGTCACTCCATTTACACTGGGTTTTGAATACCATTCCCTGCCCTCTTCCTCCCTCAATATCTCTCATATAAAATCTGTCTTTTTTTTCTAAATGCTCACTATTAAATATCTGATACCAAATATTTTTCATACACTGTAATTATGACTGCACAAATTAAGTGATTTGTGAGAGGAAAGAAATTGATATATTTTGTTAGAATGATATCGTTGAACTTAAAATAACCCATCTAAGGTTTATTTCTGATTTTGTACAACTATGTGTTTATTTCCCCCATTTTATGGACTCTTTCCCCCTTTATTTCCGGATGAAATTAAACTCTAGATGAACTCTATTGTAGTGACTAATCTTGACATGTTGATGAAAGTACATGTCAACAGGAAGAAAAATATCCAAAATAGACTTGTTCCATGTATTTTAGGTATTTTTGATGGTATAATGAAATCATCCTTCAAGATACCCCTTTACAACTAGTTTTATTGCCATCAGAACATAGGGGTATCCATGAAATACCAGGTCCATGTAAAATGACAAAAGCCCAATCATAAGATATAAATTTGTTCACATCGTTTTGATTTTAAGGTATTTAAATATGAACTTCCTTTTGGAACTTGAGAGGAACATGATGTACATGTAAATCTGAAGCCTTAAATGTTTGTTATAAATGAATTAACAAATGAGGCACATTTCATTTTGATACCTTGTCGACCAACCTGTGGAATTGCTTATGTGAGTAACTGGTAGAGTATGAGACATGACATTTGCTTTCCATCAGATGGGTTATAGTGAGTGAAAATAAATAATTAAGGATATAAATGTCTTTTTAGGAGGGTTATTACTACTTTTCAGCTAGAGAGGTCCCAAATAGACCTACAAAATGTACTATGAAAAGTCCCATCCAGACTCTGAGCATGAAGTTACATTATAACTCCATTGGCAATCTATAACCTCTGGTTAACTTCACATGTGCAAGCCATCACTTTTATATTTTTAGATAGTTAAGAATGAAGGTCTTAAGTTAATGTATGTAGTGTTATGATACAGTCCCTAGTAATTGATTTCTACTGAACCCACAGGATATAGGTGTTCTTACAGTCATTAACCTTTCATGTTCCCAAAGTCCAAATCAGGACTTTGTTTCAATAGTCTTCTGATTTACCTTCTAATGTTGACAGTTGTTGGGATCAGTCATGGATCCTACTAGAAGGATCCATGAATCAGTGTATTCACGTACAAGAGAAACAGGTGCAACCAACTTTGGACCTACCCCCCCCCCCTTCGAAAGAAAAAAAATAATGGTAATAAAAACAAATCCAAAACTCCAGCAAAGATGGTTTATGCATACAATATTTTCATCTGTCCCATCTGAAATAGCGGGAATGACTGATTTAATCCGATTACTGGGGGTAATAATATATTTCTGTAAAGCGCTTCGACATGTCGTTCTGATCTATTAAGTGCTATATTAAAGGGGATTATTATTATCCTCACTGTACATTGTACACCCAATATTCACAAAAGGCATATACATGTATGTAGCTATTGGCAGAATGATCAAGTGCTAGCTCCTGTCTTTCTTAAATACAGTAGTGGCATTGATCAAAAAGATCATGAAAAATAAATTACATGATATTTTTGCATGTTGCATCAGTTTAGATATTGGACTGTTGTCAGGTTCTTGGATGGATTCTAACCTTGGTTGTTAATATTCTTTGGCAAGACATTAATCCACATACCCTGGAGTGTAAAATGGAGGTCTAAGTGGAATGAGGGGGACCTTGGAAATGAGGTTGTGTTGCTGCTCCTCAAAGTAGGTGGTTTCAGACCGCCTCGAAGTTCGCCAGTTCCAGGTATTCTCTGATCAGGAAATTTACCCCGATCAGAAAATACCAGGTATTTTGGTAATGTGAAAGCAAACTACGCGTAATATCCCCGAAAGAAAATACCCGCTAAATAGTAGGTACTTGGCGAAATTACGAGAACTTTCGTGGGGATTTTTCCAAGGTCGCAGGTATTTTGGCGATGTGAAAGCAAATTACGGGAACTTTTAGCCCAGCGTGTCGTTGGGCGCGGCGGCGTGGGTGGCTGCTGGGCTAGTGATTTTGAATTTCGCGCCTTGCCTGCTTATCAGACCATACTGCGCATGCTCGTAACTTCGGGAACTTATCCCGAAGGATGTGTTTCGGGGGGGTGTGAATGCAGGAATAATTAACGGGTATTTTTTAGCCTTAAAAAGTTCTCGTAATTTAACGGGGATTCTTGTGATCGAGGCCGCCTAGTCTGTTCCAATCGGAGACTTTGCCTTCTTCAAGGGCGGGACCAGGATTTCATATAAAAAGGAACATTAAAATTACAGAATTTTCTGGGGGGAGGTTATAACATGTACATGTACAGCATTGTAGGCCTACTCGTCAGGGAGGGAAATCTCAACAAGATGAGGGGATGCCTTATTGTTCAGTTTGGTCTTATGGGGTGGTTGCTTGCCCCCTGCATCCCTTGAGCCGGGATCAGTGCAGCTTGCCTTCTTGAATCAATTAAGGTTGAACTTGAGGTCCAGAGTTGACAGGAATTGGTATGAAAATGATTATAGCCTTCAGTTTATGCATGAGATCCAGTATTATTCCATGACTGATGTTCATTTAGTCTGGTGAAAATATTGTATGTACAGTTTATGAGATTACATTCAGTCATTACTGACAACCAATGTAATAATGACAGCAGTTTAGAGACCTACTTAGTTTTGGTTGTGAGGTGAGCTTGTCTAACTCAAATTTTCTAATACTAGGCTGTTATAAATCTATGAAAATTGTATTCAATCACTATTTTTTTTATTTCAATATTTAAGAAATCCTATTTTAACAGTCATCTGAATATAATTTTTATATTACCTCTCACTCTTAGTATTTACCCAAGTTTAGGCCTTGATCCAAGTTGTGCTTTATTATTTATTTAGCTGCTACCAGTGCCCTGCAATCAAGGGACCATTCTAGGGCCAAAATCATCGATATTGATCAATTAAATTTGATTTTTTTAATCCTCACCATACTCTTTTATGCCCACCTATTTCCTTTTACTAAATAATTTACAGCTCTCCTTATCAAGACATACTGAAATGAAGTTAGTACTTTGGATAATGGAACATTTAACAAAAGAAATACTGTGAAACAAAAGTGGCTCTGCCAGTCTGGATTGTTTCACATTAATGGTCTATCCTCCTTCTTCAAGAGTTTTATGACATATTTACAATTATGGATGTACATTTACTCATACAAACATTATTTTACAGTAGTCCCTTTTGTTGGATTTATAATTTTATTTGAATGTTTTACTTTGTTCTTGATGAAAGTGCTAATATCTGTAAGTGTGAACAGGCTGTTTCAAATGCAGGCTCAAAACTAGGCAGAAGTCACTTGCCTCTAGAAGTATCCCTGGAGTATAGTGAATGACAATCATGTAAATAGGACTTGACAGCTTCCAGGGTTGTGAGGGGTTCCAAGGGTCCTAGAAGCCCTGGACTATCGCCTAAAAATAATGATATTATAGACTAGAAGAATTAATGGAAAGGAGGACTCACCATGGTATTTAATCTCTAACATTGTCAGGGTGGCATCAAGCTTATTTCAGGGTCATGTTCATATGGGGAGATGAAGTAAAAGATGTAAAAGCTGGATTTGAACATGTTATTATCTCCATGGTTTGAAGCAATTATTCAATCATCAATGATAGAGCTTTGTAAGTTTCTGTAATCAGTTTATGTATTCTTTCAGAAGGAAAATAATCACTTGTATTGATTTTGATAGAAAAATTAGTACATACATGGTTGTTCCCACTTTTGTGCTATTATTTAAAACACTGATGAATTGTTTCTTTATGCCATATAAAGATCTTATTACTACATAACATGTTTACTCAGACTTCTTATTTAGTGTGAACTCACCTGTCATGTTTCTCATTAAGGCCAAGTTCACCTTTAAGTATGCCACACAAGCTGTTCATTAAAGACAATAAACAACAATTATGATGATTAATACCTGTATCAGATGACTAAGGGTTGCTCTAATCAGAGAATGTGAGTTGATGAGTATGTGTCAGGAAGGGTTATATGAGTTTGAGAGATGGGCAGTTTGAGGTGAGAAGAAGATGACCAATGGAAATAGTATCAAGAAGAACCTAGCAGAGAAGAGTAGGAGGGCTGAGTTGAGGGGAGGGGGTTGACCACTCAACTACACGTAGGTCTATATTGAAAACATAAAAAGAAAACATTGTTGACAATGATAAAATACAGGCCTTGCTTGTAAAAAATATTCAAATCACTGCCAAGTGGGGGGTATGTTTTAGAAGAAGGGGGATATGTTTCAGGAGTTTCATGTTTCAAAATTCATTTCGAAACATTAGGTAGACCATAAGTTAATTAACTTATTGGTAGTGGGGGGGCTATCCTTTTTCCCATATTCGTTTGGATTTTCATGTGACGTAAAATTCCTTGATGCAATTTACTGAGTTTATTCTCATTTAGGTTGCAATGTGCATACAGGATGTGAATAAGGTAGTTACTTTGACAATGAAAGTATTTTCATTAGGGGTATTGTTTTTAATCTTGTAGTTGTGCATGTCATGTGTTGATAGAAATCAGCCCCTCCCCCTCCCATCATTCACCACTCTGGATGCTAAAAAAACTGCATTTATGAAAAATTTTCACAGTTAACTAAAGCCAATAATCTTCACTTGAATACGCTCTCAATTATTAGCACTGCAAAATTTTATCTTAGTGATATATCTTCAACAACACCAATGCCAACCCTGTACTAATGCTGTAATAATGATAAAAAAAAATTATAGGCCTGCATAAACAATCTCCAGTGTGTTATTCTGGTACGTTTTCATCCTTTGATTTATTGATCTTACTTTCTTTTTGCGGTAACTGTGGATTTCTTGCAGGAAATTGGGAGGAAATTATTCACACCTTGAAGCTTAATATGAAGAATGCATGGTGGCTTAACTCAGACCTGTTCACTTGGATAATGCAGGAAGATAGATATTGTTTTCTTGCAAGATGAGATCAACCTGTTATATATTTAGATTGTTCTTATGCCCTTTTTACACAGGATTTTCTTAGCCCCGGACTATCGCTAACCCCGTACTATCCTTAACCCCGTACTATTTTTTTTCCTTTTCACACATGCCAAATTGCTATTGCTAACCCGGATAAGGAATGCTTGCTTTTTACACACGAAACTCGCTAACCCCGGACTAGTGGTTTTTGTCGATCATTCGTAGTACAAGTGCTTCACTCGTACACTTTTTACACACGCTACAATTTCCTTAACCCCGTACTATAGGTGGGGCCAAATTGCCATTTAGCCCCACCTATAGTACGGGGTTAAGCTTAGCCCACTTTCGTTTTACACATGCGATCTTAACCCCGTACTATTGCTCTTAGCACCGCAATTGGTGGGATAACCCTGCTTTTTTGCAGGGCCAAATAATCCCGTACTATAGGTGGGGTTAGCCCACTTTGCAAAAACGCTGTGTAAAACGAAAGTGGGCTAAGCTTAACCCCGTACTACAGGTGGGGCTAAATTGCCATTTAGCCCCACCAATAGTACGGGGTTAAGGAAATTTTAGCCTGTCTAAAAAGGGTACTAGAGGACCAGAATGCAGAAGTCATTGCATTATTCATTCTATGCAAGAAAAAAAGTTGTCTGCTTAGCTGTAAATTGCAGGACATTTTAATATCACTAGTACCCTTTTTACACAGGATTTTCTTAGCCCCGGACTATCGCTAACCCCGTACTATCCTTAACCCCGTACTATTTTTTTTTCCTTTTCACACATGCCAAATTGTTATAGCTAACCCAGGATAAGGAATGCTTGCTTTTCACACACGAAGCTCGCTAACCCCGGACTAGTGTTAGCTCATGCTTTAAATACATTTGTTGATCATTTGTAGTACAAGTACTTCACTCGTACACTTTTTACACAATTTTCTTAACCCCGTACTATAGGTGGGGCTAAATTGCCATTTAGCCCCACCTATAGTATGGGGTTAAGGTTAGCCTACTTTCGTTTTACACTAGCGATCTTAACCCCGTACTATCGCTCTTAGCACCGCAATTGCTGGGATAACCCTGCTTTTTTGCAGGGCCAAATAATCTCGTACTAAAGGTGGGGTTAGCCCACTTTGCAAAAATGCTGTGTAAAAAGAAAGTGGGCTAAGCTTAACCCCGTACTATAGGTGGGGCTAAATTGCCATTTAGCCCCACCTATAGTACGGGGTTAAGGAAATTTTAGCGTGTGTAAAAAGGGTATCACTGTCCTTTATACCATAGACCACATATACCATGGTCCTGGAGGAAGCCATTTAAGTTTTCAGACTTCTGACTCATTGAAAGGGGAGAAAGTTTGGGGACATTTTTAAGAGGGAAGAAAAATAATTCAAACATAGCATAGAGGATGGTGGATTTGAGAAGTTGCAAACTTTATAAACTTGAATTAGTGTGTGAATTAAATTATTAACATCATAATTTGCTGGTCTTTGGTATTAATGAATTTTTAAGCATTGGGTAGAAAAATGAATTGATCAAGAGAATGAGTAAGTATTTTTTAAAAATCATATAATGATGAAAAGTGATTCATGGCCTACATGATTGCTTTTATTCAACTTCACTTTGAAATAATGGCCATCGGGGGAGCGTTTCATCAATATTTTCATCCGACAAGTTGTCAGATCTGACATCTTTCCTTTATTCTGATTGGCTGGGAGGCACTGTTCCTATGGTAACTGTCGGATAAACTGGCACTTCTCGGATAAAATGTCCAACAAGTCCTTTCATGAAACGCCCCCTGGTCTCGTATGTCTACTCATGGTGTCTGTACCATCCTAAGAATATTGAAAACCAAACTATTTCCCATCTAAATAAAGCTTTTTGATACATGTCTGTTAGGAATTATGTTGCTCTTTTTGGGATGTTAATTTTTATTGAGGGGCATGTTTATGCTTCCACTTTTCAGGGCAGAATCAGTGATATAGTTAAAAACATGGTTGCTTCCAATCCCGACCAAATTACGATGCGAAGGCAGCTGCAGATTGTGGCTTCGCCTCTGAAAAATTTAATGTAATAGCAATCTCAGAACCATATTCGCAATTGGCATTCTGAAACTGCATTTGAAAACACTGATTCTGTCTTCGCAATGAAAACACAAACAGACCCTATACATCTGGAAAGTGCTCTATTGTTGTTATGAGGTACTGTCTTTGATAGAGACCTTCCTCCCTTGTGAACCATACATGTCCAGTCATCTTCTGGAAGTCCTCTTTGAGATATAAAGCAATGGTGACTAATCGCTTAGTAATAAAAGTTACAAATAAATGTTTGAAGAAACTGATATATTTAGATCAATCTCTCTATTCCCACTGGTGCTTGAAAAGGAAGACTTGCAACATTCTTCAGTGATAAATAGTTTTAGAGCATATCCCGTTTTAGCTTATGCTTTGATACGTGTTCACTTTTTTGTAATAGCGCCCTTTCACACTAAAAAAAATTGTAATTGGAATGATGATTCCAGTGAAAAATAAGGCTAATGACGAATATTTAGAACGTGTGAAACCAAACTAGAACATGATTAGATCACAGATGCTAATCATAATCACGAATTCAAATTGACTCCGGAGGACAATTCCAGTTAAGTTTCACTCAAATTACGGTACAAATTTTGTGTGTGAAAGGCTTGACCTCCAAAACATCTTTTGGGGGCGGAGCTTACATGACCTTTCAAGCACTTCCTTAGGTAATACATTTGTCATGCACTCATCGTAGTTTGTTTTTGCGATGCAGTGCTTTAATTGACATGTCACCAAGGACACATACTGTCTTCGCTCGGAAATTCAAATTCAAAGAACATTTTTCTAGTGAGCGTGTGAAAGGTCCGATGATTCCAAAGACGAATTGCAATCATTATTAAAATGATGGTTTAAGATTTTATGTGTGCACCGGAGATTGTACAGTCACTTCTGCTTCAGTCATCATCACATTTCAAACAATTATTGTCAAGTTGATTGTTGACATGAATAATGTCCATTGTTTTTCACAGTCTGTCGTTTACATCTTGTACATGTATGAACTGAAGTTTTTCAAGGTCAGATCAACATTTACAATCTGTGTATCATGTAAAGCTAATAACCTCTTCCCCCAATATATATATTCATATTTTGTAATAAATGTTCAGCATGGTTTTAGAACGGCAAAAAGCATAGAATAATTTTTAATCCATGTATATAGTAGCATAGGGAAATTCAGTAATTATTTGTAATCGATTACATGAGGATTTTCTTTGAAAATTAAATAATGATATTAACAACTGTATGATTATGTTTGATACATATCTTTAATTATTCCTAACGTCACTATGCTTCTCAGGCGACAGATTTTCTCTTTGAGTTGATTGATGTGTAGCACATAGGCTACACACACTCTTTAACAATTTTTAAAAAGATAACAGGGCAGTGTATTAGAAAGTGGCACCCACCCTGCCTTCAAGGGGGAATGGAGTGATGACCTCCCTTTTTTTTGGGGGGGGGGGGCTGGCGAAAATTTAAAAGAAGAAAAGTGGGCCATTTTTTTAGCCCCCCCCCAAGAAATCCTGTATCCACCCTTATGGATACCATCAGTATATCATATCTTCTGAGAGGCAAACCTATCTTCTTAATGAGTCGCATGAGTCACTTGTCAGGAAAACCATTTCCTTTACTGTTTTATCAAGAGGATCTATCAGGTGAAAGCTTAAATTTAATTCATTTGACATTATCTTATATCACATTGGTTTCAATTGTGTTAATCACCAAAGATTAGATTAAGAATATTCCTAAATGTGGAGGGAAATAAGGTCATTGGGTATCTTTCTCTCCTTTTTCTTTACGTGGGGGGGATGGATATATAAGGTTGGTCGATGTAGTTTATTTCAGATTTAAATCACATTCAGGTTTTGTAATGGGACAACCCAATTATCTGCTGCAAGGATGTATAAAAACAGGATGAAATCTTTGTTTACTTTGTCAGATCATCTAACCTTGATCATTATGTTAATGGACACAACTTCTGTACATAGTACTGTTTACATACACATATGAAAAAAATGATAACATATTTTAGATCCCTTACTGAAAATTTGTTGCTATTTGATTGGTGAAGAGCCCTTCATGCGATTAATCATAATTTTACCAGAAAAATGAAATTCATCGGAGACCAAAATACTAGTAGTTAGTGACGTCAGAGTAGAATAGTTTTTTGTCTCACCTGCATAGCAGAGTGAGACTATAGGCGGCGGCGTCAACATCAAATCTTAACCTGAGGTTAAGTTTTTGAAATGACATCATAACTTAGAAAGTATATGGACCTAGTTCATAAAACTTGGACATAATAGTAATCAAGTATCACTGAACATCCTGTGCAAGTTTCAGGTCACATGATCAAGGTCAAAGGCCATTTAGGGTCAATGAACTTAGGCCGAATTGGGGGTATTTGTTGAATTATGTTGGTCTTGTTAATAAATCTTGGACATAAGAGTAATCAAGTATCACTGAACATCCTGTGCACATTTTAGGTCACATGACCAAGGTCAAAGGTCAATGAACTTTGGCCATAATGGGGTATCTGTTGAATTACCATCATAACTTTGCAAGTTTATTGATCTGACTTTTGAAACTTGGACATAAGAGTAATCAAGTATCATTGAATATCCTGTGCAAGTTTCAGGTCACATGATCAAGGTCAAAGGTCATGTGAGGTCAATGAATTTTGGCCACATTGCGGGTATATGTTGATTTACAATCCTATCTCTGTAAGTGTATTGGTCTAGTTCATAAAACGTGGAAATAAGAGTAACCAAGTGTCACTGAACATCTTGTGCGAGTTATAGTAGTTTTCAAAGTCAGCAATGCTGCTATGTTGAATCGCGTGATGCAGGTGAGACGGCCAGAGGCATTCCACTTGTTTTACTATTTCGCGTACGGCTGAAAACCACGCAATCACTCGGACACAGCGCACAATAGACTGCCTCCGCTTGGCAATGGCGCAGATGGTTTATCAGGGGTCCGCTGAGCGCAGCGCAATCAACGCAGGTGAAAGTGCAATGCTAACTAGTAACTGAATCACAAACTCTCTGATTAATTATTGTCAAAGTTAAATCGCGACTTGCTTGTTTACAATGAATCTGTATGCTGAAAATAAAATTAATGATGGCCATCATTCGATCATCAAAAGATTGAGGGTTCAACCAACCTTCACAGCCGGTAAGTGGAATTATTAGAAGATCGATCTCACTCACTATAGTACAGCTGCCGCGCCTCCAAACCACCCTGAGTGATGCTTGGGAGCCGACATTAGCCGTACGCACTGGCGTACCTAGGATTTTCCAAAAGGGGGCAAATTTTTTGGAGGATATTTTGTCCGCAAAAAAAAGGTTTTCAACCGCAAATAAAAGGATTTCTTACCAGAAAAAAATTGGCAAGCAAAACAAAGGTCTTCGGGTTCAAAAGAGGGGGCACTCGTCTGTTTTCATTGCATTTTTACATTACAAATTATAATAATAATAGTATGCAACATTTATATAGCGCTTAATACAAATGTTTCTAAGCGCTATTACTATTACCCTGGCTTAAGCACGGCTACCCTGATCTGGCGCATTGAGCATTCAAGGAATTCCTTCCTACCAGGTACCCATTTACTACACCTGGGTCGAGAGTGGCAAATTTAGATAAACGCCTTGCCAAAGGACGCTAGTGCTATGGTGGGATTTGAACCCCGGACCTTGTGGTTCATAGTCCGGAGACTTATCCATTGAGCCACAACACCTCTACGATTATTAATTTTGCTTCTCAAAAGGGGGCGGGGCACGTCCCCCGTATCAGTTGTAACTCGTCAGGGGGGCAGGGATATGTCCCTTGCATGAGTTGTGACTCGACAAGGGGGGGGAGTCTACCCCCCCTCCCCTTAGGTACGCTAGGGACCGCACGCAGTCTATTCATGAACCGGCTAGTTAAGAATGATAAGCCAATTTTGCTTGAATTAAAGCTAAAAGTTATACCTATCTAGATTTTATCCAGATTATGGAGAAGGTCCAATTAAGACTAGATTACCAATATTTTTCATTCGAACTTTAATTATGGAAGGGATATAAAACAAATATACCAGGCGTTTCTTTCGAAAGTGTTGTGGAAATATTCTATCCTCGGTTGGTCTGGCAATGTTACTATTTTAATTATAGTAATTGCCGACTATACTTTCTGAAACCAGGTATATTTGTAGATTATACAAAAAAGGAAAGGTGTGACATGATATTACTTTATTGCATAGGAGAGAGCAAAGGTTGGGGGATTGAAGACTATGTGGAGCTTTGTGGCCCAGGGGAAGAGTCTCCGGACTTTGAAACAGAGGGTTGCAGGTTTGAATCCCAGCCATGACGTAATTTCCTTCGGCAAGAAATTTATTCATATTGTGCTGCACTTGACCCAGGTGAGGTGAATGGGTACCTGGAAGGATTTATTCCTTGAACGCTTTAGCGCCTATTAATATGGCGGCTCAGCTACAGCCAGGGTAATAATATGATAGCAAGTATCAAAGCGCAGTTGAGTATATGCACATAGCAACTGCACTGTATAAATGGAATATCATTATTTTTATTATAAGAAGTGCTCTCTTTGGGGCGTTGAAGATAGGAGAGTATATAGAATGAGGGTGTAAAGGCAGGGCATATTTGAATGGGTAGCTGCTTTCCTTTCTCATTCCTTGTCTCAGGAAACTTACATATCCTGGTTAATTTTGCCTGTGGTGTCTGGTTATTAGACGCTTGTCACCCTGAAATAGCAGCCCTGGATAGCTGCTTAGGGCTGCTCAATCACCAAACACTAAACCTAACCTTGACTTACTTCTTCAATACTTGTATTATTTCAAAGTTCATATCCATGATGTAATGTTATGAGATCAGTCAGTAGCCGATTGATGGAAGGTCTCTCTCTCTCTCTATTTACCTTGTTAATGTCTCATACTTCTATTTCACAATGCATCATGGGATAGAATATAGGTTTATCATTGGAACACTGTGATAAACAACACACCTTTGAGTATTGTGGGGGGGGGGGGCACTTACATTGACGAGTAGATACCATGCGTGACCAAAAAAAACCACTTAAAAAAATTTTCTTTTTCAAGATAGGGCATGTTACGTAAAATAAGGGTGTCAGAAACACTAAAATTATGAAAAAAGGGTACATATTTTCGCCAGGATAGCTATGTGTTTAGGGTCAAATTTGCGACTGTATAAAAAAATTAAGACTAAAATGTTTTATGAAGGATGTACTTTTTGCCCCCAGAATCAACACTATACGTGTTTAGAGTATGATTTGCGCGAGATGTGGGAGGTGGTACTAAACCCAATGATGTAGGTACCAACGATGGAATCCGTGACACCCTGTCGAGACATAACAATAAAAATATCGCTGTACTTGTTTAGGGGGTCAGTTCAGGGAATATTTGCCAAGAGTATCGTTTTGTTTACAATACTTGTTAAGGGTAGGCATATGGAAAACTAGCGGACAGAAGTGATACTGATGTCCGAAGAGCAAACCTACACTCGACGTGCATTTAACACATAGGGCTGGACAGAGCTTTTGTGTACGTCGGTGTGTTGTTCGAGTCACAGCGGTTTTCTAGCTCTTTCCATTGCAGTGCTGAACATTTTATTAGGAATATATAAATATATATACCTTGTCAGTCCGAACTATGGATACAAATATATCAGATACCATTATTTTTGCCAACAAAAATCAATTTTATTCTCTGAATTGGATATGTCTCTTAATGTTGTGACGGGTCCATTATGTATAAGAGGGGTGCATCCTAGCTTATCACTGCATTGGTAAGTCTGAAATTTAAGTTTGCTTATTCATTTCACTTTAAATGATGTTAAATGTAAGGATAATTTATGAAATCGACATAAGATATTGCGAATCAACGCTGAAACATTATTTGTGAAGACCTTTTATCCCTCTGTAATGCTAATTTTCCCCATAAAGCCGCAATAGAACATTCTGCACCACTAGTCATACGATGATCGCGAGGTCTGCAAACGTCGTCTGCTATGCTTTTACATGTCCGGTACACTGTATGTAAGTTTTCGATATGGTTTCACACGCCAATTGTTAAGGGGTGCATTTTCAGAATATAGAAAATACATAGGGTGCTTTTCGAGACCCCGTGGTCGCGCATGGTATCCACTCGTCAATGGAAGTGCCCCCACTCATGGGGTATTGTGTTAATCAACTTTATATTTTATTCTCTTTGGAAACAATATTTTTATTTCTGTGCTTTACAATGATTAAATGAGTAATAATTAAGAAATGTGTGAGATAATATCCAATGGGACTGTGGATTGTCTGCTTACTTCTTTGCATGCTCTAATTCTGTTCCACAATGCGTTAAGCCAAGAATTGAAAGGCATGTATGTAGGCAGATAGGCTTGTCGATTCAGTACATAATACAAGCATAGGGAGGGGTATCCTGTTTTGCATTTAAGCGTTTTTTGTCGACCTGTGTTCATTTGGATTACTGTGGCCCATATAGATTTCAAAATGGATTACATACTTGGTTGATATTCAACCTCAGAAATAAATAGAACTCATACCCATAACTGTTTGATATGATATCATGCTTTCAATTCATGTTTCTCTTTATAACCCATTACACCATCTCTGCTGACATGTAGTTCTTGCTGCGTCAAAGAAAAATGGCCATGACACAGTAAGATCTGCTTCAATGTAGTCTGCATGATCTTCGGAGACCCATTTTCTGCTATGTTACCTTTAAACATGTCCAATAGTTCTGAGTTCATAGAAGAACCTTCTTAGGACCTACTAACAGCTCGATTGGTTTAGCATAGAAACAGTAAGAATGTAGTAACCACCATGTCCAAGTCTACTGTGCAACCTACAACTTGTACTAACCCATGAAGTATGAATGAAAAAGGTGTTGACCAGTAGGATCAATATACTCAAGTAACATTGGTGTAGCTAGGAATCTGACTTGGATTTCCAACAATCAGCAATCGTATTGCTGGCATCAATGAACCCTGTATGATGGTGACTTATGCCACAGAAGCGTACGGACCCGGTCCCATGACATCTACACCAACTGTTCGGATTTGCGCATTGGCATGCTCATGAATAATTCATATATTCAAGTCTTCATCAGGTTCAAGAAGGCCAGGTGACTTAAGTCGCCCACCGTAGCAATCGGGGTCTCGCCAACTCCCTTTACGGTGGAATTCTCATCTCAGCCACTACTTGACCAGGAGTATAGCCAAGTCACAAGGCCTTGTCATAAGGCTATTCTTGTATTCAATAATTTACACTGTATACATGTGATGGTATCTACAGGGAGTTGGGAGTATGGCACACACATTATATTAGAAGATAAACTATAATGGGCAATTCCACACGTGTCGTACTGGACATTTTGTCAACAATTTCTAGTCTCTTAGTTGATTGCTTATTAGTTTTGGTCAATAGTAAAGTTATAGTGGGTAGTCACGTGAAAAACTGATTACCAACAAAAAATATTTGATTATGGCTGAAGTAAGGGTGAAAATGTTGTGTGTCGTACGGGACTCAGAAATGTCCCTTACGACACGCAACATTTTCACCTCTAATTCACCCATGGACAGCATATTTTGTTGGTTGTCAATTTTTCATATGTCTACCCAGTAGTACTCTCTTATTACCACAAAACAAATTGAAGTTCTTTGTTTGTACAATAGGTTGAAAAATGTTGTGAAAATAGCTGATTTTTCTAGCATGGAACCGCCCTAATTCTCTCTTATTTTTCACCCCTCTTTCTCCTCTCACATCCCTTATTTATCATGGACTGACACTCTACTAGAAGACTTTAAGGAAGATGTAATTTCTGATATAAATGAGGTTGATATGAGTAGGTGTTTATATTGATTTGGCACAAATTGACTGGATGAAAATGTCAGAATTACTTTTTTTCCATGCGCATGTTGCTTTGACATAGCAGAGACATTCACACTTGCTCTTATCTTCAGCTTGGTACAAGGTGTATGAATTTCACCTCTTTGTGTAGCATTTTGTATATGAAATGCCTGCCTTACTATGTAAAAACACTGTTTAAAGTTGTAAGCACATTGTTTAAGCCTATCACTCTAGTTATTCATATTCTTTATATAAGTTTTATATAGATTCCTTTTAGTGTGAATGCGTCCCAAGGCTTCTTTAGTGATGACTGACAAGGGTTACCACCCAACTCCCATTCCAAACTCACTTCATTTCCACCCTTTCCTCTTCTCCTACGCAATTTATTCCCGCAAGCAATAGCACCTGCAACTTTCAACTTCTTATATCTTCAGGAGATCAGCCAAGTATTGTATCAAACTGTCCCAGTTATATATAACCCTGTTGCTACTGCAAATACTAAAACGAATTGTTCAAAGTCATTGTTTGTAATATAGATAAGTTTTTTAAAATTCAACTTATCAAGTAAATCATATCAAGAAAGTTGCAAAACTCCTCCAGTATAATAACAAACAATTATTACTTCCCTTTCCCTTTCCAAGACAAGATTGAAAATATGATTATTCATCACAACAAGAAAGCATTTCCAATTCTTCCTAGCTAGTGTGAGGTTTTTGGCAGTTACACCAGAATTGTTCAATATGCTCTCATTTAGACTAATCTGAAATATAATTATATAGGGTTTTTTAAATGTAATAGCTACATGACAATTCTGCAGGTTGAATTACCCTTCATGTGTTATTTGGCTTTAGGGATGTCATGAGAGCTATCTGATGTCAATATCCAGCTGCAACACTGGAACAAAACCACACTTTGAAGATCATACCAGTAAATCTATATTGCATCCATAAGGCTACAGCCTGTCCACAGCTTTGGTAAAGGTTAAAACAGTTGAATAAAATATTAAAATTTATTTTACCATTCCTATCTCAAGAGGATGTCACTTTTCATTGACTGATTCTTTATAAAAAAATAAATTTTTCAGTTGATTAAACAGGTAGACCAAGTGAATGTTTTCTGTTGTGAGAAATATCAAATCAGAAAACTATTTCTCTAGATTTCTTATTGCTTGTTTACTATAATATGGTTATATGTTAGGGCTTACTGATTTAATTTTTCAAGTTATATGCTGACTTCCTTAACCCTCCCTTGTTTCTTTTTTTCATACTAATGAAATTATGTTGATGGTTTGGTAGATAAATAAATACTTAAAGACAGCTGATTATTATATGTCATCCCAAATGAGACTGATTTACTCTACCAAAGAATCATCAAATATTACAGAATTAAGTTAGGTCTGATAGGGAGTGGGATTTTTTAAATTTATTTTCATGGGTGAAATCAAGAGAGTTGTGCTATGGTGATATGCTGTTTTAATTTGATTAATGGAAAGGAAGTCTTAATTTGAGTCAAAGTCTGTTAACTGAGCTTGTGGTATAGTCATTTGCTTCAGAAATCAATTGGTTAGATTTTTTTTTTGTCACGACCATACCCCTCTAATACCCCTTTCATATTGCCCTTTTCATTTTTCACTGGCGAACTTCAATTTTTTTTTGTCACGACCATACTCCTCTAATACCCCTTTCATATTGCCCTTTTCATTTTTCACCAGCGAACTTCGCCGGCAAACTTCTCCGGCGAACTTCTCCGCCTCGCATTCCTCACTTCACCGGCGAAGAAAAAAATGTACCCTTTCGCACTGACATTTCTTCCCCGGCGAAAGTCAACGGGCAATTGCAGAACAAAACGAAAGAAAATTGTAAACATTACTTCTTACCTTTTACAAAAAGGTATCAAAAAAATTAATTACAACTTATTTTGGAAGTATTACGAGAAAAACAAACAATACCACCTTGTTTTTATATTTTAGCGCATTTTATACATGTAAAAAGTGCTTTTAAATAAATATTGTTAGTAAAAAAAATTATGTTCGAGGGTATCTACTTGGCCATAGCATTCAGCTGAGCTTGCAACTTATCGCGCACGGAATCTCGGTACAGGGGACTTTGGGAGAGAAAAAGAATGACCTCTGAAGTCATAAAAACGAGAAGAAGTTCACCGGTTTGCTTTCTTACTGGCTGTTTCACCGATGAACTTTGCCGGTGAAAAGTTTCACCGGCGAACTTCTCCACCTCTAGAGGTGGAGAAGTTCCCCGGCGAACTTCACCGGTGAAGTTCTCCTGTGTACCTTTCATACTGGACACTTTCCCTTTGCTGGCGAACTCCGCCGGTGAAAAGCACAATATGAAAGGGGTATAAAGGTTGACTTTGTCCTGTATGGGAGAGACATAGGGGGGGGGTATTCATGGACTGTACAGTTGAAGGTTCAAACCATGCCCATGTCTTATTGAATTAGGCTAGCTTGCTAAAATTATAAGCCTTTACAATGTTTTTTTTTAAACAAATCTGATGGACTTTCCCATTGATGTATCCTCAGGAAGAGCATTATTAGAAAAAAAAATGTTTTCATGTGATAGCTGTGGTTGAAAGTGTTTTTTCTCCCTAAATGTTGAGAATCTCTCAAATAAACAAACCCAATTCTTACGTTTAGAAAGTGTTTGTAATACATTCACTCTTCTTGCATTTTACAATCTTTGTAAGCTATTTAAAGTATTTGCAGTAAACAATTTTTTAGTGAGAAAGTATTTTAAATAACTGTTAATTGCCACCATGTTATTATATAATAATATATAATATAATATAATATACTATAATATAGATCTTGTACATTAATGTCAACTTATCATTGTAAAATAAAAAAAAATCTTAGCTCAAAACCGATAAATCTGATGATCACTAACACAGAAAAGCATATGTGGGAAAGTGTATTAATATAACACAGGAAAATAGCCAACATTTGTTGGAATTCTGTGCTTATTTTGCTCATTTATCAGCAAATATGCATTTTCTTTCAGAGCCATTTGGACATATTTTTTTATTTTACATACAAACATTTGATGTCCATTCTGTTTGAACTCATTTTGAGATCGTTACCACAGCTGGTATTTTTCTTTAATGTGCGGTCATTTTTTTCACTTTGTGAAAATGAATATGATATTGCAGGAACCTTTATACATGAATCAGTGAGGTAGCTTACAGTCATGTAGATTTACCTGAGACTTCCTCCTACAAGATTATTGGCCATAGGCTCAGCTGGGTGTTGGATGTGTATAGTCATCAGAGGATCTAACTTATATTTGAATAATTGGTATTAAGTAGCAAGAAATGAGCAATTTGTGACTGAAAATAAAGTATTAGCTTAGGATAGACCAATAAACCAATGACTAAGGTCAGATGTTGAAAGAGAACTAGAATTTGGTAATTAGAGAGCAGCAATCACACCCTTCCCCTTTCTTTTTTTATGCTTAAATGTTTCATGTTTATTCCGTGTGGAAGCTAAAATGTACAAGGTAAAGTACACCCCAAGTCTTAAACAAGAAGTCAAGGTGAATATATCAAACCAGCCTAACACAAAATATTTTGTCAAAATCAGATTTTAAAAAAGTGAATTTTATGATATTTCTATGTTTTGCTTTTCTATTAAAAACTTCAATTAAGGGATTCGATAATGTCACAACTCTCTTTTGCAACCTATTATTTAAAGTGTCAGATAATGTAATTTGTGACCTCTGATAATTAAAAACTTTGTTTATTTCCCTGTAGAAATCATTGTTTTTAATAATCTATTGTGAGCCGTTCAGTGAAGAGTTTCTTTCTCACCAAATTGATAGTAATCAGATTGTTTGATACTACATATAATGAAAAAGGAAATAGGCCACTAAGTTGGTACTGAAGCAAAGAACCTTCCATATGAACAAAGATTGATTCAACTAAATCTTCCTACATTAGCATATCGCCGATCGAAACATACAAGTTATTTCACGGGTATGACCAAGAGGTAGTGCCAGATTTGGGTCAGGTGCAAAGGCCTACCAGAGGTCATGATAAAAAAATTGTACATTCCGAGGTCAGTAATTGAGAAATGTAAGAATTCTATGGTCTAGGTAATGAATTAGTAAATGCACCCAGTGTCCACAGCTTCGAGAATGGACTGGATAAGTATTGGGAGATGTGAACCTTTGAAGTACAAGTTTGACGCTGACCCACCTGGGGCCTGTTGCATAAAACTTTTTAGCTGAGAAAACTCTGGTAAAAACTGAAAAATAAAGTTAGTCTGATTTCTGCCATTGACTTTAACACAGGGCAAAAACTCTGGTAAAAACAACCAGAGTTTTCTCAGGTGAAAAGTTTTATGCAACGGGCCCCAGGACATGATGCGGCCAACCTGAAAAGGAGACAGAATTTGGAGCTGAATATAGAGTCTTAGACTGCGTTCAGCAGCATCCATATATATCCATAGGTATAGGTAAAAAGTTACTATTTATACTTCATTTTCTATATTTCATAATGAGAAAAATAAATGAAAAAATATTGATTTGAATGGAAATCATAACTATCTCATGAAATTTGCAATCAATAGGAAAGGAGATGTCTGACCTACTGTAAAAAATGAAGGTCTTGAGAAAATCCAGCAAAGAATAAAGTTATGAATTTGTTACTTCACAGTAAGCAGCTTCTATATGAATTTTATTTATTGCCATTTTCCCTAAAATTGTGTAATAATTTTACTTGTCCATTCAGTATGACACATAATTTCATCCAGATATGCCATCAAGAACAAAATAGTGATGGTGATAATATAGGGTACCTTTTGAATGCATATTAACTACAGGTAAACTAGTTTCTGTAATTTATTTTACATGGCATATGGGTGAGCTTTAAAAAAATACAACTTTTCAAAATCATATCTCTGTCACTTGTATCTTTTTATGGCTTTTCGCCAGGTTTCAGTAGCATTTTCTCTCAATTTGCTGTTTTCATTAGAACCAACTTTTCATCAAGGTGAATTTCCCCTTTATTATTACATCATATTTTATCCTATTAAGCATATTTAAATGGCTCACTTGCAATTACATCAACAAATTAAACAATGATTTTCCGAGGTTCACCCCATGATTCTAGGATTTTTTTTTCACTGCTTATTTTGAATCTATATTTTCATTGGATAAAAAGAAAA
Source organism: Lytechinus variegatus (assembly GCF_018143015.1). Taxonomy (NCBI): domain Eukaryota; kingdom Metazoa; phylum Echinodermata; class Echinoidea; order Temnopleuroida; family Toxopneustidae; genus Lytechinus; species Lytechinus variegatus. Next base: position 4,056,890 of record NC_054742.1, on the reverse strand, counting down.
TTGACTAATTTCCTCATTCATAAGAATCTCCAATCCTCCATAGTGCATGCTTTGTGAAGGTAATTGCTCTATGACTAACTATCACATGGTGTACTATAGTGGTCAGTCTATGAATTGGGAAGTGGTAAGGTAAGCATGGTATAATAACACATACAAACTAGCTATTGTCTTTTTATATTGGGAACAATGACAGAGTATTTAGTGAATAATGGATTTAAATGAAGGTTATTTAGGAAGGCAATCATCAAAACATGTGACTTTGCAGTAACACATTTGCTCCTGCGACAATTGCTCCTGGCTTAAAGTGATTGGTTAACATTGGTTTGACTTTTTAAAAATCTGAGCTGGAAGGTCACAATTGTCACCTGTGTCTGTGATATGTTACAAAAATGATGCCCAGAAAAAATTGCGTTCGAAAATAATTATTAAGTGCTTCAAAAATTTAAATATAAAGTGACCGGAAACACCATCTTAATTTCATCCCATACACTTATGTGTACTATTTAGGTGTCTATAAGACGCCTATTTACAAAATCGGGGTTTGCCTTGTAGTTTTAGCTTTTCATTCTCAATAATGGTTGTTTTCAGGGTTTATTAGTTCTAATACATGCACTTGAACACATATTTCATCTTGGTTTGAGAATTGTTTAAATTGGCTGCCACAAAGTTAAACAATACCTTTAATTTCGTCAAAGATCATGTAGTGTTAGGGTTGCAATAGAGTTTTATGATGGGTTTAAGGTTAGGTTTAGGGTTGGGTATAGCGTTAAACCTGCTACTCTAAATTCCAAGGATTTCAAATAAATCCAGATCGGCTGTGAATAGTGACCAGCCGAATATTAGATTTAAACCTTGTTGATTTAAATATAAATCTAAAAGATTTGAAATTAAATCTTTTGAGATTTGAAATTAATCCTTAAGATTTGAAATTAAATCTTTTGAGATTTAAAATTAATCCTTAAGATTTGAAATAAATTCAGAATTCGGCTGGTCACTATTCAGAACTGATCTGGATTTTAAATCTTTGGAATTTCGAGTGCAGGGAGGAAGATGGTCATTTGATTTGTGTTTAGAGTGGAGCAATTGTCGCCGAAGCAATTATCATGGAACCAACATTGCTCATAATTTAATGCCTCTTTCACAAGAAAAAGTTTTTATGTACAATATTCCTACATTTTCAAGAGATCAAAGATATAATGGATGTTGTTGTAAAATGGTTGATGTTGTTTTATGCTCATAGTTTCAGGGAGGCCCGTTAGACAGTTTTCACACAGGCTTAGCTCCAAAGGGAATTTTAGTTAGCATTTATAGAAGCAGAAAAATTGAGAAACGATTCATTGAAGGTTTGACAAAACTCCATCTGAAATTCAAATTGTTGAATTAAAAAAAAATGTTTGCAGTGCCACACGTTTGCAGCAATACTTATCAGCCAGACAGTTGCATGATGTATCACTTTATCCTTGCATTAAAGAGTGACAGGAAAAATTTCTTTCCTGCCATTAAGATCAGAATAAGGATTAAGAGATCATTATATTTCTAAGGGGTATGTGACCTGCAGTTAGAAATACTGACCACAATTATATCATTATGTCCAGTAATAGCCAAAACGGCCTCCAGGATAGGAATTCTGTGTCCATGATGAATTATGAAGAATTGATGTTACATTCAAATCATAATAGATTTAAATGAATGGCATATTTTCTAATATTCTCTTTTGTATTAGATGTCATTTTATGTTATTTACTTGTTTTTAATAAAGTTTCAGTTGTTTTAGCATGTTGAGCATGTCTTCATTTAGTCATGATGATGATGAAGATGATAATTTGAAAGATTTTCATCTGATTTTTTTCTTTGGTGTTTATTGTACTATACAGTGCAAATCAGTAATAAGTTTACACTTTGAAAAAGTACTGGGAATTGAAAAATATACAACATTGGGATATTTTTTTGGAAAAAAATTGTAAACTTTTTTGATACACACTGTACAGTGCATATAAAAAAGTTTACTCAGAAAAAATCCTGTAAAACTGTACATTTGTAATATCCTGAATATTTTTCCACATTCTAACACTAGTACAGATCCATTTAAGCAAATTGATTTGAAAATGTCTTTAACCTTTTTAAATTTGTTTCCTTGCCCTAAACACTTCGAAGAGTGCATTGTGCCTCATCCCACTCCTCCACACACCGAGGCCATTGTGACGATACTTGCTTTACACTGAGCTATGATTTACATGAAATGGCTTAGGCTTGATTTTCATTTTGTTAATCCTCGTCAAGCTTGGAAAAAGTGTGGAGAAACAAGTATTGAATGAAAAATTAAATGTAAGCCCACTTTAAATGATAAAAACTTAGTGATAAAATACTTGAGATGTCTGATATAAGTTTTTTTCAGATTCAGTTATGTCCTCAGATCCAGCTGTGCTTACTAAGTGTTGAAATTTTAATTTTTGTGCAAAATTGTTACAAAATGCTTGAATAAAAGTGCAATGGAAATGTATGAGAAATGTTTCGCAGGGTAAGTTTGATTTTTCCCTTTCCCCTTGATACAACGTGAAAACGAGCATTTCTGCGCAGACAGATTTCTGCGAGCTTTACAAAATTGGACAGTGCTCACTCAAGTGTAACATTCTGTCAAAATGATTACTTTCATTGGATAGATGACTCCAAAACCCAAGATTATGTGTGACAAAATTACCCACATGTGTATTTTTTAATTCCCAGGGCTTTTTCTAAGTGTAAACTTTTTTTGATACGCACTGTAGTATGCTGTTTACAAGGCTCAATAGAGTTGATGCACTACTTTTTTAAACTTGAAGTTGAATGTATGAATGTCATCTATGTTCCTTGACATACTGGATTGATAATGTTACCATGGTAATGAAAACCACATGAATGTTGCTTAGCAATAGACGAGAGTGTAATAAGCTTCCTCTTGCTGTATCTGTGCATCATTCTTAAAGTCAGGTCTTATATCCTTTCTTCATGTCATCTTAAAGTAAATTTCCTCCCACGATTTCCAGCAGCATTCCTTCGCTTCTAATTTATTTCTTGAATATAAAACTTTAAGGCATATTGATACCATCCTTAGAATGTGAATCAAATCCATGATTTTTCATTGATTTAACCCAGTTCAAGGTATATTTTTACCAGGTCTGCAAACTAATCCTTATAGTTCATTTTTTGGAATTTGTTGATATGCATTATTATCATGTAGGGAAAGAAAACTTCTTTTTTGTCCAGATATTATGTACAGTCATCTATGGGAAATGTGTTCTGACTCATATACTGAATCACTCCTATTTTGTATGTTTACAGGTTGGTAGGTCTTTTTTACTCTTTATAAATGTACATGACTGTTAATACAATGATAACAAATGAGTCATAATGGATAAAGTTTATTCATTTTTTGAAATTTTGGTTATTGATTAATAATTGACCAATATCTTTACCATTTCAGTGATTAATGTATGGCAGTCAGAGAGATGAATAATAATAATAAGATTCCTTCCCCTGATCTTACTTTTTTACTATAATACTGTCAAGATACTAGGAGACTCCCCGCCATGGCAGGAGACTTCAGCAAAACGATAAATGCAGAAGGGTTTAAAACCTTGTTGATTCCTGCGCCTGTCAACATTATATTTGATGAACACACACATCTAATATATACAATATCAAATGTAACAAGTCAAGGGAAGAGGAGGCAAAAATGGATTCAATATTTGAGTTTTAAAGTAAAAAAGAAAAAGAAAACAGGTAACCATAGTAAGCCTATATTGATCATGGAGTAGGTCCATGGATTGAGAGAGGCTGACAAGCATTTTTGTAAAGGGTAGGTAGAATGGTTGTGAAGAGTCAAAAATAATACAGAAATCTTGGAAGAAATGACATAAGGATTATTTACTATTAATTTTAGATCATACCATTATAATTACACCCAATAGCTCCATGATTACACTTAACCTCATCCTCAGTAAAGTTTGCAGATTATAAGGGGAAGAGTGGTACCAGTAGAATGGTTGTGACAGATGTTTCATGTTTAAATTGAATCAAGATTGACCAAGCAATTAAAATTATATTAAACCATTAAATATATGCCTAGTGGAAGAGAGAAAGATTATTGTTCTTTTGGACCTTTACCGATCTGTAAATCTAGAAGATGAATTAGTAAAAGCTATACATAAGCATTCCAAATAGGTTTGCATTCTACTCATAACTTATAGCTAGTAGTACCATTTGTTTGTATCTCCATGGTACTAATATTTTAGAACTTACATGGAAAATGCAAGAAAATTGAATTCATTTGTTTTCCTTTAGTATAAAGCTCTCACTTGTTCTTTATATAGATACATATAAAGATACATAGATAGATATATAGATAGTCATCTATTGTTAAGTAATTATTACATTTTTATATTGGAAGATGCCAAATTTGTCCCCTACCAACACCATACAAATCATATTTCATTTCAAACGAAAACTAGAAAATGAGTTTGAGTGGTTGCGTTCATACTACACTTGCTTAGTAAAATCAGAATATGTTTTAAGTATCTGAAAGAACAATTACCAATAATGAAAGGTATATTTGAAGAGAAATCAAACCATTATGATTTGAATTCATCCCAAGTGATCCTATTCTAACTGTGACCATCCTGATTGGTTTCCGCTCTGAGGACCTTGATAGTCTGGCTCCCAGCCAGTGTCTCTTATTTTCCTAATTGAAATTCAGATGGAATATTTATATATGAATTATTGCATCTCCTAATTAACTCAGCAGCTTGATGCTATTCAGACAAACCAACACTTGTTAATTTGCTCACAAATATTTAAAGGAGAAATCCATCTGAACAAACAGTTGATTTGTATACAGAGAAAAATCAAATTAACATAATGATGAAAAAAAAAATTGAAATCAAATGTAAATTGAGAAAGTTACATTTTGAAATTTTGTGCACTTTTCATAAAACATTTATGCACATCACAGTGATATACAAATGAGAGAATGCCTTGTGTACTGAAGAAACACCAATTTTTATATGTGCTAGTCTTTGTTTGGAGACCCACTTGTTGATCAAAGATTCAATCAGGGTCTGTGCCTACAGACTACATGACTAATGAATTTTGAAGGACTTGGAGAAGGTTGAATAATATGAGGACATTCCTTTACCTTCACAAATGAATTAGATTGCATCCATCTGAAATAATAAGTCACAAAAAAAATTAAATTGAAATATATTTTTTTATGTCTGCCCCTGTAAAGTGTTAGAATAGAGATAAATTTATATCAATATACAAATTAGTGCTTATATCGTTCTTATTAAAAGGACCTTCATTTCAAAGTGAGTAAAAAAAAGTAGACTCAGAAAAAAAAACCTGCCTTGAACAGAGACTTATTCCTTTGCTGATTGTTATATCTAAGAATTGGGTTAGCTTATGGGCCGTCATGTGGACTTTCAGCTTTCTGTCATATTTTTCTCTGAGTCATCACCACAAAGGAAGAATTATTAAGCTCTACAACTATTTTTTTAGATCGCTAAATAAACCCCAAAATTCTATTTATTGTCATCCATTGTCTTATTTGTTGCAAATATCCTGTTACTGGTACTCTTTTTTTTTGTGTCTTGCCCACCTTAGGTGCCGGCGATACTAAGGGATCCAAATGATGTCCGTCCGTCACAAACATTATGACACATAAACTTTGCAACAATAAGTCACTTTTCAACCAAACTTGAATTTTAGATGTATTTAGGGGACCTGCATGTTATGGTGCAGTCGGAGGTCACTTGGTAAGGTCACAGGTCATTTTCAGGTCAACATTATTAAAGTTTACATGCAAGTCTCTTATGACAAGTGTTATTCCATCCAAGTCATTTCACAATGAAGTTTCAATACAATTCTGTTGCATGCCCTCGCAAATCACAATATTTCTGGTTATTTTAATAAGTGGGCAAGCACCAAAATCGCTTATGCCTTGTTTAATCATTGATATAGGATATATTCTGTAACATGGAGAGTGAATAATATCTGCATGATTTCAAGCCTCTAGGGCATTGACCTGTACAGTGAGTAGGCTAGGAACCACGGATATTTAAGTTATATCAGTGTGCATCACATTAAAGCACTATTATTTGAAACATTTTTATGCCTAAAAAAAGAATTATCCCATGATATATGTAGATCTATGTAGATCTTCCCCATCTTCAATTTCACACATTCCCAAAATAGAATGTGCTCCCCATATCTAATTCATGATAATAGTTTTAAGAGGTCAAAATCCCCTGATATTAGTATTACTAGTATAATTTTTCAAACAGGAAATAAAGGATTAAACATCATATCAGCTGCTCTGGGAGCTGTATGTTTTACCCCCAAAATGTCAGAACAGTGTTCCTAACTATAGGTCTGTTAAGAATTTATTTATTTGGTTTAAATTGTTATTGCTCCAATTTGGGGTTAGTTTTTAGATCCGAAGGATGGGATGATGTTTATTTGTAATGCAAAACAGATATTGTAAATCATTGTAAATTTTAGAGAAAAACCAGAAAGAATATGAGTGTACTGTATAGTATATTTGGTCTTACTCCATTGTTTTTGTTCTTTTGATAACATAAGACTTATTTGATTGTCTTTTAATTAAAATAGTTTGGAACCAGTGCACAGTAAAAAAGCTGTTTAAGATTTTATACAACACTATTTACTATATGAACCTTACAGTATTTGTTTAACCGTTTAAACAATTATATTTAATTTATTGAAGATTAGATGTTGAAAATTAAACTTTGTTGCTTAAGATTTAAACACTTGTTTAAACTTTTTAAACAATTACTGTAAGGTTCATATAGTGAACAGCATTGTATATTTTTTTTACTGTGTGTGGTACACATGCAGTAATAAAGTGAAATGCCATACTTTAATACAGTAAGTTTGAATATTTCATAGATCCATAGTCATTCTGATATGTGACAAACTTTGAGAGGGGTAAAGATAAGGGGTTAAATACCCGCAATCAGCTTATCCTAATGTGAACTGAAACTTGCAACTCTACCACCCAGAATGTACCATCGCACTGTCACATTCGTTATGATAGCAATGCTTTAATTTGATAGATTTACTTTTTTGTGACATAGTGTCAACACAGACTGCAAGTCTTTAGAGTCATGCAGTGGAGATTTTCTTTTACTTCCAATTTCCTGATTCATATATTTTTTTGTCACAAATTATTTCAACAACACAAAATAGCAAGAATTCTAAATCTTGTAATCTGCATACAAGATCATGAAACTTGGTTTGTGGTAAAAGAGAGACATTCTATTCTACTTGACTTTGCCTTGTAGAGTAGATTTATTACCTATTAACCTCATGCAATATTTTGTACTATTGAACCCATGTCTCTTTGCTATTGAAATGCATGTGTGAGAAAAAAGGGGAGAGCCGGATTATCCCATACTGCAAATACAAACCCAGCCAAGTTTATATTTAGGCTTAACAATGTTTTAGTTACTTTACCTGTAGAATCAAAACATGTTGTTTTTTTAGGCAAAATATCAAACTCTGCTAATGTACTAGAATTAGATATATGGTAGTGCTACAGTATATGCTTTTTTTATTTTACAAATTCTTAAACTTTGAATAATTCTAAATATTCAATTCAAAATGGTTTATTTAGATGAAAACTCCATCGCAGCACAGAGCCAAATTACAAAAAGTTTTTACAATATAAAAGATTGAAATCATAAGGAATAAGCATAAAGTGGAATATAACAACAAAAACATAATACAATAAAGCAACAAATATGGTACATAACATAAAATTTTAAAAAATTATAAGACAAAATGTGTTCAATATGACGTTAACGTCAATTACAAGAATCACAGAACTAAAACAAAAAAAACTAGTTCAACAGTATGTGTCAAAATAGAAATGCACTTGGCATTTAAAAATGTTGAACAATATAATGCATTATGCATGAAGCTTAATGCACTTGGTTCATTATACATTATGAAAACAACACATATATTTGTTTAACATAAATGCCCATTGCATTTCTATTTTGACATTGAACTGAGCCAGGCAGACGAGTACAAGTGGCAGCAACAATTCATATATACGTTCATGTGCATTTATTATTTCCATGCCATAATGGCAGTCAGTTTATTTATCCCTGTAATTTTGACCAATCAGATGACTCGAGTTATCAGCTCAGCTGAAAGGTTGCAGACTTCTCTGACCTAGATTGAACATGGAAATGGGTTAAATGACTGATTGATATTAATGATTATTTTTGACACAACTGGGCCATTGGAGACATCCTACCATGAATGATTTAGATTAAATAACAAAACATGAACCATGTCATCATTGATTTCACTCTTTTTGTAGAGAACTTTTAGAAATATGCAAATTGACATTATATAGCTATCTGTTTAGTGGGTGTTTTATTGGATAGTGCGGCAAGGATTAGGAAACGAACAAGGATGTTTTCAGGGTTCGAGTGTGGTAATGAAATTTAAGAGAACTGGCCAGTGATACATAATTTTTGTCTGTGATATTGCGCAGTATGTTGAACAGGGAAGTGTAGGTGCATACCTGTAGCCTGTGGAAATTATATTTAAAGGACAAGTCCACCAAAGCAAAAAGTTGATTTGAATAACAAAAGAAAAATCCAACAAGCATAACACTGATAATTTCATCAAAATCGGATGTAAAATAACAAAATTATAACATTTTCAAGTTTTGCTTAATTTCACACAACAGTTATATGCACATCCCAGTCAGTATGCAAATGAGGGGACTGATGACATCACTCACTATATCTTTTGTATTTTATTATATGAAATATGAATTATTCAAATTTTCTCCTCAAATGTCCTGTGAGACAAAGTTTTATTCCTCCCCTGAACATGTGCATGGTATTACCATTGTTATAACATCTTATGGTTCAGTCAAGTTGGTCGTTAAAATGTCAAATTGTTATAAAAATGAAAATTGTATAATTCAAACAATTAAAAGCAAGTGAAATATATAGTGAGTGATGGTCATGGACATCGTGTCTCTCTCATTTGCATGTCACTGAGTTGTGCATATAACTTTTTGGTGAAAAATAATAAGCGAAACTTTAAAATGTCTTAACTTTCTTATTTTACATCCGATTTCGATGAAATTTTCATCATTATGCTTGTTAGATTTCTCTCTATTGATTCAAATCAACATTTTTCTGGGGTGGACTTGACCTTATAAAAATAATTATTGTCATGATAATTGCATGATTTTGCATCCATAGTTATTTTGATAATTTCATTGACTTGATATGAATAATAAATCAGATAGAGTTTGTGCATGCATAATTGATCTATAGAACCATCCAAACCACATGCAGGTCAAGTGATTGAGGTACATTTGAGAGTATAGTGCATGACTGAATTAGATTAAATAACACAACATGAACAAAAACAATCTGCTCTAATTTTACCAAGGGTGAAGACAGATCTTGTATAGCCTTCCTGATGAAGAAAAAGGCTTAAATCTGTAAATTCCTTCCGCAGAGCCCTTAAAAAACATTTTCATACAAGAATATTCCTAAGTTCCTGTAAATATTGTATATAATTATGTTTGAATTCATTCGTTTGCAATTCTTGCTTGAACCCTATTGTGCTAGACCTAGTCATATACACTTTCGTTTGTATACACTGTATTACACTAGATATGAAATTTGCTGCAGAGCAGTAAACTTTTTAAATTTTATTTCATGCTATCAATTATGTTAATTACACTGTAAAAATGCTGTTTAAATATTAAGCACATTCTTTAAAGGTAAAAGATTTCATGAAAACGTTTTTAAATTCAACGTTAATTGTCACCATATCTAGATCTGGTACATGTAAACTTTTCTTTGAGAATCATGAAATCTTAGCTCAAAACCAATAATTCTGATGATCACTAAACAAGAAAAGCAAATGTGGGACAGTGTATTAAAATAAGTCAGAAAAATACCCGACATTTGATGGAATTCAGTGCTTATTTTGCTCATTACTCAACTATGACACATTTTCTTCCAGAGCCATTTGCCATATATTTTTATTCTTACATACAAACATTTGTGAGTTAATTTTATTGGATTCTGTTTGAACTCATTTTGAGACTTACCACAAGTGGTATTTATCACTCTAACAACTACTGTTTAAACTTTTTAAACAACTGTTTAAACTTTTTAACTACTGTTTAAACTTTTTAAACAACTGTTTAAAACTTTTAAAACAAGTTGTTTAAAAGTTTAAATAACTTGTTGTTTGTTAGAGTGACAGGCTTAAACAACGTGCTATTTTATTTTACTGTCTCGCCCCGAAAGATAGGGGCTCCACATCCCACTAGCAGTACTTGCTGTTTCTGTGGAGACCTTTTACCAATGAAGTAGGCCTATATAATTATGACAATATACCATGTACGTTTGTATCCATGTATTTTGATATCATTTTGGTAATAAGTTCAGTTCAGAATATAAAACCTGCAAAACCTGTCTATAGTGACCACCCAAGTGAAACACAAAATGTGACCTTTATAGACAGGTGACTGCTATAGACAGGTTCTCATACACACAATCTGCCTCCATGGAAAGCGGTTTTAGTGGTCACTATAGACAGGTGGCCACTAACACAGGTTTGACTGTACTCATTGCAGGGCCCTGGGAACAATTTTTTTTAATGGGGGTGCTGATGTAAAATCTTTTTTTAAAGGGGTGTTTTCATTATGAAATGGAGGTCATTTTGGTCTTGTGGAATTCGGAAAAAAAGTTTCACTACAAAATGAAGGACATTTTTGTTACATTTCTCTATTTTTTGACACCTTCAAGAATTTCAGGGGGTGCTGCCTATGGAGAATAATACAAGCAACAAAAAGTCATCATAGGGATGTAAAAATAAAACGGTTATGATATTCTTAAGTTATACCTATTTTTCACAAAACAGTTACATGTAGTAGCTCAGTGAAATGCAAACAAGAGTCAATTATGTCATACTCTCGCCATTTTTTTTGTTTGCTATCGGTGTTCTGAAACGTCGTTTAAAATAATGAAAGTATGGACGCAACCGTGTATATGAAAACGCTGATTCTGGCCTGAAAAGTGGAAGCATAAGCATACTTCCATTTTTGCAGACATACAATAAGGAAATTCTTCATTGAATCACAATACTATAGGTTAAAACAATGGCAATTCCGCCTGTCCAGTAAGAATTCAGACTTTGTTTCACCATTTTTGATAATTGACAAAATTAAGATATTTCACATGATAATACAAAAGAAAATTGAGTGGGTGATGTCGGGGGGGGGCATTGTTATTTGCTATAGTGTCTCCCGTGAGAGCTACATGCAGTATTGCTCGGAATAAAGTTGACACATTACCGCGCTGTACCGCGTAAGTCGACGGGACATCGGGTACCGCGCGATTACCACCAGCAAATTCCCATCGGCGGGAGTCTCCTGCCAAGAGAAATTACGGCGGTAATTACCACGAGATTTTTTTAATAAAAATCTCGTGTATTACCGCGGTAATACCGCAGAAGGAGGGACGATCTTATGTTGATAATAAAATGTCACAATTTAGACAACTCACATGGTTCAAATTAGCCCTCCTGACTTGCCGCGATGTCTCTCTCGAAATTACAATACAGCAACTTATTGCCGTAAGATGCCGTCTCGATCTCCTCGAAACCCAAACAAAAATGTCATGGCTTGATGTTTAGCTTTGCGCCAGTGCACAATTTTAATGCACGCTCGTGTCATCGCCCTCAAATTGTCATCTTTCTGAACTTCTTTGAACGAAAGTCGGGTCGAGATGAGATCATGTACTTTCTGGGATAAGTTGTAAATAGTTACAAGAAAAAGGGAGCACCCAATAACGGAGGGACAGAGTCGAGCAAGAGGAGAGAGCGACAGATACGAGAGACGGGGAATGATCAAGAGAGATGGAGAGAGAGCATTAGATAATGGATAGAGAGGGCGTGGGGGCGGGGTGGTTAGATTGAGCAAGAGACACCGAGGCTGGAAAAAACAGACCTATCGTCTATTTCCTTTAATTTCTTACATTCCTTTATCGTCATTCTCTCACTTGTTCGCAACTATAATTATTTAATTTTAATATTTTCAGTGCATTATTGCCCAACAATCCTCCTGTCGTTATTATGATATAAGGAATGATAAACTACTTTGTTTCTCCCACCACTCGATCAAGTCACAAAAACACAGCACGTACAAGGCATATTAAATGATTGCACCACGAATTGATTACTCATGCTTAATTATAATCAGTGTTGTTTTTCCCTTGTTTCCTCATATTCTATTTTTATCGTTTTTTATGTTGATATATTTCCATTTGACCCATGTCTCACTCATTAAATTTTTACTGAATCAATATCTCAGGTCACTTCTCCCTCGATCCCTATCTTTTTTTTCCTCCATTCTTTAATCCTTTTGACTTTTTTGGTGTAATATTGCAAAGCTCTATATTCAATATTATCCGACGTTCAAGCTGGTGTTAATGGATGAACAAAGATAAAATATTTTTAAGTGTCAATTTATTGTCACCGGATCGTCATAATATGCATATATCTTAAAGTTTAATTAATCTTTCATTGTTTGAATGATAGTTTTCAGAATTGTTTTTATATTCTCTCCTCTCACTGATTCACGTCACCTCTGTCATTGTCTGCTGTCATCTCTCTTGCTCGCAGTGGCGTACCTCAGATTTTCCAGCAAGGGGGAGGGCAAATTCGTCCGCCCAAAAAAATTGACAAGCAACCAAAAAAAAAGTCTACAGTTCAAATGAAGGATTTCGTATCAGGAAAAATTTTGGCCAGGAAAAATTTTGGCCAGCCAAAAAGTCTTCAACCACAAATAAAGGATTTCGTATCAGAAAAAAAATTTACAAGCAAAAAAAAATAAAATTCAAGACCAAAGTAGCAGGCCATCTGTGTGTCGCTCGTCAGGGGGGGGGGGCACTCTCTCCCATCTGACCCCCCCCCGCCGTAGGTACGCCAATGCTTGCTTATACCATGGTCACATTTTTTCCACGGCGGCCGTACGGTGAGTCGAAAACAGCCGTTTTATCCATTTTGATTCAAACCACCAATATGTAGTTGGACAAAAAAATGTTAAAACGGCTGTTTTCGACTCGCCGTACGGCCGCCGTGGAACAAATGTTACCATGGCATAATGGCTCGTGAGGTGCTGGTTTGCACAGCAAACCAGCCTGAAAGGTCGAGCGAAGCTTCTGCAGCCTCCGTAGACATAGTCTGCTATGCAGACTCGTTGAATCAGCTGAGGTACACACACTGCTGATGTGGGTCTACATTTTTAGACTAATGTTTGCTCGACTCACTTTTCCCTTGCCTTATCGTTCCTTAGATACATGTATTTAATTTGATATATAGATATTAGTTTGATTCGTATAATCACAATATTTATCTACCGTCTGTTACCAAGTATTGTTATCTTTGTCTTTTTTTGACTTAGATTTTGACTATATTTTCATGTATTATATGATGATTTATAGTTTTTATGTTTTCCTTTGGTCATTGATGAAAAACAATTTTATGCTGATCTTTTGTACCTGAATGTTCTAATAAACAAATAAAGGTGTATATTTGTCAATAAGTAAATATTTGGTCTTAACTAAGACCCAACGGTGGATCATATTATCCTGAAGGCACAAAGATGAACCACTGAAGTCAGACAATGAATTAAATTGTCCTGATTAACATCATGACAATTAACTGTAAGTATGAATGTCTTCAGTTAAGTTTTAGTGCCGGAATAAACATTTGCTTGTGCTTTGTGAAGGCTTGTTTGTGCTTATCCCTCACTCGGCGATATCTGCATTGCGACAACGACAGAGTAAGCCCGAGAGTAAGCATATATGGGTATACGATCAACGTTAGGCCTAATTTGGTAAAGTCTTTTGAAGAAGTGTACAAGGCTAGTACTAAGTAACTACATGTAGCTAGCTACAATCACTGTCAGTGTCACTACGTCAAACCACTAGTACGAGTTTAGCTAGCTACTGTACTACTAGTATACGGTACCGGTTACCGTACATTGTGAGCAGAGGCCGAGAAGACAGTGACAGTGCATAATATTCCGATTTTGTCTCTAAAATGGACGTCCATCATTAAAAAATACAATACCTGTATCATTTAACTGAAGAAAATGAGTTTAGGTTCAGTAACAATCACTGGGATAGCACAAAAGCACGAAATACTTTCTATTTGGTGATTTTGTTGTAACTTAGTTCCAGCAATCTGATTTTCTTTCGAGCTCGCTGGTATGGTACGGTATCTGCAAAAGCGCTAACGAGTACTCGCACGAGATGGGTTTTTCTCTTAATTATGGTATGATTTAGGAGTAGACTGAATAGATTATGCCTAATATCACTGAGAAATACGACAAAAAAAGTTCTAAGAGGCATAGCGAGAGCTTTTAATATAAAGGATGGGAACAATTACTAAGGAAAATGTTTCTGAAATTGAAAATCCCATTTGAAATCGAAACAAACTTCGAGATAAAAAAAAGTGAATTTGAGCTGTAGAGGAACGGGGGGGGGGGGGGTAGCACCCTCCCCCTCTCCATCGAGAACCATTAAAACATTTATTGTGGTAAAATAACGGACATACGTAAGTGACCTGACCCTTGGTTATATGCAGAATTTTTTTTCGGGGGGGGGGGGGAGATGCATAAAATAAAAAAAATTGAAGTGAGAAAAGCGACCGAGCTTGTCATTGCGTGTTTCCGTTCTGTTAAGAATGTTCAGACTTTTCGTGGCATATATTACCTTCATTTGGGAGTGAAACACATTTTTTTTTCAACTTGTAAGATTTTACTGAATAAGCATACCCCCCCCCCCCCCGTTGAAAAAGTTGGATCCACCCCTAAACTTCAATAGTGATGCTGTGATTAAAATGATTGACGGAGCGAATGAGAGAAAACCAAGCAATAAAACAATGGAAACGAGTCAGGAAGTGGCAGTATACATAAATTAAATAAAGAAATATATCCAATGAAGTGAAATTAAATTTCGCAGTACGTTTTTCATGAATGTGTAAGAATGAAAAAAATAAAATAAATCAATCAGCTAGAAATGTGGAAAGATAAACTTACCTTATTAATCTAATGCACAACATAGTTATAGTTTGAACATCGGGTATAGTCGAGGACGACCTGGCATCATCATGGGTGAGGGGTAGTTTGCAGGCACAGACCCTCATTGGAACAAGTGTGCCTCCACGCAAAGACTAGCACATACAAAACTTGCTGTTCCAATCCTGAGCGAGAGAGCCTTCAGTACACAAGGCATGAGTAGGCTGCACATTCAGACCCTTATTTCGAGTGAAGGGTTTGCCCAGCAGACTAGGTGAGGGGTGGGTTATTTCTATTTCTTCAATCATCAGTTCTTCTAATTTATCCATCATTTGATTTCATCAGTCAGTATCAACCTCTCTTGTAACCACACGTACACATACGCCTGCTATCTATATCTTAATTTCTCTTAATCTCTATTAAGACGATCCCTTTATTTTATTCCTCAATATCAATAGTTCCTGTCCTCTTCTATCGCTCTTAATTTTTGTTGAATATCTTGTCTATCCCCTATTTTATTCACTATCAATTATGATACTTCCAAAAGAACGGCACGATACCAAATTGAAGACAAAAATAAAGAATAGAACATAACATTTTAATAAACGAACATGTTCCGAGGTGTCGCACCTCATCCTCAGCCTGAAAATTATTAACAGAGTCATTGCTATTTATACTGTTAGGATGTCAATTATAAATTTCAAGAATGTAGTTACACAGGATTATAAGGTGTGAATTCAATTGTTCAATGGAATGCAGTAAAAAAAAAGTCTATGGATTCATCAGATAGGGGTGGGTTAAATTAAATGGATAACATTATTTGGAAATTGCACACCTGTTGGTTTAGTTGAGGTTGTTTCCATTTGATGAAAAGCCCTTTTCTTTTTAGTTGAAAATCTGTTTGAGCAGTATCGAGAATTTTGAAACAATGGGTATTTCATTCTAACTAGCATTGGGGTGACGATTGCAAGTGTCTCCAGACCCCGGGGGGCCACTTCCATTCACGAGTGGATACCATGCGCGACCATGGGGTCTCGAAAAGCACCCTAAACACGTAATTTCCATATTCTGAAAATGCACCCCTTAACAAGTATTGGCTTGTGAAATCCTACCCTTAACAAGTATTGGAAACAAAACGGCAAATATTCCCTGAAATGAACCCCTAAACAAGTACGGGAATGTTTTATGTTACGGGTCCTTCGGTCGTCGGCTTTACCCCGGGGCTTTACCTTATATTTGGTTTAGTGCGACCCCACCTTCTACACCTCGCGCAAATAGGACTCTAAACACGTAGTGTTGGGGCAAAAAGGACATCCTTTATAAAAAAAAATAATTTTGTTTTATCATCCCCGCAAATTCAACCCTTAACACGTAATTTTCCTAGCGAAATAGATACCCTTTTTTCATTATTTTTGTGTTTTTGACACCCTTATCACGTTACGTACGTAACGTGCCCCATCGTGAAAAGGACATCCTTTTTACGTGTTTTTTTGGTCGCGCATGGTATCCACTCGTCAATGTAAGTGGCCCCCCCGGGCTCCAGACATGGTAGACAGTGACTGTGTGTAACTACATGTACATTCTTGAAATTTATACTTGACATCCTAACTGTATAAATACCTATGACTCTGTTAATAATTTTCAGGCTGAGGATGAGGTGCGACACCTCGAAACATGTATGTCCTATTCTTTATTTGTGTCTTCACTATCAATTGTTATTGTCTTGTATTCGTCTACCGTTCTTGTTCTATCTCTTTCAAGCATATAGGCCTATACCCTTAAGTATTTTATTTATTCAGATCATTCTTTCCTCTCTGATCTCGCCTTTTCTTCTCTTTAACTTCAATCGTTTCCATCAGTCGCGGTACAAGACTCTTACATTGTTTTGTTTCTTCAGCATCAATAAGATCAGGAATGATGTCCTCGTACATGTATATTAATTCCTCTTGAAACGTGGTTAAATTGAACAACCCTAGCTGTATGTGAACTTAACTGGGGTCAATTAATTACACCGTCTCGCGCATTTTGTGGACAATGAATAGAGGTGTGAAGATTATAGAACAGCTAACAATGAGAAGGCTGTAAGTTACACAATGATCTTTTGTGTAACTGTTTGAATAGAACATGTATTAAGCCAATTAAGTCAATCCCGTTATTTTATTCCTCTATATCAATAGGTCCTGTCCTCTTCTATCGCTCTTAATTTTTGTTGAATATCTTGTCTATGTCTATCCCCTATTTTATTCACTATCAATTATGATACTTCCAAAAGAACGGCACAATACCAAATTGAAGACAAAAATAAAGAATAGAACATAACATTTTAATAAACGGAACATAGTCATTGCTATTTATACAGTTAGGATGTCAAGTATGTAGTTACACAGGATTACAAGGTGTGAATTCAATTGTTAAATGGAATGCAGTAAAAAAATACAAATTCTATGGATTCATCAGATAGGGGTGGGTTAAATTAAATGGATAACATTATTTGGAAATTGCACACCTGTTGGTTTAGTTGAGGTTGTTTCCATTTGATGAAAAGTCCTTCTTTTAGTTTTAGTTGAAAATCTGTTTGAGCAGTATCGAGAATTTTGAAACAATGGGTATTGCATTCTAACTAGCATTGGGGTGACGATTGCAAGTGTCTCCAGACATGGTAGACAGTGACTGCGTGTAACTACATGTACATTCTTGAAATTTATACTTGACATCCTAACTGTATAAATACCAATGACTGTTAATAATTTTCAGGCTGAGGACGAGGTGCGACACCTCGAAACATGTATGTTCTATTCTTTATTTTTGTCTTCACTATCAATTGTTATTGTCTTTGTATTCGTCTACCGTTCTTGTTCAATCTCTTTCAAGCCTATAGGCTTGTACCTTTAAATTTAAGTATTTAATTTATTTATTCAGATCATTCTTTCCTTTCTGATCTCGCCTTTTCTTCTGTTTAACTTCGATCGTTTCCATCAGACACACATATAAACCCCTCAAAAAAAGTTTTGCAACTCGTTTTGGGGGTGATATCTTTTTGGTTAATGAAGTATAAAAGATGAAACTGGTATCTTTGGAAAGCTGAATTATTCTTCTTTACAATGACATGCCATTTGCTGTGATTATGTAATCATGGAATATGCAGTCACCCTGAACATCGAGAAAAGTCAGAAGTGAAATGTTGCAAAATGCATTGATTTCCAACAAGAGTCTCCATTTCTATAGAATTTCCACCATGCAGGTGACAGTGAATGCACTCGGTCCATCCTCGAAACAATTGGAAATTCGCTATTGCAAACGACGCATTTTGCAACATTTCATGTCTAACATTGCTGCGTATTATCATGTCTGTGTATTTCATGATAACACTAGCATGACAAATGACACATGATTGTAAAGAAGAATAATCATGCTTTCTAAAGATATCACTTTTACACATGATGATGGCACATTAAGAAATTTATTAGCACTAAAATTTGCAGTATGAGTTGCAGAACTCAAACATGACATGGCAACGAATTTTGCAACATTTCATTTTTTACATTGCTGCATATTAATATCATGTCTGTGTATTTCATGATAACTCTGGCATTACAAATGACACATGATCGTAAAGAGGAATAATCATACTTTCCAATGATACCACTTTTACATATGATGATGGCACACTAAGAAATTTATTAGCACTCAAACTTGAGCTGCGGAACTTTTTTGAGGGGTTTATAATATGACGGTACAAGACTCTTACATTGTTTTATTTCTTCAGTATCAATCTTCCCTATCGAACGTGTACATTATTTATATAGACAGATAGATAAGATCAGGAATGATGTCCTCGTACATGTATATTAATTACTCTTGAAACGTGGTTGAATTGAACAACCCTAGCTGTATGTGAACTTAACTGGGGTCAATTAATTACACCGTCTCGCGCTTTTTGTGGACAATGAATAGAGGTGTGAAGATTATAGAACAGCAAACAATGAGAAGGCTGTAAGTTACACATCTGATCTTTTGTGTAACTGTTTGAAAAGAACATGTATTAAGACAGTCCATGAATACCCACCCCCAAATTGTCCAATATAGTTGGCATTTTGGGGCCCGGAGTGTTGATGAGGGTGACGATGATGGTCATGAGGATGATATTGAAAATCTATCATATATTTTGGATAAAAATCACCTGTTGTCGATAAAAAGAGAAACAATTGCAATAATTCCTGGTTGTCTGTTCTATATAGACGAACAATACACAGGGCAACATTAAAATGAATATACATAAACATATTAGCAAGAGATAATTGATATGCACATGGATTAAAACGAGTCAATTCATAAAAAGATACCATTGCAACATTTTATTAATATTACTGAAATACATTTATAGGGAATTATGTTTTAAATGTTTTTTTTACGTTACAGCTATAACGTAAGTGAAATGTTTTATAGTAATGAGAAAATCATTTTTATATGATTTTAACATTTCCCATAAACATTTTTATGATATTTTGTCAATGTTTTGTGCCACGGAAAATGGAGTATATTGGTAAAGCAAGAAAACTGGAAGGTAGTGACTTAATTGACCTCAAAAGGAATAGAATTCCCGGATCATATACACACCAATAATATAAGCCTCGGGTAAGTTGAACTGGAGTTATCATGTTGAGAAGGAAAAGTTAACGAATGGACGGACAGACGGACACCGAGTGTGTCCTTCATACGGGCGGGCGTAAAAAGACGATATAGCCTACAGGGGCAGGCTGTTGCTGGAATGATGAAC
Organism: Lytechinus variegatus; assembly: GCF_018143015.1. NCBI lineage: Eukaryota > Metazoa > Echinodermata > Echinoidea > Temnopleuroida > Toxopneustidae > Lytechinus > Lytechinus variegatus. Next base: position 4,036,986 of record NC_054742.1, on the reverse strand, counting down.
GGGGAGAAAGGGAACAGAGTAACACTAACAGGCATATAAAATATTTAAGGAAGATGCAAGGGGGGGGGACTGAATAAGATTTTTCAGAAACTGCTGATGCTAGGCATTTAAAGCAGGGCCACTTGCGGGTTTTCTTTTTCCGGGAAGGGGGGTTCAAGATGGCCGATCGAAGAGAAAAGAGGGAGAAGTAGGAGGAAGAAGACGACGGCGAGGAGAAGGAATGAAGGATAAAGAAGATAAGGATACAAGAGAAGCAACGGATGATATGTTGAATGAACGAATGAAGGTGATAAAGGTAAAGAAAGAAGAACAGGAAGAAAACAAAGTGAAAGACATAAGAATTGAATGAGAATAAATAATATACGAATGATGATATTGAAAAGTAATCTTTTTGGGGTATAAAATCATGTGTTATCGATAGCGATAAAATGAAATATGATGGGAAGTGAATAATCTTTGAATAAAAGACGTAACCGATAAACGTACAGAATTTTACAGAAAATGATGGAAATCAAATTTACTAGTTCTTCGAATAAACAACTAATTAAAACACAGAACTGATGAACAGGAAAATGGAAAGCAAATATACTCGTCCTCTGAACGTCGGAATGATGGAAAGTGAATCTACTTGTTCTTGGAATGAACGATGTAACAGATAAAATAAAAATACAGAATCGTTGAATAGAAAAATGAGGGAAAGCGTTTTTTTTTCTTTAAATAAAAGACGTAACTGATGAAACAATGAAAAGAATTGATGGAACTAAAAAATGATATGAAGGTAATCAACTCGTTCTTGCAGTGAACGATGCAATTAAACTATACAGAATTGAACAGAAAAATGATTGAAAGCGAATGTTCTTTGAATAAAAGACGCAAGTGATTGAATGAAAAAAAAAACACAGAATAAATGAACAGAAAATGATTGAAATCGAATCTTCTTTGAAATAAAAGTCGTCAGTAATGGAAAAACACAAAAATATTGATGAACAGAAAATGATAGTTAGCAAATCTAGTAATCTCTGTTCCATTCTGAGTAGATCTCGTATCTCATAGGTTGTTTTGTTTATTTAAATGTATGATTATTTTGACTTAATTCTAAATCTCTATTTCATAACTTCATAATAAAACTCAAATCTGAATTAAACTCGTCCTTTGAATTGACTTTGTAACGATTACATGAAAAAAAGTCAATCAATGAACAGAAAAATAATGGTAATCTAATCGTCCTTTAAATGAACGACGTAACAGAAAAATACAAATACAGAATTCATGAACAGAAAAATGATGGAAAGCGAATCTACTTTGAATAAAAACGTAAGTGATGAAATTAAAAACAAAAAACACAGAATTGATAAACAGAATATGATGGTTAGCAAATCTACTCGTCCTTTAAATAAACGACGTATTACTGATTAAAAATAAAAAAAAAACAATGAACAGAAAACGATGAGCATAGGCGGCGGGGGGGGGACAGATCCCCCTAAATTTGAGGTGGGAGGATGGTTCCCCTCTAAAATTTTAGTTGATAACCTTTTTTTTTTCTTGTCAAATTTTTTAACTGTGTCCATCACAAGATTTCAGGTGGACCCCTTCTATTTTTGTTGGCTTCCGCCGCCTATGATGGGAAGCGAATCTTCTTCTTTGAATGATGAATAGAAAAATGATGAAAATATTCGTTCTTTGAATGAAATACGTACCTGATTAAAATTACAGAATTGAAGAACAGGAGATAAAAATAAAAGACATAAATTATTATCTACTCCTTTTAAACGGAAGACGTCATTGATAACATATACACTGAAAAATAAACCTTTAGCTAGCTTCATAAATAAACAGTGGAAAGGGAATCTACTCGTCCTTTAAGCCAAAGATGTCACAATAACTGGGTCACTCGGTCAGGAACTGGGCACATGGATTTTTAGCGGGAATTTTTCTGATGCGCGCGCTCGAGGCAGTTTTTCAACCTACTGTCTATCGGGTTGATATTTTGAAGTGCAAATGACTGGATGGTAGATTAAAAGAGAATTGAACAAAGTGGGTTTAGCCATAATGTTGTTAGCCCATCTGATAAATAGACCAAGTGACAATAGAACATCCGTCAGTAAACTGACGGGATCGCATCGGGATCGCTTGAGATTGCGTCTTGTTTTTACCAAAAAGTGTCTAGTGTTGAGGCGAAAAGTACATGGACAAATGGTGATCAGATCTGACTAAAATCTCGTGTTTGACGTGATAATTGGGCCTCTCTTCAGCCAGCGGCCTGCGGGAATTTCACACGTGAAATTGGCTGGCGGTAATTTTTTGGTTCACGCCTGTCTCGCGGTAGGTGCGTGACCCCTCGGGAGGGTGTCAACTTTATTCCGAGCAATACTGTAACTAATGAATTTTTATGCATTTCTTTCAACATGTTATTAGATCACAAAGGTTGATGATGAATGTTACTTCCACTGTCGTTCCTTTGCATGTGCATAACGATATAGTATTAAAATCATTGATACACAAACATTACTTACATAATTTCCAATTCCTTAGATTGACAGGGGGTGGGTTTCCATCATTTTAAAGTCAAAGATGCTCATGATTTTGACATTTATTTTATTCTCTGTTAAGTGTTGTAATTGCCACATCTTATTAACCTTTCCTGTCATTTCTCATTTACACAGTTCAGTTATCATAACATCATTGATTCCTTCCCTATAAACTTGAAATTGTAAATCAATTGATTTTATTGAGAAAAAAATATATCACTGACCTACAAGATGATGATAACAACTATACACTCTAAATCAAACAAATTAATAGTAATCAGATTATACTTAATGTCTATAGTCATATTTCCATCTGGAGTGTGTTTTATCTGACTAAACTAAATGTTGCAGCCGGTTGATCATTTTCTAGTGCATTGTGTGTATATGCATGTGGAATGGGGCCTATAATGTTAGACGTAATTGACAACGGCAACTGGTTTGCATTTCTTTGTTTCGTATCTAGATGGTCCGGGCTGAAAATATTTATATCTTGATACATAGAGTTTAGAATTCACCGAGCAAAATGCTGAAAAATTCATCAAAATCGGATAACAAATAATAAAGTTATTGAAGTTTAAAGGTTAGCAATATATTGTGAAAACAGTCTTCATGAATATTCATTAGGTGGGCTGATGAAGTCACATCCCCATTTTCCGTTTCGTTATTACATAAAATCATATTTTTTTTGTCTCCCTTATAATGAAATAAGTTGCAGCAATAAATATCCAATGCACTAAATCAGTTGTCAATCCAATTTTTCTAGTTCTTGGAGGAAAAAAAATTGAACAAACCAAATTTCATATAATAAAATACAAAAGAACAGTGGAGATGTGACATTCATGACGACTGTGTTCACAAAATATTGCTAAACTTTAAAATTCATATATTTGTTATCTGTTATCAGATTTTCAGGAAATTTTCGACATTTTGCTTAGTAAATTCTATTCTATTTATTTAGCTATGAATACTTTCAACCCGGACCATCCCTTTAAATTTGATTTGTCTAATATACGATTTTAAGATATTTGATGATACATGGGTCGGTTTAAATGGCCGTTCACTCCTTGCCGCAACCCGCGTTGCAACGGCACTATATATTTTCTCTAGTGGTGTTATTTGAAATAATTAATTTACTGGGGTTTTTTATGTGTGATATATGTTTTAGTACTGTAATACTTATTGTCATGAATTTTATTGCGATGTGGAATAAATTCGGCGTAGAAAAAAAGATTGACAGAGCACTCATTAAAAACTTAATTTGTTGAAAATTATTGTCGTACAAAAGGCTTGTATTTATTTTGAAGGGCTGATAATCACATTTTTTGTGTATTTATTAAAAAAAATTGTAAAATACATGACCATAATATAAAATCCGTATTTATTTTTATGCATGTAGCTTTTTACACTTTGGTTTGATATCGGTGTCCAGTTAAGAATAGTTTGCTTGCCAGTCCTTAGACATGTTAGAAGTAGAAAGAGGTCATCGTGGTCGGAAAACACCTTTGTTCACTTTGATGTCATGTTTATTACAAAGATTGTGAATAACTAATAAATACACCAATATTTTGAAGTAAAATCCTCAGTAAATCATCTTTGGAGCGGAAAAAATAAGGCATGATATCTCATGTCGTTCCTCGACGCCCCCCCCCCCCCCCCCCCCCCCCCCCCCGTCCCTTCATTTAGGCCTCACTGCTGCTTATCAAAATTGTCCTTTTCTCTTCCCATTTCTCGATAAAAATAAGAATTCATTGTTAGATTCGATTATTTACAAGAAATATAAATGTTTTTGCATGAAATCAAGAGCAAATAGTTCCATTAGGGCAGTTATGTAGTGCGGACGAGCATGTCTTCGTCAGCTGGGGTGCTGGGAGTGCTGCGTGTGTTATTCTCCATAGGCACTTTATAGGCAGCACACCCAGGTATTCTGGAAAATGTGTAAAAAATGTAAAAATGGGCTGATTCTTTTTCGAGCATCTCTGGACCTATTTGACCTCCTTTTTGTTTTGGAAACCATTTTTTTTTCCTTTTAAAATTTACAACAGCACCCCCCCCCAAAAAAAAGAAAAATCGTACGCAACGCAGGGTTATTATTCTCGGCTTCATTGTGAGGGAGATTGTTTGAAAACGGGAGTAGACTATTGATATGTAAATTTTATCCGTCATGACGTGATATGATATTAATTTCCATATCTGTGGCTACGTGCAGCAGCTGGTCGTTTCATGACTCATGCATCGTGGGGTAAATCCCACCTTTCGACATATTCGACGAAAAAAACTTGAGAGGTGGTCCGATCATGACAAGTCCAACATAATAAAGATTAAAGGGACGGTCCCGGCTGAAAGTATTTAAAGCTTAATAAATAGAGTAGAATTCACTGACGAAAATTTCATCAAAATCGGATAACAAATACCCAAGTAACAAATGTATTTTATTATATGAAATTAGGTTTATTCAAATGTTTTCCTCCAAGAACTAGAAAAATTGGATTGACAACTGATTTAGTGCATTAGATATTTATTGCTGTAACTTATTTCATTATAAGGGAGATATATTATTCACACAAGTATGAAATAATGAAAAAAATCATGATTTTATGTAGTAACATAAGAAAAGTGGAGATGTGACATCATCAGCCCAGCTAATGAATATTCATGACGACTGTTTTCACAAAATATTGCTAATCTTTAAACTTCAATAACTTTATTATTTTTCATCCGATTTTGATGAAATTTTCGGCGTTTTGCTCAGTGAATTCTATTCTGTGTATTAAGATATAAATATTTTCATCTCGGACCATCCCTTTAATATTTTCTGTTGATGATTTGTTTTGAACGGACACTGATAAAATTCAAATTTCCATGATCTATGTATTGCCACTGCGGTGATATCTCCAGGGCCTATACAGCTTTTGAGTTCGAAATACGTGTAACAGGGAAATGTACACCTCCATAGAAAGAGTGTTTTTTTTTAATGTTTTATCTGGTCTACTTATGCCTGTATTAATGTAATTACAAGCACCCTTTTGAATTCAGTATTGCCATGTTTATAAATCTCTCAAACTCGCGCTCGCCAGCTTTCCCCTCTTCTGCACGTGCAGATCTTTATGAATAATTCATATGAACTGTGACCCGATGCTCTTACCACATGGTAATGTCCAATCAGGTACTGTTTCTATGTGAATATCTATTTGTTTCTACGTTGATTGTCCAATCAGAAATGACTGTACAACTTCGGATATAAGCTCATTATAATATAGTTGCCATCTACTGAGTGATTGGTCAATCATCGGAGGTGTGTCGACCCATGTGACAACAGCGAAATGAAATCACTAAATATTTATAACGGAGAGGCAGTGGAAGATTTCCAGCTGTAAGGTTGTCTACACAAAAGACTGGGCAAATCGATCGCGGTCGAGTTGCCGTGCCTTGTTCAAAAAACAGCTGGTTCACTTGCATTGCAATACGGACAGGAATAGCAGCCATCAGCTGATTGCTGAGAGGGGCTATCAAGATCGGATGCATAGCAAGCCGAATAGGCTACTAATTTTTGTCCTGTGATAACTTATTTTTTGTAAATTCGAACTACAAACTGAAACCATTGTTGGAGAAGTGCTGCTGTTACTTCACTTTATTGCATTCCAGCAGAGTCAGAGAATTATTTCGATTTCTCCTCGATCTCATCATCATCGCACTTTCGCAGATGATCACTCAGGCTTTCCGTCCGTCGTTGACTTTGACCCTTTTTATATTATATCCGATTTGAGAAATTTGTGGGACAAATTGTCAATAGAAAAGGAGCTTCCAAAGATTTCAACCAAAGTACTAAGGAAAGGATCTACTTGTTTAGATTGTATTTCATACAAAAAAAATCTGAAATATCACCAAATTGATTTCGAAGTGGACTGCCAGACTTTCCGCGCAAGTTGGACTGCAAGCACTGTACGGTACATCGGGCTCTGAGTCTGAGTGTTGTTGCTCTTGTCTTGACGCTTGGCAAAGATGACTTGCTGTTTGACATTTATATCTCATCCACAAGGTTTGACCTTGCAGAATGGGCCATTCTATTCATTATATGACACAGGTACAGTAGACGTATTAAACTTTGGAATGTAATGTCTGCCATATCTAGCCTACCCTTATTTTCCAGTCTATGTATCTCAACCATATTCTTTTTCTATTCTAGATCGAATGTAGAAATGTCCTAAAAACACAATTTTTTGCACAAAAACTAAAGTTATGTTAGTGCACATAGTTTACTGAACTTGATGTTTCTCCTGTCTGGCCCCATCAACACAAAACACAAGTGAAATACATTATCAACATTTGTATGGAGGTGTTACCAATCAAAAGTTGAATAAACTAAATTTTTCTTGAAATTCATTTTATCAAAGATCATTTTTTAAAGGTCAAAGCCACCCCAGATCAGAATGTTGATTTGAATAAACAGATCTAGAGAAAAATCAAACTAGCATAACATTGAAAATTTCATCAAAATCGGATGTAATATTTAAAACTTTCGCTAAGTTTTCACAGAACAGTGAAAAGCACAACTCGGTGACATGCAAATGAGACAAACGATGTTAAACCTCATTTTGTTTTTTATTGTGTGAATGTACAATATTTCATTTTTTACAGATTTGACAATAAGGACCAACTTGATTGAACCATAGTATTAGACAATGCTAATTCCACATGTTCAGGGAGGAACATGTTTCACTTGACAATGAGGAGACAATTAGAATACCTGGTATTTCATATTAAAAAAAAACAAAAGAAATAGTGAGTGGATGATGTCATCAATCTCCTCATTTGCATACCAACCAGGATACTGGGCATAACTGTTTTGTGAAATAAAGCGAAATTTTAAAATGTCATAACTTTCATGTTTTCATTTTTCTCTTTTTCTTGAAATCAACTTTGTCTGGGTGGACTTGTCCTTCAAATTATAGACTACCGTATCTGCATAAAATTGAAGATGTATTTTGCCAAGTATATATATATTTTTTTTTGGGGGGTGCAATATTTAAAGTTTCAGAATTCTGTGACTATGGGTCTAATCATACAGCTAAGCCTAGCTAAAGCCTTAAAGTAATGCTGAAGCTATCTGTAAAAATACATGTATAGTTAAGGGGAAAAAATTGCACAGGGGCTCGGGGCCCTGAAATGCTCATAAGAGCCATAGAAAATTTAAAGAGAGCCACCCATCCCCATTCACTGCTGCTTATCCACTCACTGTTGTAGATTTAGGCAGTGGGCTGTGAAATATAGCTCCTGAAAACAAATGATTTTTTGCCAGTTGAAAGACTGATACAAATCCAAAGAAACAATTATGTGGATACATGTATGATATAGACCCAATGTCTTGTTTTAATATAATATTTCAAGTTTATTATTACCATGGCTTAAGTGTTCTTTCTCTCGATACAGAATGTACAAAAAAGAAAAACATTTGAATATAATCATAGGCCTACATGCAGTACACAAAATTTATGACATGTTGGTGTAATGTGTTGTAAACCTGTCAATCACAGTTTCAAAAGCAGTCATAAATTGTGTTGATTTTCAAGTTGGCGGATACTGTAGCCCTACAATGTATGTCCTTTATTTAACAATGGGACTTTGAACAGCACAAACGTATTGTCTATAATCGACTTGTTTGTCAATTTGTCAAGGAGTATAAGGCTATATTGATAAGATTGAAAATTGATACTCTTGATTTTCTCTCTCTTGATAAGGTTTATTGAGTGAATAATTCATTGTTCCTAACTATTTGTGTTGAGAATGAACTTCAGAATTAAGTTAATTATATAGACACTTGTCATTAGTTCATCTTGATAGGAATATGATTTTGTTGGGTTTTTTATATAGAGGTATTTTATTCTCTATTGCAGTCAGTCTTCTTACAGTCAGCGGTGGGTGGATTGTCCATAAAAATGGATTGCCTGAGTGGACACTGGATGGGGGCAAATGCAGTTATTACTAGTAATCCACATGATATGTTACTGACATCCCATTTCATAAGTTATAATCAGAATGGTATGACCAAAAAAATTGCATGATATTAGATCATTTTTGAAACAATTTTGCATTAACTATATAGTTATTAAACTGTAAAAACTCTTAAGAGAATTAAAATGTTTTGTTATTTTCTTCAAACAGCTGGTGGCGACTATGAAAAGATCTGGAATGAACACTGCGAAGATGAAGTCTCCTTGGGAGAATATGCCTATGCCATGCAACACCTTGCTCAAGAACATTGGTCAGCTAAACATGCAGATGACAGGATAAAATGGTGCCATGATGCTTGCATAGAATACTTCTTTCAAGGTGGTATGAAAACTGTACTGGACAAGGATAGGAGGAGAAGGGAACACCATCGACAAAGGAAGGAGGAATCTAGGTGGCTGTGCAATGGCTCTACCTTCGTTAGGAACCTTAATGGCAATTCAAATGGCAACAATATATCATCATCATTACTCTCTTCACTAGAAGAATTTCACCAACAGTATTTTGACCAAACACATCCCTTAGGCAACAGGCATAATGCAATGTAAGTTTGTATGATCCTTTCATTTTAGTCTAATAATATTAAAATAAATGAATGGGGGATGAAATGCAAAAGACAGCAATTTATGGCAAATGAAGGGCATTAGGGCAATGTCTTTTGTTTGGCTCATATTCAAGGTTTTAATGCTTGGTTAAAGTATTCCAGATTATAAAAGTTTGTTGACAAAATGTCAAACCCTGCATAGCATTTTATAGCTAGATTGAGGGAACTTCAGAATTATCCCATGTAGGGCTGAGTGAGTACTTTAATGTTGATATTTTTGTCTAGCCAGAACTGTAAAGACATCCTGGCAACCTTCATCACAGGAAATGCTGTTAGCAAGCCCCTTCCCCTCTGTGCCATGACATGACTTCGGCAGTGGATTTGCCAGCAAATTAAGTTGCATGTAAAAGACTGGGCCACTGTCTGCAGCCCACTGGCCATGCATAAACTTTTACCAATATCCCCAGGTCCGTCTCTCATTGCGTACAGTTGACAAATATTGTTACAAAAAAGGTGGCTTTCACTACCAGGATGCGGTGTTTTTTCTTGTTTCATTTCTTTTTATTCAATTAGTATTTTGTATTCCTTGATGATACATAATTCAGGTAGTTGTCATGAAAGATATAGTATGACATCAAATTGGATATTTAAAAATCTATCTTAAGGATTATTAGGGGTGACACCTACCCCCCCCCCCCCTTAGAAAATGAATAAAGGTAAGGAGTATTTTATCAGAAAAGTCAGAGGACCTGTTGACGATTGGTCAGTGTGTGAATCAGGAAATTGGGATAATTTGCATTGCGTAAGCTTAACTGATGCTAAATTAGGTATACCAGGGTCCCTAATTGATTTGCAGCAACTTTCCTTTGTTGATTGATGTTGTAAACAAGTGCTGGATAAAGATAGAAAGAAGATAATGAGGATTAGTTGTCAAATAGTTACAGGTTTACAACATTATTATTATTTTGATGAAAAAATTGTAACTTGTTATTATGAGAATCAAAACGTACATATATAACACCCACTCTATCCAAGTCTTGTGTGTATTGATCAACTGTCCATTAATACAGCTGAGTCCTTGGAGATAAAATTAGCTCAAGGTTGATGTTTAAATGGACCTTGTATATATTGATTATACCAGGATAATCTTCACAACTGTTACATAATAATCAAATAAGAGTTATGCATGTACTCAGCAGTCAGCTAGCCTTAAATGTTAAAATACTAAGGCAACAGACCAAGCACTATTATATTGTGTGTTAGTTACATGAACAAAAGGGCAATAGATATAACTTGTAGTCACCTTGTTAAATTAAAGGAAGGAAAACATTGACTACATGCTGTCATTTTCATAAATTGAGGTCTCTATGAGTGTTTCTGTTGGGATACTACATGTAAATCAAGGTAGCTTTGACAATGAATAAAATGTAATTGTAAGACTGCTTGGATTTCTGAAGGTATTTTATGTTAATAAGCTCCAGGTCAGTGAATGCCCCTACAGGTTTTCCATTGTTCGATTGTTCAAATTCTGCTTATAAATAGAAATGGGGAGAGTGGATAAAGAGTCCATACTGCTTCATTTATTTCTGTTAGCTCAATTGTATTTGTCTGTACAATAAATCGATGTTTGTGAGCATCAAAAATTCAGTTGCTTTAGCATGGTTTCTGAAGGTCGAAATTAAAAGTAATTGAAACAAGATGAAAGGCAGCCGTGTTCATGAGAAGATCATTCAAGAAATAATAGGGAAAAGACAAAATATGAAAGTCTGGATACTAGCCTACTGAATCAATAGTGCCTGCAATTCAATGCCTACTTGATATGTGGAGACTTCCATTGTCAACACCTCCACACACGCCCACAAATTCTACCAATGGGAGAACTTGTTTTGTGTTATTGGGTCATCCACAGGGACCCTGGACTCTCTCAATCTGCCTGTAAACACTTGACTAGTTTGTACTTGATCTCAATTGAACAATGGCCTCTAGCAAATAGACATTTGCATCATCAGGTGCTAATAATGCCAGGTGATAAATATACAGTTGACCCTAAATTGTAATGGGATATTCAAATTTCATGTGAGAGGTATACATGTTAGTGCGGGAAAAAAATATGCATAACAACAATTGAGACAATAGATTCAGATTTCCAACCTACATTTATTCATTGAGTACAAAAATCTGTCATATGATAATGGATGGTAATGGATATGTATCAAGCATGCTCTATATTAAGCACTCTGAGCAGTGAAATTCTTGTGTGAAGATTACTACATGTAGCAAAAAAGGGTTGACTATATTTATCTCAAGTGTTGTGAAGGGGTGACTTCTTTCACTTTCACCTTAAGACTGAGCATGAACCCCTGACCTACATTCAACTGAAGCCCTGGCTTCAATGAGAGACCCCCAAGATTGCCAAGTGGAATTTTCCACTAAGATACTTGTTGTAGTTGTTCTTTGTTAAAGACTTCTGAAGTATTGTTTTCTAGAGCAGGCAAAACATGAATGTTAACAAGCTGTTTGATCTTTGCAATTATTATTTTTGTAATATATAGGAGTTTGTATGTTAAAATGAATTTATATTTCTGATCACATGTAGATTGTTATTCTTTTCTTTTATATCATTCTCATTTACAGATCTCTGCCATTTTCTGGCCAGTTAAGACTTCTAGATGTAGGCAGCTGTTTCAATCCATTCCTAGAATATGATGAATTCCTAGCAGTTGGTATAGACATCTCACCCGCAGTTGAAGTGAGTAGAGTTTTTGCCCATGGGCTAATCAAGCACTTCTTTGGATTGAAATAATAAACTCAAGCAATTGAATTCTAAATGCACTTACATTTTCTTTCTTTATAAATTTTAAATTATATACTAAAGAAAAATATGTACATTGTACATTTAATACCCTTTAAAGCAAGATTAGAAACTAAAGCATAGGAGATCAGGGTTTGTTTTTCAGACATCGAGGTTGTTTCACAAAGATTTTAGTGTGACTTAGTCACACTTAGATTCATGTTCATGCAGTATTTATAACACATCAACGCATTGGTCAGAAAAATGTGTTAAATAACATGCCATATTTACCTCTTTGTGAAACTCCTCCCCCCCCCCCCTAGTCATGTACCAAGGTATTTCTCTTTGCTGTGGGAAAGTATGAAAAAAGCAGGAAATTGAGGGACTTTCAATCAAATATAAGCGTGTCTACTTTTGTAATCATTGTCACAAACAGGCGGAAATGTGTTCCATTCCCTTTGTCTATTCACTTCCTGAGGTTTTACTCAACCCAGAAATAGAGGCCTCTAAAAGGCTATTTTTTTAAGTATGACTTCAGGTTGTAGATCTTTTATGCCTTTATATTGTCTAACCAAATATAATAGCAAAGGTTGAAAGACTGGTTCAAATTACAATTATAACAATTCGTCCTTATTTTCATTCTCTCTCCACAGAGTGTTCATAAATGTGACTTCTTGAATCTTCAAATACAACAACCTCTTCAAGTAGCTCCAGACACAGTAAATAGATACCTAAGAACGTTAAAAAGTCCTGTGGAGACACTTCCTAGGGAGTGCTTTCATGTCATAGTCTTCTCTCTGCTTCTGTCCTACTTTCCTTCACCATACCAAAGATGGATTTGTTGTCAGAAGGCTCATCAACTGTTACAGATGAATGGCCTTCTCTTAATCATCACCCCTGACTCCTCTCATCAGAACCGCAATGCTGGTATGGTCAAGAGCTGGAGGACTGCCATAGAGTCATTGGGGTTCACCAGATGGCGCTACCGTAAGGATACACACATGCATTATATGGCTTTCCGTAAGACTTCTCAAGAACCACCAGGTGATCTGTCTGGCAATGAAGTTGGACCAGACATGCTCTACATCCCACAGGACTTTAATGAAGAAGTAGAGGAAAGCGTGTTTTCTGACTGTCTTCCCAAGACTGAAGCAGAGATAGCTGACTTGAGCGAGGCCTTCAATGAACTGCCATCACATTTTGTTGATGATTTATCTGAGCTATGGTAGAAGTCTTCAATAAGACTACAGTCAGACCTCTCTTATCCGGCCTCCCCTTATCTGGATCTTTCTATTATCCGTACGCACACTTGCCGAAATTTCTTTATTTTTTTAAATCTAGTACAGGTACGTGAGGAAATGAGATTTCAATCTAAACTCAATCCTATACATAAACCCACTCTGATTACATATATTTCCCAACATAGTCACCCTACACCAAACACTTTTCATGAAAATATCTCACCCAAATTAGCTTTAGGAATGATAATTTCCAGTAAATCAGGGTGCAGCGCAAACATTTCATCACGTTTCTCTTTTTGCTTCGCGGGAAAAACAACACATGTCTTGCTAGCTAACTTTAGGCCTCAATACGGACAGCGCCATCTATCATGTTTGAGCCTACAGTCAGTGGAACAATGGCTGACATTGCGAAGCTGCGATACCCGCCGCGATGATCTAATTTTAAAACTTGGTTTCATCGAGTCATTCACTTTCTTTCGAAGTATGCTCGATGTATACCTCAGTCATTTTAGCAGGTAAATTATCGAAGAGTTTTGGCCATCGATCGATTTCATTTCAATAAAAAACACTGCCTATAATTTGCACTGACTGTGCAGTGAATATTGTCTTTACCGTACGCCCACTACAATAGTGCAGTGTAGCTACCGCCGGTGGCCTGGGGAGGCAGCCGGCAGCGCAGCTGCGTGTATTTAATATTGGGTCTCCCAGATCCGGATAAATCCCTTATCCGGATTGGTGCTGGTCCCAACGTGTCCGGATAAGAGAGGTCGGACTGTATATCAAAAATAACCTCAGAGTAGATAGAACCTTGGACTTCAGTTCTTTCAAGATGGTGTTTGAATGAGTATATTTGTTTCAGATAGTATAAGTGCCTTTTTCCAAACTCACCAGCTATCAAATCTTGTCACTATGAATAATGTATGCATGTAAAAAAAAAAAAAGACTAAATATGGTATAGATTGGCAGAGAGGGGGGGGTATTTTCCATGGCCTGTGAAGACTTTTTTTTTCATAGCGTTTCTGATAATATGGAATGCACATGAAATGTCAACTGTAACTTTGTGAAAAGCTTGAGTGCTGCTCACAAGATGTCACCAAATTTAAACATTTAATATCTTGTTATTCTTTAGTGGAATGTGGTTAACCCTTTATTGATATGTCTCAGCCAGCTTGCTGTTATGATGAACACCCTTTAATGATTGAAGAGTACAACATTGTGAAAGTATCTTCAACTAGAATTTTAATTTTGAAATGGAAAACCCATGTGATCATATATCCCATTGCTTTGGTGTAATGAAGTAAAAGTCACATTGGTGTGTTGTGTCAATTGGATGTTCTTGTGAATTGTTTTAGCATTTGATCACATAACAAATCAGTTGGATGTTATATATGTGTGATGCTTAAAAGTAGCATGTAGAAATGATAAATGACATACAGTCTTGCAATGCAACTGTGTAGATCATCTCAAATGTTCCACTATAAATTAGGTTGTAAAATACTTATCCCCAGTACCCTGTCATACCCTTTTCCTCATTCTTCCTATATTCATCACAATTCTAGTACTCTTTGAATTTAGACCCCCCCCCCCCTTTTTTTTTATAGAGTGGGGTTGGGTGGTCTATCTTACTATATTTATCAACCCTGCTTAGAATCAAAGTTAGTATTAATTTTTGTAATAAACAGGGAGTACTACTTTAAATTTTATCCAATCTGCTGTTTGAAAAAGTTGGTTCCAGAAATTCTACAGTCCACCCACTATTGAGTGATGTCATGGGTGGTATTGGTAAGAGCCTGTCTTAAGTAAAGATTCAATTTCAGTGTTAGAGCAATAATGAGAAAACACTCCCTTCTATTCATATGAGAAGGATTTAAGTTGGGTTCTATGTCTGGACATCTTTGCTATTGGAACTTTCATGTCTTACAATATCCAAAATATTTTCCAACAGTTTTGTGTAGATTTGCTTGGATTTTTATTTTCTGTTTCATCTGTCCAGACATATAAGGTCTTTATTTATATTCTGTCGGCATTCACCAGCCAATTAATCAGTATTAGCTCTATTGAACAAGAAATGCTGTATTTTTCTCACTTAACAAACAAAATTCATCATATCTACCTATCTATACACCTTTATTCTGATGCTAATTTCTTACAAGGTCGGTGATTATTTTTGTGGTCACTAAGTTGTGAACAATTCATCTTCAGTATTATTATTATTATTCAGTGCACTTCTGTAGTGTGAACATTATGATGAAATATCACTGTGATATGAAGTATAGTGCAATTTTTCTCTTATGACCGTTGACAGTCAATTTTAGGAAGGTTCTTGTACATTTACTAGTGCTGTTATTGATAACCTCTTTATCATTGTCAATAATACCCACTGTTAGGGACATGATGGAATTTACGGAAACAGCCCTTTGAAAGCGGTTTTTCAAACGGCAAACATATTTTTCCTCAAAATGCACAAAACAGCACCAGAAATTACTCCAAAATCTCAACAAAATACAAATACTTGTCACAAAACACAATCTCTCTTCACCAATATTCAATCAATGCATAAAAAGTGTGAATTGATTATCATTTTTGTCAATATTGGAAAGATATGTTTTTAGTGATTTATTGACAGAATTTTATTGCCCATAACGGCACTAGCATTTACAGCATTTCAAATGATAAGGTTTTGTAATAGTTAATGCTGCATTTTGAGCTAATTTCTCCAAGGGCTTATTTATGACTTTGGATGTTATCACCCTACTTTAACTCAAACATCTATAAAAAAAAAAATTCCTACTATTTATACATCCATATACCTTATATTGTTTCAATTCAAAACAAGGTTGATTTACATGTAATAGGGATGAATTCAAAGTTGTGAGAGTTAGAACCACTCCACCAAGAAGCTTTAATGATAAATTTCCATGGAGAATGAATATGCATTGAAGTTTCCCACGGTGATCTGATCCATCCATTCTCTCTTGGTGCATAGTGAATTTTACATTTATATACTCTGTATGTCACACCAAAGATGTCATTTGTGTATAAAACCCAGCCACTGGCCAACCATGTTTAGTTTTTTAGAGAGTTGTGATGTCCATTCCATTTATGCTCTATATCAACTATCTTACCTTTGCTTTTCATTTTAATTTGATAGTCCATCCAAATATAACTTTGTTGATGTAGTGTGTACACCAAATAAGGTTTTTTTCATAATATTTTCATTATATGCAAAAGGTAAGCATGAACTGCAAACCATTGACGTGTAATTACATGTAGTTGCATTCCCTGCTATGACAACTATTAGAGTGAACTCTCCAATAGTATTGTGATTTTTTTTTATGCACATCAGAAGCTTTCTAAATGCCAAATTGATTATTTTCTGTTCTACCTGTACTTATTTTGTTAGTTGTCAAGACTGATTTTATAAGCCACTATGTCATGAACTTCTTTCTGTAATTTTTTGTTCTCTATCTTGTTTTTTCTTTAAAAAAAAAAGCAGAGTGTACATGGGACGGGAGGCAACCAAATTTAAGTACTTTGTATATTATATTCCTCTTGAAATAGCAAAGTAATGTTATAGGTGAATCCTCAATTTCCAGTGGCAGAAATAAGATTGAATAAATGAAAAATATTGGATGCGAAATAGTATTTGAATTATTGCATAGGACAATCTGTTGTGCCAAAATAGAAAAATACTTAGGTATAAGCTGGACAATGGACAGCATAACATATTCCAAAATCATTATTTGACATCCAGTTTTCAGTGACAGGGTTTGCTAGCTGGCTAAAACACAATGTCTGGAATAAATATATCGATATAAAATGCTAGGAATATATATCTATGTTTGTACATGTTTTATGTATTTGAAATACTCTTGTTGATATTTGATATTTTATTAAGAAGAGATTGATTAAATTTTGCAAAAGCATATCAATATTTGTGCTAGATGTCTTAATAAAAGTAATTGTAGATTTTGTAGCATTTAATGAATGGTGATAACGCATGAAATATTGAAATAAATTTTGAATATGTGATAAGAAATGTGAGGTAATTAGCTGAGGGCATTTTGGGTTTTCATAGAGGGTTATGGGTTGGGGGGTAAATCACAACCCCAGACATTTTTTAAACTGTCAATTTTCTACTATAATGAGGCTACAATATCTTACTGCCCCAAATGCTGTATTCAATCATGGACCCTACTCTGGTCCATGATTGAATACAGAGAGAATCTTGTACCTTCATGCAAAATTCTCTTATGCACTGAATAATACCGATGTCAGAAGGGGCACTTTTCCAAAAACAATGTCCAAGGGGAAAAAATGCATCTCTGAATGTGAAAAATGAGAGACGGGAGAGAAAGGGGTGAGTGATGATGAAGAATGGTATGAGAGATGACAGTTCAAGCTTGGGAGTGTGGTTGATACATTGGCTGGACATAGGCACCCTATTCGTGGATAAAAATATAAAACATACCAGTATTTCTGACGACTTGCGTGCTCTACGGTTATTGGCGACAGTGAAATCAAATACACTCTTCAGAGGTGTTACTTGGACAGGGGCGGATGCAGAATTTATCAGAGGGGCAGGGCAACTCACAAAAAATATCTTTTTTTTTTAAATTGGAGGAGAACAAAAGGGGGGTTACCACACTCGGGGAGCATTTATTTTTTTCCGGGGGCGTCTTTATATATAACAGTTAACTCCTCAATTGTACTAGAAATATGCTGCATGCTAACAAGTGACCCAGCCCCTCCTATTCCGTTTAAATGTAAAATACGTCTGGTGACACGGTCCAGTGAGATATTGTACATATCTCTTTTATCTTCCAAACATTCTGGAACTGTGTTTAAAGTCATGATGTACCCAAACATGACGTTAGCGAATGCAATGGACGTACCGTGGGTCACTGCATGGGGGGCACCACCAAAAATTTTGAGTCAATTATGGGCGCGCGAAGCGCGCTCAATAGCCAGGTATACAGACCGAATAGAGACATTTTAAGGATTGTGCCAATTTCAGCTCGCGCTCGCGTTATTCAATCAGTAAGATACATAATCTTACTGATTGAATAACGCGAGCGCGAGCTGAAATTCAGACATAATTTGTAATTTTGATAAGTAACTGTCTCACTAAACAATGCGAGCTGAAAGTTTTGTAATTATTACGCAAATTTTGACCTCAAACCGACATTTTAAGGACTATTTTTTTTTAATTCATGAATAGCATACATATCTCACCATAGTCATCTAATGCGAGCGCCAATCGCGTGCTGATTTGTTTTTTCTAGAATTACACCAAAACTTTTGTAGTTATTGTAATCATGAACATAATACCCATCTAATTATTATTGCGAGCTCGAAGTGCAAGCTGAAAATTTTTGATATTCAGACCTGAAAATTTTGACATTTTAAGGACTGTTTTTAAAAATTCATGTAGAGCAGACATATCTCAGCAATCCACTAATGCAAACGTAAGCACGGACTGGGAATGTTTTATATCCGGACCTTAAAAGGGGGCAATCACTCTAAGTAGTCATGAATAAAGAAGCATATATAAGTCACTACACAAAATAATAAGCTTGAAGTGCGAGGATATATGGTGTATATTGACTTGAAATTTGGCTGTTTTAGTTCCATTTATACCCTTCAAAATTAGTATTTATAACATTAAACAAACAATGAGGAGCATCAAGATAGATGAACTAAACAGCCCTTCGCAAATACCCATAAAGTTTAACAAATAACATTCTTATGTAATATTATATATATGCCTATATAATCATAACATGATATAATGTATTTTTTTCTTCCCCACTGCGTTTCTTCTTCTTTCTCCCTCTTTTTCTCCTTTTTACCCGTTTTTTTTTTTTTGGGGGGGGCAGCGGATGGGGGGAGCACGCCCCCCCTCCCTCCGTAATTAAGCCACTGCCACTGCCGAACACTGACGAAATATATTTGCCAATATTCGGGCATCTCTCTGCTATCATGATCATGTATTACTTATTAATTTCTAATATAGAATATAATTCGATAGACATAATGCTTACAAAGGTTGTACACCTTCGATATAAAAAAAAGGTCAACATATTTGGCCAAATATTGGCCAAATTGGGGGAGGGTCTCGTCGGGGTTTAAAACAAGGAGCGGGGACAAGGAATAAAGAAGGAAATGAGAGAACTTGAGAAAAGAGATAAATTAATGTAAGAAATAAGAGAGAAAAGGAAAGTAGGGAAGAGGAAAAAAACCTCGTTTTCCCTACCCCCCCCCCCCATCCATCCCCCTCTCTCTCTCTCTCTCTCTTTCCTTCTTTCGATTTTCTTTTCTTCCGTCCTCTGGTCTGCCGTCTTTTTTTTTTCCGACGACATATTCAGATTTCTCGACAAACTATTTTCAATGAAGGGGCGGTGTCCCCCCCCCCCCCCCCGTCGAGCGACGCCCCTGGGAATTTGACTAAAATGCTGTAGCGGATTATTATGTCAATGACAGAATGATACAATGCATTCAAATTAAAATATTCCCTTCTGGAAAATATAAGTTTCCCGCCTATATTCTGGTATGTCATTTATCATTACGTGTTGCATTTCCGAAGCGGTTTGTCATTTTGTTTCTTGTTTGATATATCATTAATCGGTATATTCAACACGTATGTATATCAACACGGATTTATATATCATTCTGAATAATAACTCCATGGTATCAGTCTTAAGAATGATACAATACTGAAGTATCTCGCATTGGAAAGTAATTTGTGTAAATTGAGACCTTTTTTCATTTGAAATTCATAAATGAAATAATTTCGTATATCTTAGAATCGGAAACTGATATTATTTAAAGTGATGTTTCTATTTGTTATTGTTTGTGAGCTAACCTCAACTTGAAAAATGTAAGAATCAAACAATACAGCAAAGCCCAATATAATTATCGTGCTTATTTTACCATCGTTTTGTAGAGTGGATAAATTCATTGCATGAGAGCTGATTATAATCAACATAACAATGTCTTTTAGGGGGACGACCTAACCAGAATATACATTTCCTTTTATTATAATATTTTTACATTTGGTATTTATTGTCGTATAGTCGTGGGGGAAGGCAGGGGCGTTCGTACGGATTTTTCAAATCCTGTGGTTTTCAAGAAGAGATAGTGAAAAAATGAGAGGGAAAGCCGAGGGAAAGACTGGGAGGGCGTGAAGAAGAATATCAAATCGTGTAGCTTTATAATGCGATTAATATTCAATCAAGAAAGATATGATGTAATCCTAGGGTCATCTATTACCCCCCCCCCACACACACACACACACACACACATATTAACGTGACACCATCCTGGTAGACATGCAGCATCAGGTTGTGCAATGTATGATTGCATTATAGACACGCCCTTTTTCTATCGACCCAGACAACGACTCATTCACGATGACTCATGATTTCTTAATAAGATTATTAATAAATACAGAAGTATGTTCCTTGGGCTTGCTGTCATCACTTTTATAGAATCCTCTCTCGGGGAAAATTTAATGATACAATCAAAGTGTGTTAACATTATGGCCTTAATTATTTTGTAATGACCATGAAATTAAAGAAATCTTAGTTTTTAATTAACATTCTCTGATTGACATTAAACGTTACCTTTTAATGGAATGTGCATGGATATTAAATTGTTACCTTCAAAAGCATATTTCGCACACAATCTTGTTAGATTATCACCATTGGTAAACAGGGGGTAAGACTAAAGGTAAAGTATTTTTTTAAGATGGGTAACATGACCCAGGCCTCTGTTGTAATAATCTCCTCGTTTATTTTTGTACTTTTCTTCATCTTTCTTTTAATTCCATCTGTCACTGTTTTCACTACTTGAAAAAAAAAACATGGAGGCCGCCCCTGCCCTCTTTTTTATGGCGTCTCCAAAATTCAGCTGAACCGATAATGAAAACAAAAGACAAGTACAAGACGGAAATAAATTGTCTAACAGAACGGATAAACATGAATGCTGCATAAAGCAAAGCCCCAACCCCCCCCAAAAAAAAAATCATATATGGGCATTATTTAGCGTTTATCTTTCCTTCACTCGGCTTTGAATTTGTTTTTGAAAATCGTCTGATACTACCTCCTGGTAAAATAACAAACATTTATTATCAACTGAGTCTAGGCCTAGAAAGGCTACATCTAGATTACAATTGTTTGACGTCGAATGAAAACGATAAAATAAGTTCTAAGCAGATGTTTATCCGCACAAAAGAACAATTTACAAATCAACATTTCACAAATGATTTGAAGAATGTTTAACATCATAAAATAATATTCCTTGATATATCTATCTAATTAAAAGGCAAAAATTGATGGATTCTTGACACATACTTCCGGACATACGACCCCCTATACAACCAAACATGTTTCAAGTAACCTTACATAATTATCTTTAATTTATATATTACACAAGTTGTTCAGTTGTGTTTAACAAGATAAGTTAGAATTCTCGATTCTGCATATGTATGATTTTTTTTAATACGGGCTTTCACATTTACCTGTCATTGTTTAATTTTATAATATCATCCACATTATTTCTACTCGTTTACAAACAGGGGCGGATCAAGCTTCCAGGGCCCATTTTTTTTCACCCATATTTTCCCGAATGGCCACTCAAAGTTAGATTTTTTGTTGTTTAAGGGGTTGTCCCAGCGGCGTAATGACCCAAAAGTTTTGAGGGGGGCTCAATACGGCGTATCATGTAATATAATTGACATTCTAAGCACTATTTTTGTAATCATTAACGGTATAGGTATATATATAACCAAACAATATTGATGTGAGCACGAAGCGCGAGCGGGGAAAAAAGGATATTTCTGACATCTATTTAATATGTTTTATAAATCATGAAAAATGATGAGCAATTTGGTATCTTCCGAGATTAATAATGGGAGCGCAAAGCGCGAACAGAAAATTTTTGATATTCTGATCTGAAACCGGATAATTCCAGCACGTTTTGAATAAAGATCAAGTTAGGATCTCAATTAACATGCATGCGCGCGTTTTAGAGTTAGACAGAATCTGGGCATTTTGCATACATTTATTTTTTTATCATGAAAATCAATAACGCGAAGCGCGAGCTGAAAATATTTGATATTTATGTGCCTAAACAGTTGGCAAAAAATAATGACTGTGATGTTTGCTTTGTCATCCGAATATGAGAAAAACTCTGAATTTGAAAGGTGCAGAGGAGCCTTGTATATGAAAGGCACTCACAAGGTCACAAGATAATTAAAGATGTACCCATTAGTGACAAGGTTTCAATGAAAACATTAATAAACAGCCATCATAAAATTCTTCTTCTACAGGGTAGTCCTCTGTCCTTCACACGAATATATACAGCAGATTACTGTTTGTGCTTGGAAGGTACAGTTGAACAAAAATTATATTAAAGGCTCGACTTATTTCAGTTCTAACATTACTTTGAAAACTGTTTTAAAGATAGCAATTTTATATAACAGTACGGTGTTAACTATCATAGTAACTTTTTTTATCAAAAGGTAATTTGATTGACTTGTGATGACTGTTGCCATGGTAATTAAATATTGGTTGGCAAAGTTAGCATAGTAGTAACTCTAATACAACAGGATATATACTATGAACTAAGAACAAAATAATAAATTGAACAAGGTAACTCAATTGATTTTTAATATTTTATTATAGAACAGATCTAACATTCACCTTTAAATTTACAAATGTATATGAACATGTTACCATTTAATAGTTATCACAATAAAAAAAATAATTCACATCACTTATAATCCATTTTTTAAATGATAATTTGACAGGAGTTTTAGATGTATAATAATTAAGCAATGAAAAAGGATAAGTTAAATAGGGACATATATTTTCCATGTCGCAGAATAAATAACACTCAAGTCACATATATTTATTTTTTTCCTCACAATATTACGGGAGCATTGCATACACTATCATGTATCTGTTTACATAGTTGGCAGGTATTTGTGACACTTCTAGTACAGGCGTAAAGGGTAGGCTAGGGGAGATAGACTGTTTGGACTATGGATATTGTGCAATATCAATGCAATAACTCCCCTTTTACAAAGAATTTTTGCACAAAATTCATACAGAGGACACAAAGTGATTTTGCAATGACCTTATTGGCATTTTGTTGTGTTAATCTTAACAAAAAATATGGATGAATTTAAGAACCCTCTGTGTGTATCAAATAATATCTTCCCCAAGCAATAGGCATAACAATATGATGCCCCCATTTTCATACAGAAGTTAAATAATCACCCTATGTCTACACATGAATGCTAAATGAATTTAAAGCTGTACTAAGTTATGGCTACACAAAACATCACAGACGAATTGTGACATACTACTAAGTAATTATTTTATTGAATGATAATGCAGATAAAAAAATGTATGGGCAAAATAACCTGTAGCTGATTAAAATTGAATTAAACAGGTCAACTCCATGGGAGCATTTACAAAATGAATAAAAAAAAGAAAGAAAGATGACATTCTAACACAACAAAGAGTGCACTGTTCTGAACATGAGGTATGCTCGTTTCACAAAATAATCTCATGTTAATATTAGGCAATAACAAAACCACTGGCAACTGTGACTATATAAGGGTTTTCATTTCAATAAATAACAAAAAGAACATTAACACTTTATTAAATACATCCTGGTAACTAATATAACAGATAAAATAATTTCCCGGATTCTTTAAGGAAATAATCAACATGCTTTACACAAAGTCATGCTGGATTCAAAACCCGGGGGGGGGGGCACTTCCATTGAGTATTTAAAACAAAATGGTATCCTGGACAAATATTCTCTGAATTGACCCCCTAAACGAGTACAGCGATATCTCAAATGTTATGTCACAGAGTCAGACGCGATCATGAAGTCGGCTTTACCTTTACTTTCATGGGTTTAGTAACACCCCACACACCTCGCTAAAATCGGACCCTAAACATGTAGTGTTAGGGCAAAAAGTACATCTTTTTATACCCTAACAAATTGGACCGTAAATACAGTTTTCCTAGCATAATATATACCCCTTTTTCAGTAATTTAGTGTTTTTGACACCCTTATTATGTTACATATATAATGTGCCCTATCTTGAAAAAGAGCTCCTTTTTACTTGTTTTGGGGTCACGCATGGTACCACTCGTCCATGGAAGTGCCCCCCCCCTCCCATTTTAAAACTTGATGTCAAGCTACTAAATTCAGACAGCACAATACAGTTTGAAAAGAGTGAATGTCACAACTTAATATTAATGGCTGATATTTCTATGGTAAGGCTTACATGTGATGCAATAAGGATACGCTTACACACATCGTGCACAATTTTCTGATTTGTGAAAAATAAAATTGCTTTGTCAGAATTACTACATTTGAGCACCAATGATATACAAATAAATACACAAGAACTCTGATTATATTTAGTATTAAAATACACTCCTGATTTTGACCAGTGTATATTAATGGTATTCATTGTTAATCTGTTTTATGCATGCAGTAGGTGTCCCTATATAAAAAAAACAGAGCTATGTGGAATTCAAAGAGTAATAGAACTTGCTAATTTGATTTTTTTTAAGGATTGTTTTGTAATGCATGCAATACTACAAATTCAAAAGCACCATCTTTTAACTAAAAAAGAAGTGATATTGCAGTATTTCTGTAATCCATTGCTATACAATTAAACAAGCCCTCACTACACAGACTAAGAAACTATATGTAAAACTCAAATATCATTTTGTATAACCATTATTCTTGTCCTAAATATACATCAGAATGCTTTGGCTTTGTGCTATCTAATATCACTTTTCATTTGAGATACTACTAGGTTGGGCAGGAAATACCATACTGTTACACATACTCAACATCTCAGGGGTTTCACAATTATAAGCCAGTTCTTACAAAACTATAAGGCTATTTATAGTAATCAAGATATCACAATTTCCCCATTGTGGTAATTAAGCTCTTGCAAATTTCCCATGTTGTCCAAAATTGCGAAATACAATAGCAAGATAATGATATTGCAAGATTTTGCTTCACTAAATTTGTATTTAAATCGTAATAATGAAAATGGCCTAGCAATTCAAACTTTGATGGTATCGTTCGGTAGCAATCTTCACTTGTTAATAATGCTGGTCCAGAAAGCAATTTTCTAGTTGTCAAATTTTTATAAACTAAACATCCTTTTGGATTTTCATTTTACAAATAATCCATTTGGGTATTATTTTCTCAATAGTTTTGGGAATTTTCAATGTCTAGTTTTATTAAAAAATGCATGTTTGGAAATTTAAACCACACAATGTCACCAAGACAAAATAAACATGACAAAATTCATACTTTTTTTTTTAGTTTTGTCAGAATAAGAAAATGACAGGTACTTCTTGCAGAAGAATGTTTCAAGAAAATTAACAAATGATAAACTAAGAAAAGCTTTCTGTTGCTTTAGCTGTTTGATATAATGTCTTGAAACCAACACAGATGAACCCATGTATTATCATAAAAGAATACATACATATACCTCATGACGCAGTGAGTGAAAAATCATAGTCTTCCACCCACTGACATGTTTCACCATTTTCAAATTTTAATATTGCTACTTTGGGAAAAAGTGGCACTATAACATAACATGAATTAATTCTTATAGCTATATCCAATATTATTCTAGACTGCTGTTGAGATGTGTGCATGCTTGGCAACTGTCTATACTGAGAGAAAACAAAACTAATTGGCAAATATCAATGATCTTACTATATATAACTCATTGGATTCAAGTTTTGACAAGTTTAAAGGAACAGTTAATCAAATTATTTCCTTGTTCATGCAGTATGTGTGTTGGGATAATATTGTTAATTTATCATGAATGGAAAGGGGAATTGATGTGATATATCACATTGATGAAAGGGGAACTTTTGAAGTATGAATATCAATTTACTGTACTTCAAGTTGACTAATTGATGAGCTAAGGCCTTTTAAATAGAATCTCCTGCTAAATGCCAACGGATTAAATTTAGCTAATCCCAATCATGCGCATTGGATACTGTAGATGAGTAGAAGAAACAAGTGTGTGGTACTTCTTAGACACATTTTGTCTCTCATGATGTAAATGAATCTCTCAACAATAAATAGCAGTATGCTTGAACTTTATCTGGTTCATTCGACCTATTAAATCAACGAAAAATACAAGGTTCTAATATCAATTTACACAAGTGGGAAAAGCCATACTTTCCCAGGTTATACAATCATATCTTTGAGGTAATAATTGCACTTAATTGATGACACATTATAAACATTGCCAATGATATCACATATGCATTATTCTTGACAGCGATAGGACATGGCACCCAGCACTTTGATGCTTTAGAACAATAAAAAGAGAGAAAAAAAGGTTAGAGTTGATGCTATTAAGGTATGCAAATGCACAATTTCTCTAAGAGTTTGAATTTCTTCTTTTTTTATTTGGTAAAATACATAAATACATATTTTGATATGTCATGAATTTATATTTTCATCAAATAAGCATCAAATGCAATCCTAAAATAATTGTCTACTGAGCGAAATGTTGGCAAAAATCAGAATAAAAGTTATGAATCATTCTTAATATCAGTTATGTACCAACAAAAAACAGCTGAAGAAATGATATAACAAAATTCAAAATTTCATTAAAATATGTTCCCCAAGTATCACAGCCGGAAGTCTGATTTTTTTCCCATCACAAGCCTCACACACTTATCCATAGTTTGGCTCAAACTCATTATCCTGCCTAGTATTCAATGATTGTACTTCATTGATAACTTAGCTGAAAATCTCTCATTGCATGTTTGAAATATCATCTATAATTTCTTTAGATGTTTGAATTCAGAGCAAATGAATATCAATCTTCATGACTTGGACATTCTTACAACTTTGAGTCTAGGATTGCTTTAATTTTTTTTTGGCTCCCTTTTCATAGATTACTACAGGGAGAAACTCTTTGTTTTTTTAAATATATTTTCGCTAAATTCCGAGGGGTTGTGCAACAAATAGCGAATATATTCTTATTCGTGCAATGGTGCTAGATATCACATTCGGTGAAAGAAAGAAATGCACTATTAAACTCAGCTAATGCCCCGTTGAATAGAGCATCTTTCTTTCATCCCATGCAAAATCTCGCACCATAGCAATCATGCCTATTCACTATCTGTATACCATCTCCCATCATCAAATAACAACTACCACTAGCATGATTATACAAATCAGCAAAGATGTGAATTATATAGATTAACTATAATTATACCTATCATTTTTTAAATATTTCTGATAATTTTCTAACCTAACTCCTTTCCCGTTAGCACACGTTGATTGGGATAATTTCTGTTACATCTTAAATTACATCATAGCATTAATCTGTGACATACAGTATTCATAGTTAAGACAATGCCTGATTGCATAGTGTAATGAGAGTACCCTGCAATTTATTCAACTGCAATAAAAAATCATAAAACAATTTAACACACAAAAATCATAATCTATGATGAAAATGATAGGGGCTTTTAAAGTTTTGATAGCGTTACTGAATGTTTCCATAAAAATATCTGGTAGACTGGTACATGCACTTTACTATATCTAAGTGAGGAATGAAAATCAAAATAAATAGAATTGATGAAGAATTTATATTTGAATAATGTAGGACGATATACATGAAACTTTAAGCATAATAAACTTACTACCTCTGCAATCATGATTCTCGCTATATTACTGGTCAAGTTTAAGTATCTATATTTTTATTTCCTATTAGTCTTAAATTTATATCTATATGAGGAGAAAAAATATGAAGAATAAATATATGTCATGAATTTCATCTTAGATTCTGTTTTATGATTGGATAAAGATATGCACAAGGACTGGACTTCAACCCTTAAAAGGAAAGATACTTTGAATAAGAAGACAGTGTAAAAACATTTAAAATATAAAACATGAGGAGAGGTACTATTAAAAAAGCTCTTTGAGTCTTAGTACAAAAACAATATTTTAAGCAGACTAATAAAATTCAATCTTGGCAATATGCTGCTTGGCCTGTCTTAAAATCACACATTTGTGCAACACCACAAAAGTGAAAAACAAATTGCATTGCAACAGACTTCATGCATGAAACAAAATTTACTAAGGATGTGATAAAAAAACATGCAATGCTTATTACTCACTGCTTTAGACCTCTTTCATACCCTTACAAAACCATATATGTGATCAAACAATGTAAAATATTAATGGAGAATGAATACTTAAAAAGGCAACTTGTGTAAAGATTGTGCTAAAATTATGTCTGGGGCCCCATTTCATAAACTTGCTACAGAAATTGCATATTTTTCATTTTAACGTGTCTTTATGAAGAGGTACCATGAATTT
The DNA here is from genome assembly GCF_018143015.1 of Lytechinus variegatus. Taxonomy (NCBI): domain Eukaryota; kingdom Metazoa; phylum Echinodermata; class Echinoidea; order Temnopleuroida; family Toxopneustidae; genus Lytechinus; species Lytechinus variegatus. The sequence continues at coordinate 4,008,474 of NC_054742.1, read as the reverse complement.
TCGAAAATTTCAAATTGTGGGGATTCCATGTCGGCAACTGGACTTTGGAAGAAAAAGTACTTTTTGTATAATTTTGTTGTATTGTCATTTTAACCTATTCATATAATAATTGCAATGTATTAAACAGATACTTATGAAGAGTTTTATTAGCCCTGCTGCACTTTCACCCTATTTTGGGATCTCTTCCTCATATCTGTGGCTTTAGTCTCAGTATCTTATACTCCTACCTCTCATGTTTATTTTCTGTAAAGCACTGAGAGATGAAAGCAGAATATCATTATATCTCACTTTAACTTTCTCAGTTTATCATCTTTCTTCACTAGGAGTGTCTGCCTTTCAATAATTCACCTATCTTACAAACCAGTTCTGTGGGTTATTAGCCTTTCAATAATCCACCTATCTTACAAACCAGTTCTGTGGGTTATTAGCCTTTTAATAATCCACCTATCTTACAAACCAGTTCTGTGGGATATTAGCCTTTCAATAATCCATCTATCTTACAAACCAGTTCTGTGGGCTATTAGCCTTTCAGTAATCTACCTATCTTTCAACGCGTTCTGTGGGATATTAGCTATGGCAGTAGAGTCAACTACACCGATAAGAAAATAACATAATATTCTATGAATGAAAGTTTAATTTAAAAAGAATAAAAGAAACCCAAGAAAGATGTCATCAATGGGAATAACATTCACATCCTGATCACAATTGTCCACAATTGTCCAGTGCTTTCATTGAAACTAGTGTGTGTTTTGGACAATGGTAATAAAGAGAGCTTTGTCCAAAGAACAATACAATCTGCAGTAAATAGCACAAGAGGAAACTAGAATATCAAGGGTTCATTTACTTCCATTAAGCCAGAAGAGAGTAAATAAAGAGGCTTTTAATAGGAGGAAATTATAATCAAAATGATAATTATAATCGCACATGCGATCTTAAACACACAGGAGTAATGCCGAAAATTTGTTTTCAAAGCCAGAAGATGTTGGAAAATAAAAGTATCATTTTCAACATCAATATAATGGTAATGATACCACCTTTAGCCCCTTCGCTGAGCGCATATCAAATAAGATTAGAAAAAAAATTGCAGAACCCTAACTCAGGGGAGGGGGAGGGCTAAATGGCTTGCCCAATAAGTTAATATGATGCTTCAACATTTCCTAATTCTTTTCTTCAATATTGCTCAAATTTTGAGACCAAAATGTTGTTAGGTTACACAACATTTAGTAGAGTATGGCAGACCAAATCCAATGCATTCATAAATTCATTACTTCTTCTTATGATTAAAATTAAATAATTTCAAGTCACTTTATGATTGATATGTTACTGAAGATATTTTGAGTTAGAGCAGAATTCTGATTTTAAGCAAAAATTAGCATAATCGACCATATCACAGAATTTTTCCAAAAATTAACTATGCAATGTCACAGACTATGCCATGAGCAAAACATTTGCTGATTTTTGGAATGACTGCACAGTTAGCAACTAAGATCTGGAGGGGGAGTCACCCTCGGCTGTATAACCTACCAAAAGAGCCCAGCTGAGTTATGGTTCATATATCCTTCAATTTCTAACACTAGATATGAAAGAAGAGAAGATTTGGAAAAGACAATATCCTTTATCTATTGCAATATGTGTCAGCAGTTTCAAGTCAATAAATATTAAGAATAGAATTAAATAGATGAAATTGATCCAGACTTGATATTTTATGAAATAGTGCTTGACAGTCAGATAATGCTACTGGCTGGTCGTTGCTAGCTCACTCATCAGAATTCAATAACAAGAACTTAGCAAATGGGTGTTCAGAGCCAATACACACCTTTACTCTGCAAGGTAAGATATGTCAGATTGACTTCACAACTGAGAAAGAGAGGCTAGACCCAGATAAGCCTTCCTATTCAATCTATCCTACATGCATGCATATGGACGGTGTTGGGTCAGTAGTACATCAATAGGCTTTCCATTCGTTGCAGGTATCCAATAGAAATACAACAGGCAAACAGCAATGCATTCATGACAATCCTACATGGTCTGTCCCACTAAAGATATAGTCTATGTTCCAGTCTACATCAATTTGTTTCCATCTCCTCTTCACTGTCTGAAAGTCCATTACTGTGTCGTTTACTCCTAGCTCCCGTGTGACTCCGTAGTTTTCGGTCACAGGTTTCCGTGGCGATATGCTGTTCCTCTTCCTCTGCATCTCCATTTTGAGTTGTCTCTTCTCCTCTACTGGCTATAAACTGTGATAATGACTGGTTGTATTCCTCTACTCTATCTTTACGAAGGTAGAACAGCACATAGGCAGCTTTTGACTGCGTAAACACAAGAAATACATATATTAAGGTAAGATGATGTCACAACCTTGTATCCATTGTTAATGAATGGATATTCCTATGTTTACATTGCAGTAGTAGCATTCAGGTATTTACATCAAATATGAATTTCTGACCCCCTGCATGACGCACCGTCCTGAATTGATGTTTCCATTTTCTATTTCATATGAAAAGATGCAATGCTCTCAAATACCCATGGCTAGAGCAATTCAAGAAAAATGAGGTCGGATGTACTAAAATCATGATTTTATAGAACTGCACACGCATAACATAAATATAATACTGACATATCCATTAATAATCTGTTGAAATTAAAACATTAAATTTAAGTTATAAACTTGTGCTTTCTTTGTATGTTATTTTATGTATATGTACTTCGCAATCATATTCTACAACTGGGAATAACCCCTTCCATGTTTCAAGCTCCTCAGGATTGTAATAAAAAACGTTTTTTAATAAAAAACAACAAAATTTTTTCTAATTAAATGTGCAATTTTCTGTAAATCAATAGCACTATACAGAATGATTCAAGCTCTTGATGTTATAAATACATCTTTGGAGTAAGTAAGTGATGACTACAATTTTTTACTGAATGTCCTACAAAAAAAGGTTATATTTCCCCTAAATTACTAAATCATGGAAATTGAATGCTAAATAAAAACAAACCAAGAACACTAAAGTAGGTTGAAATTTCATACATGCACATGTATTCCTGGGATATTCTGAGTCTTGTCAATCGGGGGGGGGGGGGGGGGGGGGGGGGGTATATCATAAACTTAATATATGTGGGTTTCAAACCTTAATTTCATTAAATCAATATACTTTATATTATCATCCTAATCAGACATCTTGGCAGGAAATTTACAAAACTGTATTGCCCTAGATTTCATCAATAATAGGAAGGGATGGGTATATCATTGATATTTTCCTCGACCTTTCTCTGAGGACTGACTGTGTATTCAGAGACAGCACAAAATGTACCTTTAACTTTTCCCTGGTCTCATATCCAGGCATCTGAAGACGCATAAAAATAGATACGCGTCTAATTGATCCACGCAGCAACAATATACGTCGTAATGTCAATCAAGATGACAACGCTTTTAACTCCGACATTTCAATTACGTCACAATGGTAAAGCTTAGAGGCACAGCCTTCTCAGCATGAAAAATAGAATCAAATTCTTAAGGGGTAAAATATCTACATTTTCATGATTTTGCTCTAGATGTCTGATTTGGATAACAATAAAAATATTGACTGGCTAGTCGTCTTTCACTTTCAGGGAACATCAAATATATTGCCCTTTTAAAGAACCATATTGCCCTCGTCTAAAAACTTGGGCCAATATGATTCTATTGTGGGCGATTGATGTTTCCCTCAAGTCCAGTCAATATTATATAATTATTCTAATCAATCAATTATTTTGCTTAAAATGCAAATTTGGTTTTAAATCCTTAAATAAAGCCTTTGAACTGCTTTTTTTTTTTAATTGAGGAACTCTGATCAATCGCATATTAGAAAAAAAATAAGAATGAATACTTTTTTAAATGCTTTTTCATTTGTCATTTTTTCAGCATTGCTTCTTTTTAAAAGGACACTATTGGCAATAATTTTCCAATCATTAACAAAAAGTACAAATATTGATACAGATACAAATTTTGGCAAGAATTCGCTTTGGATTCATACATGAAATTACATTTTTGAGCAATTCAGGGTTATCATAAATGCAGACCCATGCATGCATCCCGAAATGGCCGTTTAAAACATGCCAACCCTGAAGCTCCTTGTAGCTTTTATTTTTAATATTGTTCAATCTCAATTTCAGATAATGCAACTCAGTTTAAAACATGCCAACAGGCATTTAAGTGATTTTATTTTCAGCTATTAATATCATTCAAGTGATTTTTTATTCAGCTATTAATATCTTTCAAGTGATTTTATATTCAGCTATTAATATCATTCAAGTGATTTTTTATTCAGCTATTAATATCATTCAAGTGATTTTTTATTCAGCTATTAATATCATTCAAGTGATTTTTTATTCAGCTATTAATATCTTTCAAGTGATTTTTTTATTCAGCTATTAATATCTTTCAAGTGATTTTTTATTCAGCTATTAATATCTTTCAAGTGATTTTATTTTCAGCTATTAATATCATTCAAGTGATTTTTTATTCAGCTATTAATATCTTTCAAGTGATTTTTTATTCAGCTATTAATATCTTTCAAGTGATTTTTTATTCAGCTATTAATAACTTTCAAGTGATTTTTTATTCAGCTATTAATATCATTCAAGTGATTTTTTATTCAGCTATTAATATCTTTCAAGTGATTTTATTTTCAGCTATTAATATCTTTCAAGTGATTTTTTATTCAGCTATTAATATCTTTCAAGTGATTTTTTATTCAGCTATTAATATCTTTCAAGTGATTTTTTATTCAGCTATTAATATCTTTCAAGTGATTTTTTATTCAGCTATTAATATCTTTCAAGTGATTTTATATTCAGCTATTAATATCTTTCAAGTGATTTTATATTCAGCTATTAATATCTTTCAAGTGATTTTTTATTCAGCTATTAATATCTTTCAAGTGATTTTATTTTCAGCTATTAATATCATTCAAGTGATTTTTTATTCAGCTATTAATATCATTCAAGTGATTTTTTATTCAGCTATTAATATCATTCAAGTGATTTTTTATTCAGCTATTAATATCTTTCAAGTGAATTTTTATTCAGCTATTAATATCTTTCACATGATTTTATTTTCAGCTATTAATATCATTCAAGTGATTTTTTATTCAGCTATTAATATCTTTAAGTGATTTTTTATTCAGCTATTAATATCTTTCAAGTGATTTTTTATTCAGCTATTAATATCTTTCAAGTGATTTTATTTTCAGCTATTAATATCATTCAAGTGATTTTTTATTCAGCTATTAATATCTTTCAAGTGATTTTTTATTCAGCTATTAATATCTTTCAAGTGATTTTATTTTCAGCTATTAATATCATTCAAGTGATTTTTTATTCAGCTATTAATATCTTTCAAGTGATTTTTTATTCAGCTATTAATATCTTTCAAGTGATTTTATTTTCAACTATTAATATCTTTCAAGTGATTTTTTATTCAGCTATTAATATCTTTCAAGTGATTTTTTATTCAGCTATTAATATCTTTCAAGTGATTTTTTATTCAGCTATTAATATCTTTCAAGTGATTTTTTTATTCAGCTATTAATATCATTCAAGTGATTTTTTATTCAGCTATTAATATCTTTCAAGTGATTTTTTATTCAGCTATTAATATCTTTCAAGTGATTTTTTATTCAGCTATTAATATCTTTCAAGTGATTTTATATTCAGCTATTAATATCATTCAAGTGATTTTTTATTCAGCTATTAATATCTTTCAAGTGATTTTTTATTCAGCTATTAATATCTTTCAAGTGATTTTTTATTCAGCTATTAATATCTTTCAAGTGATTTTATTTTCAGCTATTAATATCTTTCAAGTGATTTTTTTATTCAGCTATTAATATCATTCAAGTGATTTTTTATTCAGCTATTAATATCTTTCAAGTGATTTTTTATTCAGTTATTAATATCTTTCAAGTGATTTTTTATTCAGCTATTAATATCTTTCAAGTGATTTTATTTTCAGCTATTAATATCATTCAAGTGAATTTTTATTCAGCTATTAATATCTTTCAAGTGATTTTTTATTCAGCTATTAATATCTTTCAAGTGATTTTTTATTCAGCTATTAATATCTTTCAAGTGATTTTATTTTCAGCTATTAATATCATTCAAGTGATTTTTTATTCAGCTATTAATATCTTTCAAGTGATTTTTTATTCAGCTATTAATATCTTTCAAGTGATTTTTCATTCAGCTATTAATATCTTTCAAGTGATTTTTTATTCAGCTATTAATATCTTTCAAGTGATTTTATTTTCAGCTATTAATATCATTCAAGTGATTTTTTATTCAGCTATTAATATCTTTCAAGTGATTTTATATTCAGCTATTAATATCTTTCAAGTGATTTTTTATTCAGCTATTAATATCTTTCAAGTGATTTTTTATTCAGCTATTAATATCTTTCAAGTGATTTTTCATTCAGCTATTAATATCTTTCAAGCGATTTTTTATTCAGCTATTAATATCTTTCAAGTGATTTTTTATTCAGCTATTAATATCTTTCAAGTGATTTTTTATTCAGCTATTAATATCTTTCAAGTGATTTTTTATTCAGCTATTAATATCATTCAAGTGATTTTTTATTCAGCTATTAATATCTTTCAAGTGATTTTATTTTCAGCTATTAATATCGTTCAAGTGATTTTTTATTCAGCTATTAATATCTTTCAAGTGATTTTATTTTCAGCTATTAATATCATTCAAGTGATTTTTTATTCAGCTATTAATATCTTTCAAGTGATTTTATATTCAGCTATTAATATCTTTCAAGTGATTTTTTATTCAGCTATTAATATCTTTCAAGTGATTTTTTATTCAGCTATTAATATCTTTCAAGTGATTTTTTATTCAGCTATTAATATCTTTCAAGTGATTTTTTATTCAGCTATTAATATCTTTCAAGTGATTTTTTTATTCAGCTATTAATATCTTTCAAGTGATTTTTTATTCAGCTATTAATATCTTTCAAGTGATTTTATTTTCAGCTATTAATATCATTCAAGTGATTTTTTATTCAGCTATTAATATCTTTCAAGTGATTTTTTATTCAGCTATTAATATCTTTCAAGTGATTTTTTATTCAGCTATTAATATCATTCAAGTGATTTTTTATTCAGCTATTAATATCTTTCAAGTGATTTTTTTATTCAGCTATTAATATCTTTCAAGTGATTTTTTATTCAGCTATTAATATCTTTCAAGTGATTTTATTTTCAGCTATTAATATCATTCAAGTGATTTTTTATTCAGCTATTAATATCTTTCAAGTGATTTTTTATTCAGCTATTAATATCTTTCAAGTGATTTTTTATTCAGCTATTAATAACTTTCAAGTGATTTTTTATTCAGCTATTAATATCATTCAAGTGATTTTTTATTCAGCTATTAATATCTTTCAAGTGATTTTATTTTCAGCTATTAATATCTTTCAAGTGATTTTTTATTCAGCTATTAATATCTTTCAAGTGATTTTTTATTCAGCTATTAATATCTTTCAAGTGATTTTATTTTCAGCTATTAATATCATTCAAGTGATTTTTTATTCAGCTATTAATATCTTTCAAGTGATTTTATTTTCAGCTATTAATATCTTTCAAGTGATTTTTTATTCAGCTATTAATATCTTTCAAGTGATTTTATATTCAGCTATTAATATCTTTCAAGTGATTTTTTATTCAGCTATTAATATCATTCAAGTGATTTTTTATTCAGCTATTAATAACTTTCAAGTGATTTTTTATTCAGCTATTAATATCTTTCAAGTGATTTTTTATTCAGCTATTAATATCTTTCAAGTGATTTTTTATTCAGCTATTAATATCTTTCAAGTGATTTTTTATTCAGCTATTAATATCTTTCAAGTGATTTTTTATTCAGCTATTAATATCTTTCAAGTGATTTTTTATTCAGCTATTAATATCTTTCAAGTGATTTTTTATTCAGCTATTAATATCATTCAAGTGATTTTATATTCAGCTATTAATATCATTCAAGTGAATTTTTATTCAGCTATTAATATCATTCAAGTGATTTTTTATTCAGCTATTAATATCATTCAAGTGATTTTTTTATTCAGCTATTAATATCATTCAAGTGATTTTTTATTCAGCTATTAATATCTTTCAAGTGATTTTTTATTCAGCTATTAATATCTTTCAAGTGATTTTTTATTCAGCTATTAATATCATTCAAGTGATTTTATATTCAGCTATTAATATCGTTCAAGTGATTTTTTATTCAGCTATTAATATCTTTCAAGTGATTTTATTTTCAGCTATTAATATCATTCAAGTGAATTTTTATTCAGCTATTAATATCTTTCAAGTGATTTTTTATTCAGCTATTAATATCTTTCAAGTGATTTTTTATTCAGCTATTAATATCTTTCAAGTGATTTTATTTTCAGCTATTAATATCTTTCAAGTGATTTTATTTTCAGCTATTAATATCTTTCAAGTGATTTTTTATTCAGCTATTAATATCTTTCAAGTGATTTTATTTTCAGCTATTAATATCATTCAAGTGATTTTTTATTCAGCTATTAATATCTTTCAAGTGATTTTATTTTCAGCTATTAATATCATTCAAGTGATTTTTTATTCAGCTATTAATATCATTCAAGTGATTTTTTATTCAGCTATTAATATCATTCAAGTGATTTTTTATTCAGCTATTAATATCTTTCAAGTGATTTTTTATTCAGCTATTAATATCTTTCAAGTGATTTTTTATTCAGCTATTAATATCTTTCAAGTGATTTTATTTTCAGCTATTAATATCTTTCAAGTGATTTTTTATTCAGCTATTAATATCTTTCAAGTGATTTTATTTTCAGCTATTAATATCGTTCAAGTGATTTTTTATTCAGCTATTAATATCTTTCAAGTGATTTTTTATTCAGCTATTAATATCTTTCAAGTGATTTTTTATTCAGCTATTAATATCTTTCAAGTGATTTTTTATTCAGCTATTAATATCTTTCAAGTGATTTTTTATTCAGCTATTAATATCTTTCAAGTGATTTTTTATTCAGCTATTAATATCATTCAAGTGATTTTTTATTCAGCTATTAATATCTTTCAAGTGATTTTTCATTCAGCTAATAATATCTTTCAAGTGATTTTATATTCAGCTATTAATATCATTCAAGTGATTTTTTATTCAGCTATTAATATCATTCAAGTGATTTTTTATTCAGCTATTAATATAATTCAAGTGATTTTTTATTCAGCTATTAATATCATTCAAGTGATATTTTATTCAGCTATTAATATCACATTTATAGTATATAGCAGCCATATGTGGTATGGAAACATTAATGAACAATACTTACAACAACTTGTTCCTTGTTAGCATCAGACACTGAGCTATCATCAAAGTAGTTCCAGTTTTGTGTACATGCATTTTGAGCATATGCAGTGTCTGTAGAATCAAAACAATACACAAGTATATATCACTTAATATGTTACATACAATAGTGTTGTATATGTGGAAATTTGAAGTTAATACGAAGGAACCTAAAGTCCTGTGGGGTTTCAGTAATTCTACCTCTTAGGTAGCCTTTGTCATCCATTTTGTATGAATTTGAATAATTGAAGGACTAAAGTTGTAATTTTCCTGTTATTTGAGATGCACCCCCCCCCCTTTTTTTTTAACTTGCCAGCCATTTACATGGTCCAATGAAATTTGGCACACATATTCTTTACAATATGAACTACAAGCCAGTACAAAATGTATTAGTTATTTTTAAATTATTATGATAAAAATATGCATTCTTTTCCATGAAAAACATTATTTGCCTATTCAACACCCAATTTTGTTTTCTCCAGTTCTTATCCTAGTAATATTATTTTCACAGAAAAATTGTGGAAGCCAAATTTCTCCTTATGTATTTCTTTGTTTCTATCTTTTTTATTCCAATGGAAATTATTAAAGACCATTTAAGAACTAAATTTAATACTAAATTTATTCAGCAGACCAATTAGAATGAAAAATTATTACTTTTTAATGAATTCCATCTCCCATTGACTTTGTACACAAAGTATGAAAATGAGCCATTTTCGACACAACATTGTCTCATACTAAAGCCATTTGGTGTCACGATGCTACACTCATGTATGTTGCAAATTTTGTCTCAACAGTTGTGTGAGACTTCAAAGGAAAATGCCATAAAATTTTGAAGCATCATATTTGTGTGTTCAAGAAGCATCAAGTTGGGTTCCATAATGCCCCCCCCCCTTAGGGTTGAAGCTAAAAAGTCATTTCAACAGTGAAACTTTTTCTATGATACCTATTACATTATGGATTTTGATTCGGTATAATTTTATTTGTAGTATGCAGCATCATTTCTCTTTTAACATTCAGCATTCTACTACCACTGTATAAACATAGCAAGTTGTTAATTATTCAATCAATGGTGTTACTTACAGTGTCCTCCTCCCATTCCTCCATAATGATTACTCACAGCTACCAGATCATACTGATATGGCCCACCATTCGGACATATTACACTACGGGACATGTCAAGATTCCTAAAAAGAGTTAAGAAAAGTGACAGAGAGAAAGAAGAGGCGATTATAGCATCAGTGACATCAATCATGTTCTCATAAATCAGAAAGAAAAGATCACTTAAAAATTGTCTTCACTGCAAGAAATATATTGCGATATCATTAATTTCTTAATGGTGATCTATGATCTACATAAATATAAAATTGATGGTAACTAAATTGTGCTTTAGAAAACTACGAAAAAAATTGGTTATTAAATTCTATTAAGTTCAATGATGTTTCATTGCCGAGGATCTTATTGGCATATTGATATGAGACAATAAAAAATACTCTGTAGGAAAAATAACTAATGTATCTAGCTTTCCCTTGAAAAGACACGATGTAAAAGAGAACTTACTCTGTAGGGAAAGTAACTAATGTATCTAGCTTGTCTCTCAAGAATCGATTATAAGAGAATCGCTTGAGATGAATGATAAGCACTTTGGGTAATTTCCAGAGATCAAACTTCTTTGTAGCCTGCTGGTGCTTTTTACAAGCTGGACAATACCTGTAAAAGAACAAATAATTGAATAAAGATCTTTGTCACTTTGTCACAATTATCAGCACACTAGTTTGAATCCTTTACACTGGAATAACATAAGGTAAACCACTAGCCCTAGCCTGACTCCTCTCAGTAAAAAAGATCTCAATAGATGGTAGACAATGAATAGGTGTTAGATCAGTGGATAATTCTCAGAACTTTGGTATCAAAACATCTAGGATTCAAATCCAAACATACATCCTGTATCGTTTGGCAAGACACTTATCTATGTTTGCCGCTTTTCACCCAGGAGTAGTAAAAGGGTTCAAGGAGGAAGGAATTCTTAATCAAGTTAACCATCCTAAAACCAGGGTAATAATATGCAGTACTTACATACTCTTTTATATTAATCATTAAAAAAATTAGCATTCAATATATTGACAACTTTCAACTTTCTTCTTTTAGGATTAAAATTTTCTTTTTGTTACAACGCATTTGTATTGAGACAGTCCATCTGTCTCCATTGTGATGTTAATCTGAATCATACTTCTACAGTCTCAGGAATAATCATTAATCCATTATGTTCATTGCATCAATGCATTTACTTAAATGCATATGCATTTCAATTTTGATGAAAGGTTGCACGGTCTTCTATCCTCGACTTTAAATTCAAGCATAGCAAAAACTTAAGATTTCTATTGCTATGTCAAAGTTATGAAATGTCAAAGTTATGAAATTGATGAATATGTACTCACCATGAATCTTCCTTCTCTAGTGTTTCTTCTGTAAGGAAGAGATTAAGACACTCACTAAGATCTACTTGTTGCTTTCTTGACACACTTCGTAGGTTCATACTTTCATGAGGCTCAGAATCCTGCAAGTTGCAAAACAAAATCATAACACAATAAACTAAAAAGTAAATCTAACCTGATACATTTCAAGATTGTAATCTTATTTCCATAACTCATATTTTTTCTATACTTCTTTTTGTGAGGATCATTTCAAGCAAGCCATGTTTGTATTAGCCACACATAAAATTGAACACAACATCATACCTTGTATGGTGTAAATAAAAATTATTTAAATGGAGATCAAAAATTCTTGCAAGGATGTCAATAAATAATTCTGATCACACAAAAGAGAGGAAAGAATGATACAAGATAACTTACTTCTGCTTCTGTTTCAATGTAGAACTTATTTTTTGCCTTGTCCTTCCAATCTAGTGCTATGTATGTACGATCTAGGTAGGAACAAAAATCATACAGAAATGGGGAAACATATAAGATGAATTTAAATAGAGAATAGAAAATGATTTTTTCAATTATAATAAACTTTATCCAAAACATCTCTTTGTTAAGAAATAAAACAGCAATATAAAAAAAAACAATCAAATATACAGTTAATTTGTACATTTTATGATACATGTGCCCCCAACTTTATTTTGACAGGCTTATGGGTTGACCAATACAAAAATGCACAGCTAAAGGTTCACTCAATTTCAATTACCAAGATGATCAACATCTACCATACTACACACTAACACTATCATAACAAAGGGTGTCTGAAGAAGTCTGTGACATCTTCTATACTATACACTAACACTATCATAACAAAGGGTGTCTGAAGAAGTCTGTGACATCTTCCATACTATACACTATCATAACAAAGGGTGTTTCCAGAAGTCTGTGACATCTTCCATACTATACACTAACACTATCATAACAAAGGGTGTTTACAGAAGTCTGTGACATCTTTCATACTGTACACTAACACTATCATAACAAAGGATGTTTGAAGAAGCCTGCGATATCTTCCATAGTAAACACTAACACTATCATAACAAAGGGTGTTTAAAGAAGTCTGTGACATCTTCCATACTATACACTAACGCTATCATAACAAAGGGTGTTTGAAGAAGTCTGTGACATCTTCCATACTATACAATAACACTATCATAACAAAGGGTGTCTGAAGAAGTCTGTGACATCTTCCATACTATACACTAACGCTATCATAACAAAGGGTGTCTGAAGAAGTCTGTGACATCTTCCATACTATACACTAACACTATCATAACAAAGGGTGTTTGAAGAAGTCTGTGACATCTTCCATACTATACACTAACACTATCATAACAAAGGGTGTTTGAAGAAGTCTGTGACATCTTCCATACTATACACTAACACTATCATAACAAAGGGTGTTTGAAGAAGTCTGTGACATCTTCCATACTATACACTAACACTATCATAACAAAGGGTGTCTGAAGAAGTCTGTGACATCTTCCATACTTTACACTAACACTATCATAACAAAGGGTGTTTAAAGAAGTCTGTGACATCTTCCATACTATACACTAACACTATCATAACAAAGGGTGTTTAAAGAAGTCTGTGACATCTTCCATACTATACACTAACACTATCATAACAAAGGGTGTTTGAAGAAGTCTGTGACTTTGACTTACTGTTGAACCTGAGTGGTGCCCCATCATCTTTTAACCTTGCTAACTCTGCACTGCCATAGGAGTTGACTAGAGTCATTCTGAAGAGAAGGGATCGTCGGTCTAATGGCTTAGATTTAGATTTCTTCTCCTTGGATGGAGGAGGATCATCTTTATGATTCTGATTGGTTTCATCTCCTGAGCTACAATGATCCTTTGAATCAGAATCAGAGTCCATCTCTGTTTCTGACCAACAAACAAAATGAGAACAGAATGTATGAGAAGTCAAGTCAAATAGATCTAACAAGGGATTATTTCATATCATATCATTTCAATTTATTTTCTTTTGGGGGGAGGGATCATCTGGTTTCAAAGTGGTGTTGGACTCAGATAAAGTATGTCTTCTGCCACAGGCCTATGTATAATAGGATGGTCTAGATTCATATACAAATGATCAGAAATATATTGTAAATTTTATTTATATATCAAGATGGTCATTTGATCTATATGGAAAAACAGGAATGTCTGGATGCATACTAAAACCTATAATTTCTTGAAAATAATTGGGGTGAAAATTTAATAAATCACCACTGTACTGAGTAAATATTTTACAATATATAAAAAGTTACATCTATGATATGCAAGGTTGTCATGAGGTACTTTAGATGCTGAGATGGTGCAATTCAAAGTGACTGTTGCATAGTGGATTCAGAAATCAATATCCAATTTTCACTTCTTCTTGTAAACATTTGAGGAAGTGGATGATATAAAATTCCAGTATCCTATAACCATAACTAAAATATGATGATCATGATGATGTTTATCAAAATATTGTGATATATTACCTCCATTTTCCACGACCTCATTTCCCTCTTCATCTTCTTTATACCACTCATCTGTGTCTGGTTTCTTCACATACCGACTGAAAAACCAAACCAAAATATATAGTTATGTTACATTAATGTTTACTCTAGCATCTACCACAACTTCATAATACACAATGAATTTCAATCTACATTTTCTCCTCTGTCTGTGAAATGGTTAAGGTGTAGTGGTACTGACTCTTTCCTTAGTATCAGAAAGTCAGGGATTCAAATACACTGACACACTAAAATCTTGTGGCAAGGTGTCAATCATTGTCACTTTGCCACTCTCCAGCTGAGTGTTTAATTGTATGGGAATTCAATGAAGCAAATCTAATAAGGAGAGGAGAAATTACAAACATCATGTGAAGGCAAGCCTGAATCCAATGAGCAGATTAACAATATAAATGTGAAGTACTTAGAGTCATAGTCTAAATGTACAATGTGCTGCAGAAGAGGAACATTATCATCATTAATGAATTTCCCCTAAAATTTCTGTGCATTGAATTCAGATGACTAAGTTATCTATCATTTCAAAATTTACTTCTTAACTGCACTAAGAAAATTATAATTTTTGAAAAATTTGAAAATTTTAGCCAAGTTATTGTGGCATTTTAGAAGTACAGTTGAATTACTCACTCCAATAGAGTACAAACAGTAATGCCCGGTTGACACTTGCACGCATTGTGGTGCCCGCATTGATGCGTGCCAGTGCGGGACACTTTATGGAACGACTTGGCTATATCAGTTCACGCAATGTCCTGACACGTTCACGACATATTTGCACATTGTTAACGCATAGTTCGCGCATAGTTCACGCAGTGTTCACGCACTGTCCTGACGTGCTTTCAGCAAATATTCTCGACACCCGATTCTGTGACGTATCTAGCGCAAATTTAAATATTCAACGTTTTTGTGTTGACACCCACTACGTTCGTTGATTAGGACGACTCATACTGATCACGTGGTCTGCACTCACAATTTTGTGCATATCATTCGTGAACTATGCTTGACCTATGCGCAAAGTATGCGCGACCGTCTTGAACTAGTCGTGAACTGCGTGCCACTACTCGGGGGTGTGCCTACTATTCTTTGCGCCACAAAATTTCTATTTCGATGAGACGAAGTGGTACACAGTGGCACGACTAGGTTGCGCATAGTTCATGAACAGTTCACGAATTTGTAATGCGTGCCAAAATTTTCAACATGTTGAAAATTTTGGCACGCATTTCGCGCACCTATCCGCAAGCTGGCAAGCAAAGCTCGCGCATTGGCCCGCATGAGTGCGTGCCCATACGCAACCTATGCGGGAACCAGAATGCGTGCAAGTGTCAACCGGGCATTAGAGTTGCAACAAAATGAAATTCCTAAAACCAAATGCAATAAGCAGTTGCTTCAAACACATCTCTTTCTGTTATGAACCACATCTAGAAAAAAAACACATTACAGACAACTTACCTCATTTTATTGATGATGATCTGGTATAGATCTTGGTATGTAGTATGTTTACGAGGTACTGCAATCAGCATAGGTTGACCAAACAATGAATAGCTACTAGATGAATAGCTGAAGCTTCCTCTCTTACAACTACAATAAACAAACACATTTTATTAGGATGTTTGGTGCAACAGGGTTCAAAATGTACAGTCATTAATACCTTTGTCATTAATTAATATTACACTGATAAACCTGAACAACTACAAGTACATTTCTTTTGATTTCGTAAACCTATTCTCTAAATGCAATTTAGATTTGGATGGCATTACAAAAATAACAATGGCACAGTATGAGTATACATCAATCACTAAAAATGGTACAAATATTGGTACCATTCAACAATAGAATTTGGTTACATATCATTTTATCTTCTCTTTGCTTTGAATCGCACAGACAGTTAGACTGTATGATTTTCTAATGACTTACTTTCTTTCCCTGAGATAGACAGGTATAATGATGGTATCTGGATCATCAGCACTGTTCACTGGAACCTCATAGCTACAAAGCAAAAGAACAAATGAAAAAGATAAAAATTGATTTGATATATCAAAAGCCCATCTAAACAAGAAATTGTGATAGATTCAACTTAAACTCAAATACAATTGATTTCAATCTCGGCCACTGCACATCTTACGACTGGTCTATGACCCGATATTTGAATAAAACATCATAGAATTTGATGCTATAATATGATACTAAAACATGGAATATCTTACTGTATAATGTTGTTAATCATCGTACGAATACCTATAGGTATGTTCAAATCTGTGACTATGCTATCATCCTTATTCAAATTTAACATCTAGTCATAATAACATCATAGCAATTATAAAATTGACTACTACTTGAAACTAATTTGATAAAATAAAGGCGTGAAATCATCCAAAATTGTAGAATCCTTACAATTAATTTGAACCTCAAATAAAAACACACTTTTCATTCAAATTATACAATAATAAGCAAAATACGATTTGTTCCAAAGTATGATCATGGACCAGTCTTAAGCTGTGTGGCCTTTAGCTAGGGAAAGTTAGATCAGTCCCTCTTTGAATTTGATCTGAATCTAACAGAATTTCTTATGAGATGGGATATTTTGTGTGATATGGCTGGATCAATATTAACAGTTCTTAACAGGTGAACTTAAGGGATAGAATAGATGGACATATTGATGACAGAAATATACGTGAAAACATTTCAATAAAATACAAGTCAACCTTCCGTAAGTTGACCTACTTTTTAGACCAGATTATTCAAAACGTGTTAGAAACCAACAGTCCAACATACTGTGGTCCCAAAGATTTGACTTCAGCAGAGTTACCTGCATGTCCAACTGTATTCAATGGTATTGGAGATGAGAAAAATATCACATCTTTCTGTCTAATCAAACTACTTTTTCATTCTTATCATTCAACTTGGTATCAATAACACAGCAGACAAAAATATCAATTGTTCTTGGCAAAGTAATTAAAGAAAATCATATTATGAATCTAGATGGGGAGGGGACTCCTATGTGTACCCCTACATGTTATGTGCTCAGACATGTATGTGTATATATTCCAGTTAAGAGTACAGTTTAAAAACTTATTATATTTCGGCCCAGCAATTCAAAGATTTGCAAATTAAAAAAAACCTCACATTAGTGTCAAGCAAATACCCAAAATGAAGACCTGTATGGATTTATAATTTAATCTCACCAATATGTTTAACTCTTATGGAAGTGATTGAGGGATAACTTACACAAAGATGTCATCTCTTTCTGTGATGCTTTCCACCCTATCATTAGGTGCAAACACTTTATGGAATCTATGATTGTAGACATCTGTAACTGCCATCTAATCACAAAGAAATCAAGTAAACTTTAATTAGAAGTCATCATAAAAAGTGAAAATAACATTTCAAGGTGAAGAAATAATGTTGTATCAAGAACATCCAATAAATTTATTTTCAGAATCTTTGGAGACTAAATTAGATTTACTACTGATTACGAATGAATAATGTGTGTCTTCTATTGACTTGATGTACCATCAATTTTTACGCTCAGTTGGATTCTTGAGTCATTAATAAACTTCATATGGAGACTAATGTACAATAACCAATCAAAAGCCAAGCGTTAAAACCATTTACAAGGACCCAAATGATGGCAACACAACATACATCAGACCATCAATACCCGATAACAAATTCAAAGATTTTAGAGTGAAGTTTTAAAAAATGACTAGAGTTCCCTGAAAACGTTCATCAATGCTATATTATCATCATCATCATAATCAGTACATACATCACTACTATTTTTAATTCAAGCATTGATTCTGTGTCTTACCTTGTCTGGGGAGATCTGTGATACTTTGGATATTGCTTTACACAGGTCATACACCATACCATGCTTTGGTACAACTACTTTCATCTATGTAAGACAGACAAAAATGATTAAAGAAAATTTCAGTCAAGTTCTGAAAATCAACAATTGCAATCTTTTTCAATTGGAATATACATATACATGAAGCACAATTTTATTAATCAAGGTGTTTGGCATATTAAACTTTAGTTTACTTAAGAAGAAAAGTACTATGAGATTATCATCTAGAATTTCTGTATTCAATGCATAATTTTAGTCAACCACACCTGAATTACACTTCGATCAACAACATTTAATAAGAGAAATAGTTTAGATTAGGAGATAAAGTAGTTTGACTGACCTGAAGTGGTTTTGATTTAGGATCTAGTCTGATGAGAAACACCTCCATTGTCCTCTCTTTCTTGGTAGGGAGGGGTAAACTAAGGAAACTGAAAGGGTCAAAGGTCACAGATATCTTTTGACATTCAGGACAAACTAATGTCGACTTGAATTGGCCGTGGAAGAGGTCAACAATTATTGAGTCATTTCGTTTCAGATGATTTGCCCATGCCTCATCAGCAACAACCTAGAAAAGACAAATAAATATAGAAATGATATACACAAACTTGAAAAAGAATTGCAGAATTTTAACGGATGAAGGAAATTATCTTGGATGGGAAAACTGTATTTTCAACTTTTCTGTAATAACACACATGTACAAACCATTATTACGAAAAAGGTATTTTTCATACAACCTGCGGTATTTCTATTAAAACATATATCAATAAAATATTAAAAATGGAACAGTTGCAACAGTTCGCATCTGATCAGGAACATGGTGTAAAAAAATACAACAAATCCTTATCAATTGTCAATAAAGTAGATATTGATAAAAACCATAAAGATTTAATGTAAAAATACTACTATTACTAGTACTACTATTAATTATTATAATCATCATCTGGTTACTCACAAGGCCTTATCATTATCACAGTCATCACATTGGATCAGTCATTCCCCTACAAACATATTTATATCCTCCATTCCCTGGGGAGTATTCTTGTTGCAATGTGAGACACATACAATGCTGAACAAGCTATTGTGACTTGCACAAGGAACCCATTCAGCACTTGGGTGAGAGTGGCAAAGTGTAGATTAACACCTTGCCAAAGGATGCCAGACCACGCTGGGATTCAAACAAACGACCCTCTGATTACACTGCTTATTATTTTCTACTTAATTGCAATTTTGGGTCTTACCTCATCTGGCCTTCCATCGCTGTCTCGAAGCTCAACATAAGGTTTCTTCTGTATTCTATTAAGATCTTCATGTAAACCATCACATAGGAAAGCTAATAATTCTTGGGAGTCGTGCTGCTGGTAACCAGAGAACTGAGGGGCAAATCTACCAACTTGCATCTACATCAAACAATAATTAGAGAGAAATAAACATTCCTAATGTATTTTAACAGGCGTGTTCATTTACATCAAAGTAATACAAGTACCTAGTAGTCTATACAAACAGAGACTATTGATAGTCAGGTAAAGCAGACAGGATCTTTAATCAGGTCAGGATAACAAAAACAATTTATCAAAGTTTTGAAAACAGTAAGTAAAAGGGATCAAAAGGGAACTACAGTGTGTACATTAACAGTCTTGGCTTAATTTATGCAATTCCCCATTTAATTTTGATTTCTGCCTTTACTTATGAATAATTTCTTATATTTCTAAATTTATTATGTATGTCTTAAAATGAATTATGAATTAAAAAGAATAAACTTTTCATTTGAAAGACGACTTGAATCACATCTAGGATAATATGTGCAACTCAAAGTTTATAATAAGCCGTGATTACCTTGAAGTTCCTTGGTATGAGGTATGAGTTGAGACCA